>NW_011967246.1:437043-492283 GCF_000949405.1 Vollenhovia emeryi | reverse complement strand
CGTGGACGCAGCCCATACAGCACGCATGTCTGAAAGGCATCTCTAAGACGTCTTTAAGTCGTCTTTTAGCCCGGGTTTACAATAGGTGTAGTAAGCCTTAAGCCGTAAGAAATTGATCAATCACAAGCGATTATTCTCCTCACTTCAGACTGATTGGTCAATTTCTTACGGCTTAAGGCTTACTGCACCTATTGTAGACCCGGGCTTAGACGTACATATAAAAGATGACTTAAAGATGCCTGTTAGACATACGTGCTGTTTGGGAGGCCTTTACGAGATAGCTGAGAGGCATGTGAGAGCGCGAGGCGAAATTTCGAAAATACCACGCAGGACGACGACGACAACGAAATACGAAGACGAACGATACTCGACAAGATCGGGGGAGAAAAAAGACTGACGCGAGGCCATCGTCGGCGAGGGCTGTCGAGCCTCCCCTCGTCGAGCTCGCGGCAAAACGAACTTTTAATTGAGTACGTCTGCGAACTCGTCGAATTCGTTGTTGGCTCGACGCCCGCGCATCCCGGTTCTTCGTGCCTCACGCAGTTACGCGTCCCGCCGATTGTTTCGATGTCCTCGCAATTCCGCGCGACAAAAGGTAGCCGAGAGAAACGGCGCGCGGGACTCTCGAAGATACGAAGGGATTTCCGAGTAAATGAAAGGGGACTCTACGGCGAAGTTGTGCTCTCGGGGCTCCCCGAGTGATTCTCGCCGTTCGCCGCGAGCGGAATCTAAAATCGTTAGCCCCCCCCTTCCTCCGCCGTGTTTCTTAATCTGAAATCTTAATCTAACGCGCCTGAGAACTCTCGTGGGAAACTCGCGCGAAGAAAGAGGGAGTCGACGCGAAGTAAGTTCAATCAATTTCCGCGAGTAACGCGACAAGTTCCGATGTCATAAGCTCGGGAATTTCTTCACGCTCGTCAGTTCTCTCCTCGCGATCTCTCCCTGATCCGTCGCTCGCCTCGGCCGGCACCGTCAAGGTCTCGTAGCCCTCCCCATTCTGAAAAAAAAAACAGTTAGCAATCCATTTTGGGACCCACAATTAGTAATCGAATTATTTGGGTTGTTCGTGACTCTACTATGGGAAAAATTTTGACCGTTTTTTTTGTAGTTAAGCAACCTAACATTTCGGTTAGTGCCTCTTGAGTGAAAGTTATCTTTGCGTTACTGAATATCGCCAGAACTAATTGAGAGAATTGATTAGTGTTACTTAAAAATCTTGGATACGGACAGAATAGCTAATTGCGATTTTTAGTTACGCGGCGTAAAATTCGTAAAAGATTAGTGTGTTACGAACAATCCAAATAATTCGATTACTAATTGTGGGCCCGCAAATGGACTGCTGTTTTTTTTCCCCAGAGCACGACGTGGTCTCGCCGGATATCGACGCGGCGGCGAGCCGCGATTCGCCGAGTTTTCGGCGAGACTCGCGGCAGCAACAAGTACAACTTTTTCGGGTTTGGCGTACATACGCGCGTGCGAGATACACGTGGAGCCCCTTTCCATTTAATCCCGCCGTTTCCGCGGGACCACGAGGATCCGAGCGATTACTGGAGCGGGCCTTTAACCAGGATTGACGTGCTTTCACCTAGTGCCCGGTCGTCGACATGCCCGTACGATCGATACGCTATCAACCTTCCGCGACGAAAGGGACCACGAAAAGGGGCTAATCGTACGTTACGATTCGCTCGTGCGCGTTTCCGAATCCGAATGAATTTACGGGTTGCACGAGAGCACTTGACATTTTTAATACGATTCGGCCGGATAAAGCGGCCCGGGACGATAGCACGCGCGCGCGATAGGCGCGGCTTAATCCGTATGCAAATTCTCGCGGGAAATTTATTTCCTGCGGTCGGAACGCGCGCGGTTCTCGCGTAATAATATCTCGATCTGGGGATCTAACGTCGCCGTGAGTGCGCGAGTCTTTTCTTCATCGCCGGGCCGAAAAGCTCGTACGAACGTTTCGCGTTCCATTAAACGCGCAAATTATTTGTCGCCACGCGATGCACGGGTCCGACCGTGTTGCGAATTGAGGGAAAACGAGGCCGCTTATAATAAACCTCTCCCCCACCTGCCCCTTAGACGCGCTGACGTTTCGCCGCGTATGGAGATCCGCCGGCTCCCTTTGCCTCGCACGCCATTTCTTTTCCCCGCTCTGCATTTCCCTGCCGCCGCCTTCCGGTTTTCGATCCGCGCCAACTGCGCGCCGTTTAATGGATTTTCACCGCGCACCAAGTACATTTCCCGGCCGTGTAATACTTTTTGTTATTGACTTTCTTTCCCCGCGGGTGCGCAAAGAGAGACGTTCTTTTATCTCGTCATGTAGAACGGGACGAGAGGGGGGAGAAGCCGCTTAGAGAAAAATCAGGAAGATTTTCGCGAGGAGAGACTCGAAGCTGGAATCGTACAATAATTAAAGTTTATCCGAGAAATAGGTTGCCGTTTATCGAAGTGTGTACAGTAGCCGGCAAGGGAATTCCGTGCTCGGTAAACTACAATTTCATTGACTTAAAGTGTCGAAAGTTGATAACATAATTTCTTCAAGAAAATTGCAGAACAATTAGTCAGTTACTAACAAAATTAACGTCGCACTTACGTCACTGCGTGAGATGAGACTTTTGACGCAATATCCCTTTACCTTCCTCCGCTTTCACTTCGACCCGTGAAATTGGCGTAAATAACAGGTATCGGTCAAATAGATTTTACTTGTTCCCAAGCTCGGAACGAAAGAAAATTGCCGCCGTCTGTCGCTACTATTCGACGAGAGAAAGACACGAAAGAAAAATATTAGTCTTGCGCGCTGTCAAGACCTTTCGCGTTACTTTTCGATGTGACTTTTCCTACCCATTGATTACTTTGCGATACTTCTCTCGGGCATATGTGCTCTACGTTCCCCGCGTTTCCTTTTATCTACGAATTCTTTGGTCGATTTGCAGTCGATATTCTATTAGCAAAGATTACTTTTCACTTAATTGTAAAAGTGGAGACTTCAGAAATTTAATTTAACAATTAATCACAATGATATCCGCCACTGAATATCAAAATGTAAAGCAGATGCTCGGTCAGATTTCCGCAACAAGTGCAAATTGATCCTAGGTAATGTACAGGTGAGAGAAAGCCACAGACATAATATATCTAGACCGAGCGTTTGCCTTTATATGAGCAGTGGGGGTACAGGTTCACGTAGAAAAGAACAAACTCTGTTTTGTGCTATTTCGTACTTGTTCGCATGCGAACGAGAGACAACCTCTACCCCCACTGTTCAATGCTCGGTCTAGATATACTAACAAATGGAGGAAGCACTGGGAAAGTACTCGAGTACTTAGCATAATAACAGCCGAACGTGGCTTCTAGCGAGAGAAATCGCAAGGTATAGACGCTCACCTCGCTTTCCTCTTGTAAGCGGCGAAGATGACGGACGAAATTCACTTTTGGAAATCGCAGTCGCGCGAGATGTCACGCGCTGAAGAGCGCAAAACGATGGACATGATCGCCACTCGAATCATGCACATCCCACAACCCTCCGTCTGATCAGTGTCTGACCAATCAGGAAAGCGCGTACAACGAACTGGATGGAAAGCCCTGCTAACGAGCAAAACAGCAATGCAGTTGCGAGCAGCCCGGCCCATGTGTGGCTCAGGTACCCTCGTCAAGGGATCCCGGTCGCGGGATCGTCCTTGATCGCGAGATCTCTATTTTTCGCTTTATCGTTTCGACTCCACCGACCGACCTGCATCCGAGTACCATGTGATGTAACACCCTCGCCGATTGTGGACCCGCGGCGTCCGTCTCCCGCCGTAAAATTTAACGATCCCCTTTAACGATCCCTCGATTAAAGCAGTTAATTATAATTAGCGGCGGGGAACTAATTCCTCGAGATGACCGAGATAAGTGCTCGCTCGAGGAGAATTTCATCAATACCAAGATTTATTATCCCGACAGATTATTTTCAGATTATCTTCAGATCCATTTCATTTACTGCCGACGTTACAAGGACGCCAATATGCATCCCACGTGTAAAAATCCGACGTGCCGCGTCACCGTTGCCACTTTTTTTCCCCTGTCGTCGAGAGACGACAGGCTGTTAAATAATTATCTGAAATCTTGATGGCGATGAACACGCGTGTCCACGATCCGCGACGAAGAATATTCGTTTTATTTGTACGCAATTAGCGTTAACGAACCCCTTCTTGCTCGTCAGTCACTGCACTAGAAGCCTCTCGCCTCGTCCCGAATTCCTCGGCTTATCTTCACGCGTACAGTGTTCTTTTTTTTTCAATGCGCGCGAGTTGACCGGGTAACGACGAGCGCTTGTATAATAATTACGCGCGAGGAGGCTCGCGAGGTTCTCTCGGGCGCGAAATAGGACGTCGCCGTTTACGAAAGAGACGTGGCGTTTACGCCATTCAGTTTTATCTGTGCATATCGCGTCCGCCGGATATCTTTTGTCTTCCGCAAGCCAATGCTCCCCTCGGCTCGTTTCATTAACTTAAGTGCAGTCGCTTTTGAGCTTTATGTACCCCCACGTGCGTGCGCCGAGCGAGGGGAAGCGGAGGTGTCCCCGAGTGGGCGGCAGTCACGCGACTACAAGTTGTTCCAGTCGTTAACGGTGGACTTTGATACGATTTCGT
This sequence comes from Vollenhovia emeryi, assembly GCF_000949405.1. Taxonomy (NCBI): domain Eukaryota; kingdom Metazoa; phylum Arthropoda; class Insecta; order Hymenoptera; family Formicidae; genus Vollenhovia; species Vollenhovia emeryi. The sequence continues at coordinate 487,655 of NW_011967246.1, read as the reverse complement.
ACCTGTTTAGCTGACTTTAATTACGACGTTGCGGCGACGCGCGCGCGGCCGTGTTACTGGAAACCCGCTAAACGCCCTTTTTACCGCGAATAGTCGCCGACGACGGGTTTCCGCGATAACGCGTCCGCGGTTCCCCGAATGCTTTTCCGCGCGTCGATCCACTCGCCCCGCACACCATGGGCTACGTTCGGAAACGTCACCCGAGTGCTTCGGTGGGGATCATTTTGTCCTTGTTGCTCACCGACTATTAAATAAGGATAAAATGGTACACGGGGACGCTCGGGTGATGTTGCCGGACGCGGCCCATCTCGGGCCGAGAGACACAACGCCGCGAAACAAGCACAGCATCACCACGATCCCGAATGATCCCCCTCCCCCCTTCACCACCAGATCACTGCGTGTGAATCTGTCATGTGTGAGTTTAGCGAAAAGAGGTAGGATGTTCGATGTTTCTGCTTTCACGTATTCTCTTTGATTGCCCTCGTCCGGCGCGCTATTGTTAGTCCATTTGACCGGGAAATGAAAATATACGGTCACGCTACCGTCTCTGCGCGGCGATGTTGTTGCAAATGAGACGGAAAAATACTTTTCCACGCGACGTTTTCGCTGAATGTCTAAAGAAGGGTCGATGAAGCAGTCACCGAACGTTACGTGCCTTTAAACCGTGCACTGTGTTTTATGAGTGACGCACGTAGTGGAAAATTTATTAGCATTAACAGAAGAAGCAGATGAAAATGACAAAAGCGATCGCTCAGCGAGAACAGACGATGACCGATTTCCGGTGAATTTTAATCGTTACATTTATTTCATAAACATTCACATTCGATTTAACTCGGGGAAACGATTTGTTTGAATTATTATGTCCTCAAATATTTGTGCGTTGAAATATCGTTCTCTTCTCATTATTTGATCAATTATTTGCTAGCTTCTGTTTCTCTGTTTTGCGTCATTTTAATATCATTTTAATTAGCTTTGTTATTCGCACTGATGGATATTGTGACGGTTAACTGCATTATTTCAGCATACGAGTGCATAACTCGTTTGTAACGTGGAGAACCTGAAGAAAGTTGCATAACTGTTTAATTACTTAATTGGATAGGAGACAAGCTTCAGATATTTATTTCACGCTCGGAGAAAGAAATATTATTGCAGAACGTGCCCACGACTATTTTGTCTATTACTAGCTCGTGCATCCTAAATGTTTTGCTCTCATTAAGATGGCTCTTGCGTCACAGAAAAATAATGAGCCTTGTGACGCAATTGTGTGATGCAATAATAGAGCATCCGGCGCCTCGCTTTCAGGCGCGGCATTTTTGCGCATTGCATTCGTTCAATTGGTCGATATTAACTTGAATCGACTGAAGACAAAAGAGACTTTCTCTCTTCAGGTACAAGCTCTTTTTGTGAGCCCACACACACGTACACGTACACGTACACGTACACACTGACACACTTTATATATATATGTAATATACGACACATACTTACCCCCGGAGCACCATCGCACGTGCACGCAGTGGCGCGGCGATAGCACAATTGGGGGGGTGATTTCGAATGAGTAAAGATCAGAAAAGAGAAAGAGATCAGAGATTGCATTGTTCAATGTGTTGCTCTTTTCAAGTATCGATACATGAAAGAGAGGGTACCTGCAGATACATTAAGCTATGGCTGCGACACTGTAATTAACGACTGTCCGTAGACACTTGTTCCCCCTTTTTTTCCGCTCTATCTCCGTATCTCTCTACCACCTATCTGTCTTACGTAACCTGTATCTTGTAATTAGTTACACGGGACTTGTGCCGTGGCATTACTAGTAACGTTAACGTCAGAATCACGAAACGAACGACGATGGGGGAGCAATACCGATATTAGTGGTTAGTACACCGTCCATCGTTACGTACGATTTCATTCGGGTGCGATGACGGGAGCCCCTTTACAGTTAATCTTATTCAAGCATGAGCAAGCATCGTGGGGTGTGTATCTATTCTTTTTCTCCGCGACCGTTCTCTCGTACAATAAAGACATTCACGCGGTATTTCGAGAAAGAGAGACAGAGAGAGACACTTTGAAAGAACGTCGAGATAAGTTGTTCGTTTATTCAGTACCTCTCTTAAAGATGCTTCTTGCGATACGCTAGGATGACTATAACGCGTAGACACTCGATGTCATTACCGACAGTTTTTTATTTTTAAACACGGGTGTGTAAGCAACTGTTACAGCTGACGTATAACAAATGTCTCTTCAACTTTTAAAGAAAGGTTGTACAGATGTACACATTGCTCGAACGCATTTTTATATCCGCAGCAGGATTCCCTCCGTCTGACGTGTGCGTATAGCGCAGCCAACGTCCTTATTAATACATTACTTCGTAATGTTCAACGTGCGGAGCTCGTATTGTGCCCGGTACGTCCGATTTTCCTGCCCGCGGCGAAATCTAGACGTTGAAAATGTACGCAAATAACGGCCAATATTTGTTCGCAGCATACAATAAATAAATAGGGCATTTTTCCGCTGTCGCGCAGGTTGTCAGTCCGATATTAATATGCGGATCTAAAACGTACTAATGAAATATCGAACCGCGTGCCACTTATTACTTTTGCAAAACAACCGTTTTGTGTAAAGCCGGGACGTTTCTTCGTTTAAATTGATATTGTGATTAATCAACTTGATTGCCGTTCGTAATGAAGCATTTTGAAAAGCCCCGTGGAAAATCGCCGAGAAACACCAAAACTGCTCGGCTAGAAGCGAGTCTCTTGTATTAAAACCACCGGATATCCTTTCGATCATAAATTCTTCAGAAAATTTCAAGACGAAAATTCTAATACAAAAATGTCGAGGCTACAATAGTTTTTTAAATAATAAGCGATTATATTTCACAAATGACGGGCCTGAGATTTCGCGCGCTCAGGTACGGCGACATGACAAGTGATAAAAGTGTTCCTACGAATGTCGCCCTTTTTAGCATAGTAACAACCTTCGTGGTAATTGATATTGATCAACCACTTTGACAGCTGCAACATTTTGAAGTTACATGTTGCAAATTTTTACTTGAATTAAATAAATAGGGCGACATTCATAGGAACACTTTTATCACACGTCGCGTCGCCGTGCCTGGGCGCGCGAAATCTCAGGCCTGTCATTTGTGAAATATATTGGCTTCTTATTTAAAAGCTGCTATAGCCTCGACATTTTTGTATTAGAATTTTCGACTTGAAATTTTCTAAAGAATCTGCGATTAGAAGGATATCCGGTGGTTTTGGTACACTCTGTATATGTATACAGGACTGACAATCTGAGAAGATAGTCATTTATTCCGTGTTATTTAAAATAGATTAATTACACGCTTCCGTTCAGCCGTACGTACGTGACCGAGCACGAAGAGGCGAACCGGATATACGAGGTTAGAGATAAAAGCGACGAGGGGTGATGAGTAGAACGAAGACGACCTTCCGGAGATTTAACTCCGCAGTAAATCGTCACCTGTGTCGGATATAAGGCGATCCATTTAGAACGAAATACACGAGTTCACTTTTGATGCTATTCTAGGCAATTGGGTCTGCTTTAAGACAAGCCGATAAAACGATATTGAATATCTAATTATTTAGATAGTCTTACGACGGCGATATAATTCGCGATTCGATACTGCGAAGCTACAAGTAAACATAGTAAATCATTGAGTCTTGATTTAACATCGATGTATTAATCGAATAAGAATCGCCAAGATTGTTGAACGTGAAAAGTACGTTCTTTTGTTATACCAACTTCCTACGTAATTGCATGATAGAGGCGATGAGATGTTTGAGAACATTTCGAGTGTTTCTCGAGACGTTTTATATTGACGCGGAAAATCTTTTAAATCGTTTTCACCGGAGAGACGTCAAACGCCCATTCGAAGTCACCCGAAGCGATTCTTTCAAGTCGCGAAAGAATCAATAGACTCTACTTGAAAAGCACGGTAACGTGGTATAATTCCTTCGAGCGGCGAGAGAACACGAAGAGGGTGGGAACCACGGTTTCGGCGGTCTATTGTGTGAAATTTATTTCGTTTCTTTGAGATTTCACGGGAAGCACGGTTGCCTCTCGCTCCGGAAGGTCGCTCCGCCATAACTGCGCAAGGGATCGAAGACGACCGAGGGAGATGCGCGAATTACATCTCGGAATGAAAATGAACACAATAATGCTCAATATATTTAGCGGACAATACTCTGGGGGGAAAAAAGACAGCAACCCATTTTGGGGCCCACAATTAGTAATGGAATTATTTGGATTGTTCGTAACTCTACTCTGGGAAAAATTTTCACCGATTTTTCTTGTAGTTGAGCGACTTAACATTTCGGTTAGTGCCACTTGAGTGAAAATTATATTTGCGTTACTGAATGTCGGCAGAACTAATTGAGGGAATTGATTAGTAATATTACTTAAAAATCTTGGATGTAGATAGAATTGCTAGTTGCGATTTTGAGTTACGCGGGATAAAATTTGTAAAAGATTAGAGTGTTACGAACAATCCAAATAATTCGATTACTAATTGTGGGCTCTCGAATGGACTGCTGTTTTTTTTCCTAGAGTAACAGTGTTGAAATCTCCATAGTAAAAAGGAGATGCGAAAGCGCGACGGAGAGTGCACTTTGCACGTCTCCATCAGATTATTCGGTACGTGAACTCCAAATATATTTGGCCGCGATATCGACACCGAGGTCCCTGATTTAGCCATCCGTAGGTGAGTGACGTCTGACAGAGGAACGAGGAAAATAACGAGCGGAGCAGAAATAGAGGAAGCGCCTCTCGAGCGCGGCGATGAGACCGCTTTCGCGACGAGCGTCACGGTTGTCGCTAAAAGTTTGTCAATATACGAGCGGCCAGCTGTTACTGTTACGCCATTACCGGCGCCTGCAGTCACGACATTGCATTTATTTCGCCCGTCCAGCCCGGAAATGTGCGACAGCGGTGAGGACGTGTCAGAAGTGCAAGATACTTTTTTCCAATTCCCGCATTACGGCACTCAGCTGAATGCGTTTCCGTTCCTTTTTCTCCCATTTTTTTCCCCCTCGCACTTGCCGAGGAGAGACGACGGAGTTGGCGCGCAAGACGGGCTGAAAGAGCCGCCGGCTTGCGGTTGTAGGGTCACCGAAGGGAGGTGGAGACGTGCCGCCTGAGGTTGAGGTAGGACCGAAACTTGCGCCGGCAGCGGCTGGTTCTCAAAGGAGAGCGGACGGCACTCGCGAGACGACCTGATCTCCTCGAGGGTCAAAGGCTTGACCCTTTTTTTAATTGCGTCCAGAGGCATAGATGAGATACGAAGTTGGGAATCATGCTCCCTGCCATGCACACAGTGGGCGAGCTGTGGCCAGGATTCAACGGAAATTACACGCAAAAGGGGCAACGAGACACGCGCGGCCTTACAATATTTCGAAGAGGAATGAAAAATGTGCGCCGAAATCGCGTCATTGCAGCGTCTGATCATTCTCGAACAAGAAGGGAGCACGTAATGATCAAAATGGACATGTTCCTGCTCGCGCACCGCGGCTAAAATTGTCAAAGTTAAATGTGTTGAGAAAAACATGGAATATATTTCACGTGGACGAAACCTGCTTCGTTTTGGGGTAAGATCAACTGCTTTCATCAAGACGTCTACTACATTCTAAGTAGCCGATCCAAGTGCTAGTTATGCAGCAGACTGCCCTTAGGGACAGGGTGGGAAGCGCGATAGCAAGACGAGAAACTGATGCACTCAACGCGCGCGTGGAGCAAATGCTGGGACGGTACGCCCCTTCTTTCCACCAGGGAGTATCTTGTAACGTCGTCAGAGTAGCAGAATTGTTGGCTGGAATGGGGTAGCTCGCGAAATAGTCCCATAATAAATCGGCCTGAGCTCTCTGGAAGCGGCGAGTCGCGCGTTGTCGTAGTTTGATAAAGTTTGCAAACCCTCCTCGGAGTTTGTTGGTTCAATATATAATTATGATTGAGCGCAGAGAGAGAGAGAGAGAGAGAGAGAGAGAGAGAGAGAGAGAGAGAGAGAGAGAGAGAGAGAGAGAGAAAGGAGCGGAGGGAGGATGGGGGATAACGCTGAGAGTTGATATTATTTATACAGAGTAATCTGGCGAGGTAGATTGCTCTTTCTAGACCACTTAGACCGAGATTTGCGCAATTTTCGAGCAATGTGTACGCTTGATTACGGCAAACGGACGCGTTTCCGATGTTTTACGTCAGTTAAATTAGGAATAAAAAAAGAAAGAATTACGATCACACAAGGGACTGCGAATAACGTTCGGTCAAAATGTAAAGCTCTTGCTTTAGCCGCGTCGGTCGCGAGCTCGTTAGATAGACTAGTGGAACTTTGCTGTAGACACACGATATAGGCAGCATTCTATTTTTAGTCTATTTTTTTTCTCACGAGAATTGAGTACGTATCTAACAATAAGTAAACTTAGGATGACAGACCGATTGACGGACGTCAGATTATCGTGACTCGCGATTAACTGTTTCCCCATCGATATCTATCTTTTCGAAAGACCCCGAGAACACGGATGCGGCCGATCTGCAGAGGAAGCTGGAAATGCTGAACAACATGATGGACCAGGAGGCGCGGGCCGAACAGGCACGAAGGCAGATATTGTACAATATAGGCCACTGTAAGTACCGTCAAGTTAACAGTTTAGATGGCTGATATCTTATTCGAATCGCTCGTCACGGCGCGGGAGAAACGTCCCCGATCGATTCGGTCTCCGGTCCGGCGACGAACTCGCTCGCGATACGCCGTGGATTGATTTCTCTTTAACTCCCGTGGAAATTTCACCCGCGGCGAATTCGAGTGAAACGAAACGTGCACACATCTCCCGGCGCGAGCCGAGAAGGCAAGAAATCGCGGTATCGATCTTCACGATAAAGTTCGTATTGAAGTAAAAACACACGCAGATGTTGAATTATTTCGATTCCAGCTCTCTATTCTGCGCGTATCGCGTTACGATTCACCCCCGCGGCCGATTTGTGATGCGCTTTGCCGTCCGCGATACCATTGTCCGCGACCGTCACGGTTCGGTTTGGTTTTTTTTTATATTGGTCTCGATTCCGAGGAGAAAAAAAAAGCACGATGCGCGCGAAGATCGATTGTCATGCGGATAACGCTTGTAATATTTACATCGCGAGCGCTAATTTGCTGCAGCCTACGTCACACGACACTTTCATCCACACGTCGGGTCGTCCGACATACTTGCAGTATTTTTAGAAACCGTGGCTTTCTAGGTCGTTCGCTTGAACGCTACTTCCGAGTAAGTCATAAAACTTTTACGCCCTTGTTTTTCCATGCGAGAAATCAATTTGGCTCCGTGCTGGCCCCGCTATTTTGCAATCAGCGATCGTACGCCGCGTGTCTTACCCACGGCGAGTACGTAGCCTGGTACCCTGAAGAAAACGGGCATACGAGACGCCATTTCATATGTGTTATCGGCTATCGACGTGTCGTCGGTAACTTACCACCCAGTTGTTACGCCCCCTTCTAGCAACCCCTTTAGCCCGTGTAACAGCTATGAGAAGGCATGTGGCAAGCAAGCTAGCTCTCTCTCTGTATTGAACAAAACGTTGGTGTCTGGCCGATCCTTTCGTTCTGTGTTCTTGCAAACGTTCCATAATACCCTCCGTACGGTAATTTGCATTCCTACCGGTCCCAATTTCCGGATGAAGAAAAAAGACACACACGAGAGACTAAAAAAAAAAGAAAGAAAGAAAGAAAGGAAAGAAAATGAAGACGGTGCCTACATAACGATCAATTTGTCGCATGGCTGTTAACTATACTTTATCTTGCTTCCTGCTATTGCACCACTTCAGTTCCCGGATTCTACCAATATCGACCAATTCTGCCTGCGGGAAGTTGCGAAACTGTCACGACCAAGTTGGAATTGGCATCACGTTTTATTCAGGGAAACGAGCGCGAATATATCCGTCAACTCGCTGTTCTGATGTAAACGTGAATTTTTGCGAAAGTAACACTTATCGATTTGCGCACCGACGGGCAGGCCTGAAAATAGAACCTGGCGGATCATTGCTAGAGATAATTTGATACCTCTGCCTGCTCGGAATGTGACTTTTCATTTTCTTCTTTCAGTTGCATTTTGTTTCCCAACATTCTTCAGCCGTAGGAAAGTAACACGAGTCCCGTCGACGTTGCAGAAGCGAGGCGACGTTCCAATATCCCAATACGCAAAGTTGTCAGGGCACTATCGGGCGTCGCTAAATACTTTTTACTCCACGCGCCCACCAGATCGTTTCCTCTTCGATACGCTATACATTGTAATCCATCTTTCAGCGGGATACTCGGAGGACTCTGACTACACGTCGGATTTGAATTATCCAGTAGGTGGGCAGGGCGCGAACAGCTCGGCCTCGCAGTTTCGCACGGCGGCCAACCAATTGACTACACCTCAGAGGTCCCTCGAGACATCGAGAGAAAATAGTTACGAGAGAGACGATCATCAGGTATTGATCGACGGCAGGAAAAGTTTCTGCACAGGACACTTAAACGAAATAGACACGTTGTTAAACGAACTCCTAATGTAACGTTCAATATAATCTCGAGAGTTATTCAATTGCAAAACCCACCCGGATTGTCTATTCGAACGGATTGGCTTTTTCCGATTCCCTTGCCGCCCCGTTTAAATAAATTAAGAAAGTGACGTGTCGCCAGATTCCAGTCACCGTCGGTGGGAGGCTGGCACCTGGTAATTACGGGAGTTACGTAGGCTCGGGTCACAGTCCGAGATACGACGAGCCATATCCGGAGGATGGTCTACCGCAGCGGTACTTGCAGACTCAGCAGCATCCTTCAGAGTCTTCCGAGCCACTCTTCTACAACAGTAGACCGAAGCACTACAAGGAATACAGGTACATGACGCGTTGGAAGGTCGCGCGGAGTCCCAGTTAGCGTACTCGGCGATAAGATAATAAAAGCAACTGAACACATTGGCGATTCCCTATGATCTGCTTTGTGCGAAAGATACGTAGAGCGTTTTACTATTCATGCGCCAATTGCGCGCAGACCCTATTGCTAGGCTCACAGAGATGAATACGACGGAAGAAAATCGTTTATATTATTTTCTTGCCTGATTCAGACGACGGAAGCACACATGGGATTACGAGGACAGGTACGATACGAGCGCGGCCGCGTGGTTTCGTGAGAATTTCAGCGAACTCTCTACAGCGCACACTCACGCATACGCGATTTATCAACTTCATCCATCATGTTTTGTTCTTACCGTGCATATCACGATTGGCACCACATCGTGCATTACCGCAACGCTAGGTTTGGCTTGTGATTGCGTTGCACTCAATTAATCGTATGCAATTGCAAACACATCGATCGCAACAGTGATTACGTCGGGCAAGCCGTACGTTACAATGTAGGCCACCGTCGCCGAGCACTCGTTTCGCCTTAATAATATGCATAAAAAAAGAAACAAGAAACTCATGCCTTTAATTGATAGTTGTACGCGGCTTACATTTTAGTTGCACGTGGCTTCGCCTCTGCGACTTAAAAAAACATGCCGAGAATTTTAATACGCGGATACGCATCAGCGAATATACGTCTCATTCAAATTGGATATTAATTCGGAGGTTGAAGCAATGCATTAAACCAATTCACAGGCATTTGCATGGTGCAGTTAGTAATTGCAGCTGATCATTCAGGAAGATCGACAAAAAGTCCTTTATCACGAGTCATCTCATCCTCGGTTCGATCCCCTTCGTTCTGGCGTGACCAAAGAGTTTTGATCGTTATTTCATGCTTTCAGCCAAGACGGCTGGTACAGCGAGGGTACATACGATTATCATGGCTCGAGGGGCGATGATACGAGAATTTATAGCGATACTGAATATTACGCAAACAACACGACGTCTACCACAAGAAGACCGAGAGGAAAAGGTACTTTCGCCGTTTATTCGACAAAATTTTACATCTTTTACGCTTACTCCCCTTTTCTAGTCTCAAACTTTACACAGAATCCTAAATTCTACGCTCGGTTATGCAACGATAAATAAAGCATGCTTTAAATGCGCCTGCGTAGTTTTAATTAAACTCATTCGCTTTCAATTTTGTCGAATATTCGCTATGATGCATTCAGGAATGAAGATGAATGTGCGTGACTTTTTTTTTGCCTGTTTTCCAAGCAGTCCCGTACAGAAGACCGTCTCTGGAGAGACAGATGACCCTATACGACGATCACTCGTATTACGCTGATGGATATAGCAGCGACGGTAGGGTGGGTAAAATGAGCGCCACGTATCCGGAATGCGAGACGGATATTAGGTATAACGAATACTACGACACCATAACGGGATACGTCTATCAGGATGAGAGGTAAGCCAGCACGACGGCAACAAATATCGCGAGGGAAAACAATAAAGTCGTCGGAGAAAAAGCGAAATCTTCATCTCCCTTTCTCTCTCCGTAGATATGGCCAGGACGACGAGGACAGGCAGTGGGACAGTGGAGGGAAACGAGGCTTCGGAAGTACGTATTATGAGAATAAACGAAACCGAAAGACGCTTCCGCAGAGGCCGGCTTCGAGCATCGGTATACACCGGCCGGATTACAGACCCACCGTTACCCGACAGCGTAGCTATGAATCGGAAGAACTTGACTATAAGTACGTTATATTTCTTCTACTTACACATTTGTTATTCTAATTTTATCATAAATAAGTGGAACATTGGAACGTGCTACAATTATAGACAAGTAAAAAGTATACGAATTAAAATTGAAGCAGCTTAATAAAATGATACATACATATACCTAAATATGTATCACTTCATTTATACAATTCAAAACAATATTTAAAAAAAATTATTAAACGAACACCTTTTATACTCGACATGATGTATTGCTATATAATGTTTCTGATATTCTTCCTAAAGCGGATATAATACTCGTCGCCGGAAGATCTTGCAGCCGCAGCAACGTCCGATGTCGCGGCAGGAGGGTGGCACCGGTAAGAAACTACCTCCGACCCCGACCAAACCGAGCAACGTGGTGATCAGCCGTAAGCTCGCCTCTCTGCCCGCCACGCCGAGCAGACAACTGCCAAAGACCAGAACGCCCTCCGAGGAGAGCTACTACAAATCCGATTATAACGAGGACTATAATTACGCTTATCGTAGTCAGGACAATCTGCCGCAGGACACGTATACGGAGAACATTTACAGCCAACAGCAGAGCGGCCAGACCGACTCCGTTAACAAGACTCGGTATCCCGAGATAAATCAGGATAATCAGTACGGCTACGCGACGCAGGCCGATGACCAGTATGGTCAGTCGTTTCCGGAGCAACATGTGCAGAACAGCTACGAACAGACAACGTACACGCAACAGAACTCGTACAAGGACGAGTACCAGCAACCTTTCGTGCAGCAGAACACCCAGGCGTATCAGGAAGAGTATCTGGACACGACATATCCAGTCGCCAGCCAGGCGAACGATCAACAGTACGCGAATCAGGCGAAGAATCAATACGACAAGCCTGATGGTATGGTAATCGAGGATAATTATCACGAGATGGGCTTCAATCAGAACAACGTTGAGTACCAACAGCCGGAATACAAGCAACAGGACGTTTATCAAGAGCAATACGACGATTACGGTGTTACGACCACCGTGCCGACGAGCGTTTACGATCAAAATAACGTCACGAACACCTATAATCAGTATCAGCCGCAACAGTATGATTCCCAGTACAATATTAATACGTCGACCGATTATCAGAAGACTTATCAAGAGACGTATAATCAAGTGCCTGTTACGTCGCAGGATAATTATCAGGAATCCTATACCAAGCCGCAGGAAGATTTCGTAGACTATCAAACTCCGTATAGTAAACAGAATGACGTGCCTACGACGTATAAGAACAATTACCAAGAAACTTATCAAGATTATCAGGAGTCGTACGACGAGTATCCAGACTCGTATCAGGGGTCCTTTGAGGAACAGCAGCGTTACAAGGAGGGCTCGGTGACGGCGACGGACAGAAGACAGAGCGAAGTGCCTGAGCTATCCGTGACCACGCCGCGAGGTCAGACGAGAACGAACGGTTATCCGTCAAGCGAGTCGGACTACCTCTATCAGTCTCAAGAAAATGAGGATGCGTTGAGCAGTTCGAGAAGAAAGAAGCTCAGCGGCAAGCGTGAGACCAGCCCGCTTCTTCAGCAGAATACGGACTCGCTCGAGTCGAGGGACGATGAGCTGAAGGACTCGTTCGAGACCGCCGTGAGCTCCGTCGCCAGCAGTCAACTCGCCAAGAAGGCGTACAGCGAGTACTCGACAGCGGGTGACTCGAGTCCCGCGCCCGCCACCTTGGTGGAGTCTCCTCAGAATGTCGCTCAATCACAGGCGACGACGCTGGTGAATCACGTGACGATAGCCAATCACGTAACCACTACCGCGATGGTCCACACCACGACGAATCTCGTGAACGGGAAACGACCGTTAGCCAGAACGGATTCCTACCAGGAGGACGTTATCGAGGACGAAGATTATCCAGAGATCATCCCTAAAGATATGCAGCGAAAGGATTCGCAGATGTCTCACCAGAGTCAGCACTCTCAGTCGACGCTCTCGCAGAAACCGAGGCTCACGAGAGGGGACTCTTACATCTCGGATAACTACGCCGAGGAATCTTACAGTCGTAGAGGATCGTACGCTCAACTGCCTAGGAAGGATTCCTTCTCGTCGACCACCGAAGTATTCAAACCACCTCTCACCAGGACCGATTCGTATCAGCAGAGAGACCTGCGAGGTAGCAATTACGGGCACAACTTCACGCCGCAGCCCATTTCCAGAGCGGAGAGCTACCAACGCGGTCACTTCAAGGATCAGGAGTCGATAGATCAGAGCGATATCGTTCTGAGCAGCGCAGTGAACGGTGACTACCAGATGCGGGACGAGACTCTCGAGAGGTATGAAATTAAATTTTACAATTATAAATTATAATTAACAACTGCAAATAATATTCTTCCGTCGATGTATATATCAGTTCGGATGTGTCAACTTTTTATTCTTGCCAAAGGTACGAACGGGGCGAGGAAGCCTTGCTTCGTAACTCTCGAGAGGACTCACTGGTCGAGCAGTACAAGGGGACTCCGCCTATGTCGCATATCGACAGCCCACGCGGTAAGATTATCTCGCTAGTTTATCGATTGAATAAGAAATACAACGTTGCTCAACATTTTCGTGCTAATCAATCGACCGGCTGACTCAATTTCAGGGAGTATAATAAAGCAGGCGTCGTTAGACGAAAGCGTTCAGATGGACACTCCGCCGAGAAGTCCGCCGGAGCCGCCGGCCGACGAGGAACTTCTCGGGATGGTCGGGGTCACGCCGGTGCCCACGCAACTGAAGGAACGTCCAGAGATGACGGCGAGGCAGCGGTGGCACTGGGCGTACAATCAGATCATCATGCAGCTAAACGTACGTAAGATCAAGACCCAACGACACGCTTTTCATTCTTCCCGCGCGAGGACGGCGACAATACAGCAGAGCGGCCGCTGCCAACGAATTCTGCGGCGCTTTGTTTTAAAATTTCGGCCGTTAAACCGATCGCGCCGGCATTCGACGTTAGAATGACGGTCAATGATCGTGGTGGTGACCTTTGGAAAAATGCGGCGACGCCGGCATTATCGTTGGCGGCAGCCCGCATTTGCCGCAGTCCTTCGCGACAAGCTACAACGACCTTGTCAATCATTACCTTCACGTAACATCGATTTGTCGCGCGCGCGCGGAAACGAGCTGCCCGGTTCTCCGGTTTGTCGCTCGTTTGTATGTTAATTGTTCAAGGCCGGAAGGTCGCTGGCAGTACGTTGATCCCCATCGAATACATTTAACGAGGCTGCGAGATAGGGATTCGTCGATCCTATCTATAGTCGCGGGTATTATTTGCATAAACTAGTTTCGTTCGCTGGTGTCGTGATGATTGATAGAACGTTGGCGGCATTATCATTAATGCAGAGACAGAGGCGGAGTCCCGCTCCCTATCGATTTGTAGAAAAATACTTTTTCCCGACCGGACAAAAACAACACTCGATTCGGCACGTATGCAGGTACATACGTGCATCGTTATACATCAGCTTATGCATCGGCTGAAAAACGATTGATCAAATATCTCGCAAATGGCGTGCGGATAAAGAAGCGCGACACCGTGACGTTACTTTCCGGGAAGGATGCGACGAGACTGTTAAACAATCGGACACTCGCGTGACGCATCGATGGTATCGTTTCGTCGAAATGTCCGTTTCAATCATCCACGGGGCTTCGTAATCCACCTGGAAACTCGAGACAAAGCGACTGGCGTAAGGGCCACGGCATACACATGCATTACCGGCAGTTTCCGGCCGCTTTTTCCGCCCGCGTTTCACCTGTCCGCCCCGCAACTCGCGATGGAGAACATATTTCCTTCGTCAATTGCGTCGATATTGTGCTAATCGTCGACCGTTAAACGTTATTGCCGTCATATGCCGTGTATTGATTTAGGTGCGAGGCAAATGCTTGGCGACATAAAGTACCGGCGGCGAATTATTGACGCTCGTTATCGCCTCGACGTCGCCGCCGCCACCGCCGCCTTAAAAGTGTACCGCTCGTTGCCGGGTCGTCCGGTGCCAGATTAACGCCTGGCTTACACGAAACTTCCATTAACGCAGTCCTGTCGGCCCGTACGAAAGTACCGGAGTACGCACCTGGCGCACTCCTGGGAACCGCAAGAGTCGATATATCGTATACGCTCGAGAAACTTTGGCCCCGGCGCCGCGCCGCGCCGGGTGGAAAATGTAAATTCGCGCGGAGCCGTGGGTGGGCCGAAACAGGCAGTTGCCGAAGCAATTGTTTGTTTTCCGCTTCCGCGGGCTTAGAAACCGTACCAGGGGAGAGCTCGGCCTCTTGGCGCCGTAATTGCCACGACCGACAACGGTTTATAGAATAGCTTAGTCAAACGTTCGTGGGAATTCAATCAAATTTTCGAAAAAGGCTACTCCACGATCATTGCGAAATTACGTGAAGGAACGGCGAATTTCCGAAAAAAAGAAAGAAAGAGAACAATAAACGAAAAAGGGAGTCGCAATGCCGCATTGTTTGGGCGGCATTTAAACGAGTACCACGTGCGCGCAGGGGAACAATAGCCGAATTTACTATATTACTCTTGCGGAGCTCAATTATCGTCCCCTTCCTCCCCCTCCCCCCTGCGTGGCCTCGCGCACGTTCGCTCGCTCGCCGGAAGAACTATCCTCGGCGGAATAATCGTCCTACGGGAAACAACCGGATTGATTCGCCGGGAAGTTGGACTCGACGCGAGGGATACGGCTCCCGAGAGCACGGTTTTCGCGATGCGCAACGCACTCGTGCAAATCAACGGTTTCAATTCAACGCGCGCAAGAGAGGGAGAGAGAGACAGGGAGGACAATGAGAAACAGGGAGAGACAGGGTGAGACAGAGAGAGGCAGGGAAAGACTGGCAGAGACAGGGAGAGACCGGCAGAGACAGGGAGAGACCGGCAGAGACAGGGAGAGACAGGGAGACACAGGAAGAGAGAGGGAGAGACAATGAGAAACAGGGAGAGACAAGGTGAGACAGGGAGAGGCAGGGAAAGACAGACAGAGACAGGGAGAGACAGGGAGAGACAGGGAGAGACAGGGAGAGACGTTCCGCCGAAAATCGCGGTAGAGAGCCCAAGCGATCCTCGCGAATCTCGCGAACGTCGCAGGGAGATATTTCCCAGGTGCTCCTCATTTTCCTCCTCTCTTTCTCTCGTCGCGCGCAGCGAGAAGAAAAATGATCGGATCGCATTAGGACGGATATTTCAACGGCGGTGGAATTTTTCTGTCGTTCGGGACCGAGTTTCTCTCGCTAAAGCGATTTATAAGAGTTGAAGGGTCAGCCGTCCGAGCGTACTTTTCCTCCCGTCTTTGTTTCTCACTGATAAAATAGCTTTTACGTGTAGACACGTTCTTATACTTGATCGTGACTACCAGTAGTAACCACCGCGTTATTATTACGCACGTCGGCGGATT
The DNA here is from genome assembly GCF_000949405.1 of Vollenhovia emeryi. Classification (NCBI taxonomy): domain Eukaryota; kingdom Metazoa; phylum Arthropoda; class Insecta; order Hymenoptera; family Formicidae; genus Vollenhovia; species Vollenhovia emeryi. The sequence goes on along the minus strand of NW_011967246.1, from coordinate 471,617 downwards.
TCTCCGCCGTATCGCCGCCGCCGTTTTTTATTATTCACGTAAAGATGTAGGTTTCCGTGCTGCGAGCGCGCTTCACTTTGCATTTTATTCGGATTCCTCCTCGTCGCGTGCATTTTGCATTCCGCCGTCGAAACGCGTCTTGATAAAGCCTCATCTTGCCTTTATTCCGTTCCCCACGCACAATTCTTCGCGCTTACAGCGTATTATTTCGCGGAGAGCCCCGTCGGTTCATCTCGAGGTACAATTTTAAGCGTGTACAGGCCAACGCAATCCCCCATACGCGCTCTACATTTCAATCTCCCGCCAATGTAGCTGCGCTCGATACTGCATATTTATATTTTAATTAATTTATATGATTCACATGTTATGATTAAAACGGATGCACATACATATGTGTATTACGAAGCAATTATTTTACGCGATATCGAGCTTGTACACGCGCACGAAATCAAACGTACTGACTCATTTCGATAATGACGTAGTGTACTATATATATCGCGGGATTCTTTTAGCTATGTGAATGTTTAACTATTTCACGACTAATGGAACATACAAGTTCCACTTACACTTTTCAAGGGGACTCGATGATTTAACGTTGCATTCTGTCACTGAAGAAAGACATACAAAAGAATGAAAATAGAATAAAAAATAATTCGGCTACGCGAAAGGGTTAACAGGGTTGAAGAGACGACTCTTCTTTCAAGTTTTCAAGCACACACGCCTTTTTGCTACGGTAGGACCTCGTGCAACGTAATCTATGTAGGCCAAGCCGGTGGCCCGCTTCGTAATCAAAAGCCCGTATGCGATTGCCAGTCCGACGGCGAGAAGTCGGTATCACCTTCGCGGCAAGGTCTTGCCTCCCGCCATTATGCTTATCGCTCGGCTGGCGCTTGTCAAGCCGAGCTGAACGTTTCTCTTTCAGTATCGTAATAGTCAATGGTCCGACGACGACTACGAGCATCCCGGCCGCCGTGCGAGAGGGACCGAAGGGCGAAAGTCTCTCGCCCCGCTCTTCGAGTTCCCTTCAAGTTACCTCTTTCTCGTTAGGTTCGAAGCTAAGCACACCCTCGACTTCAACGAATCGGCGAGTGAAAGAGGCGGGGCAATTGTATCGATCGTTATTAGGCTTTTATTAGACGGAAGTATCGTCGTACGCCTCGCAAAGGGCGCGTCTGTGCGGGGGGTCGTGTTAACTTAAGTGAAAATACCACCGAGTGGTCCAGCCGAGGGAGGCTGACCACCGCCTTCGGCTCTGTTCCCGCGCTCGGATCTTTTAGCGAGTCTGATCGTGGAACTGGCTGAAAGAGGATCTTCCCTTTCACGCGCGAGGTACTATAAATCTACGTCAAAATAAGTCGCGCCGCGCATCTCGGATTTAAATACCGGCGACATGAGGAAATTACGTAGGAGCTTGGACGGAGAGAGTTATCCGAGGGAATTATCAGGATGCCGGGTGCCTGTGGATTATACGTGCAACGAAGATCAATATCATGAAAAGAAAATGCAACGCGTATAAAAAGATTGTTTATTTTTTCAAATCGGTTCAAGTCGAAGGGTACAACAACTAACGAATGGTGTGAATGAAATTCGATAAGCACTCAAGAGCGGACGTCCTTAAATAGCGGATGCGACACTATCGCGAATACCCTCGACGCATGTAACTGCGATTCGTTTCAATATTTTAACGGCTCTGCATGGACACGTCATGCTGAAACCGTCGCGGACGACGAGAACAGCAGGGACTCTTGCCACTCGCGAAAAAAAGACTAACGTTTTTGACGAAACGAATTCTCAATATCCGCTGAAACGGAAAGAGCTGTCTTATCGAGTCTCCGAGTATCATCAAGAGAGGCGAGAAAAAAATCCCGCACAATGGAGACTCGGGAGAAGTCGACGGAATGGGCTTTATTGTTCCCTTTGAAGGCGGGTCTGTTCGCTATGAAGTCGTCGTTATCGTCGAAGAGCGTGAGCCGCGGCGAGAAGGAGAGCAAGGAGAGATTCTTGAAGAAAAGCCTGCAAGAGCCGCGAGCGAAAATACGCCGAGGATCGTCCCTGTCGGATCTGGATAAGCTGCAGAGCAAGACAATCCTACCGGATGTTGTCAAATCGACAGAGAAGTGCTCCGAGTCGCTTCCGCATTCACCCGCCTTGTCCCGAATGAACCTTGAGCTGGGCAGCAGCAGCGTTAGGGGCAGCATAGGCGATTTGATGAACATGAAGAAGTACGGTGGGTCCAGTTGGAGCGTGCGTAGCGAGACTCTGATTGCGAGGGCCGTGCCATTGAGCACGGTAACTACGAAGCAGAGCTCGCCGGTCGACAAAAGCGTGGAGGATGATCTCGGGGGCGAGTTGGAGGACGAGTTCCCGGTCTCTGGAAAACCACTGACCTGCGCCCAAAGAACCCAGCGGCTCAGCAGACTTATCAGGAAGCAGCGGCGAATAATGGTTTTTAGCCCTAAAGCTCTGCAAAGGGATGTGGTGAGTCGCCTCCGGTACAAACGGAGATTGGAACGTTATTTTCTTCGCAACGTCGGTAGGGCGTCTTTATTAGGATTTCCGTTAAACCTCCTCTGGTTCAGTTCTGGTAAAATTGCCTGTTGCAATCAGCGAAATTTTGATAAATAAAACTTGCACCCTTTGTAGTCGCGACGGGACGAAGGGCGAGCAAAAGGTATTCTCATCCTCGTATTTGCGCGGATTACATTACGTCATTTTACGGTAGCAGCAAAATGCACTGGTTTACACGGCGGACAAGTGAAGGTATCCAGTCACAAGTCACGCGTCCACATTCGTCTCTCGCCATTCGAGCCACGTACGCGCTTTATTTCTTGACGGATTACAAGCGAGACCGCGGACAAGAGGGCAAAACGGAGAGAACCATTTGCTCGGCGAGATGGTTTATTTTATTGTTTTTCATCGCCGCGCGGCACGTACGGTTCCATTGTTTGATTTTTATCGGACCCGATAATTCATCGGGCCGAGTATCGACGGTAGTCGCGCGTTGTTTTCCCGCGACGTGCACGCGATTGCGATCGAAGACAAGCGGCTTCATCGATCTCATTGTCGGACCAAGAGAAGCGGCAAGGGGAGACGGGAGACTTGGTCGCGTCGCTTCGGCTGAATTCGAAGCAGCTCTTGCCTCCGCAGACACTTACGGGACTTGAAATATTCATGATACATTCGGCGCCGCCTATACCTTGCAGGACTTATCGTTAGACGCTTTCGTGTCCGTATCCTGATACGCGCGCGCGCGGTCATCGCGGGGGTATTTGTCTCTCAGGCTGGTTATTTGAGAACGATGTGCTAACGAGAGCGTGTAAAACGAGAGCGTTCTCGCATCCGCCTCTGCGCTGTCGAAACCATCGCGCGGTAAATTCCGGCTGCGTCCGCGCGATATCATCGCCGCTCGCAAGTTTTGCCGGCCAAAGTTTTTCTAAACGGTTACGAGGTAGTCATTTCGGTTGCAATTTCCACGCAACGAGATAATGCCTCCGTTAATTTAAACTGATGCGCTCTACGCGAAACGGGAACCGCCGTTTAAAGCGTATTATTGGGATCGCCGTGGAAATTCCTGGATATGTCCGGCGTTTCATCTCTCCTTCGTATAAAGTCCCCCTGTCGTTTTCCGCAACTTCGCCGTAGAGAGTCGTTAGCGTTACTTCGACGAGTTGAGGGCACGTCGTCACGGAACGTGCAAATGTTCGTTTTCGCACCAATGTTATATCATCTAGATGTGTGTCATGTCGCGCCGTAACTCGGGCGGAATTTTCGAGACCCTTCCCCAAAGTTATTCGAATTAAAATCAAGACGATTTATTGGTCAGAAAGGTGTAGAGTCAATTGCCCATAGAACGCTCTGAAGATGTAAATTGCTTAGTTACACGCAACGCAATACGGCTAAACGGTTTTTTAATTTAAAGGACCATTAATCAGGGAACTAGCTCAGTTTACTTTCAGTGTCGATAAGCGTCAAATAGCCAATCGATCGCGGATTAGCCGATCTTATGGTAGCCCTGGTGCTCAGTTTACGTGATGTGGGTAATCCTCTAGATGCTCGTTAACGTTCTCGTTGATTGACTTACGCTATTAGCCGGTTGCAACAATGACAAATGAACCTCTCGCCAGCGGTTCAGCTGAAACACAGACGTAAGCGGGTTCTTATCTCCCCGCGCGATCCAACGCGGAGTAACACGTGTACGTTCTAAATCTCTTTTCTCAACTGCGCTCGCCTCTTTTTTTTATATATTTAATTTCGCAGTATTTACTCGTTCTATATTAGTAGTAGGTCGACGAATTACGTCCTGGAAAATGTCCAAGTGCCGTTGGAAAAGGATTTATTGTATGACTTCGTATCTGTTCTTTCGGGCAACCGAGCGGGATAGGCGCTTTCCTTTCAATTTGAGATTTTGTATTTGCCAAGATGATTGTAAAAAAGAATTAAAAGCGGGGATCTTCGTCCTTTGAGGCTGTCCGTATCCATTGAACCAGGCCAATTGGTACTGGTCCAGGCGCTTTGGAAACGTTTCCTTTTATCCGTCTCGTCAGGCAAACGAGGCATCGACCCTTCCATTTGCCTCGCCTCCTTATCCGGTCCGCTCCGCTTCCGGACGAGTCGCGGGCCTCGCGGAGATCCTCCCGCGCGATAGTCTCAAGGATACCCGATCGTCAAAAGAAGCGAGTTTGAGGCAGCGATTTAATCCGGTATAGCGTTCGTGAGGGGGCGAGGGTTTTCGATCAGCTCACGCAATTTGCATCGCTTGCAAAGTGGATCGCTGCAGAGCCGGCGAAACGCGAAACAAATTTCGATGTTGCGCGACACCGTCACGATTTATTTCACCGGTAGCTTTTTACTCGAGTTTTGTTACTCGCGTTCGCTAAGTTGTAAAATGCGCTTCTAGAGCCACTTAACTAAGGCGTTAAATAAATCCCTGCATTTCTTTCTCTCCTACACAAACGCGATGTCATCTAATCGTCGCAGGCGCGACACAGTATCGTGTAACTTTATCGCGCTCGGCTTTATAGCTTTCCCTCGTACTCCAGCACTTATACATATATAATATGATTCATATTTATACGATGACTAAAAATGGTAAAAAGCTCACGCGATCCGGAAGGAGAGATTAGACTAACTGATACGAGCGCTCGCAACGGCGCGAATTACGATTCCCGAACTTGCCGCTGTGAAATGTCATACATTTTTCACTTGCCATTTTCTGCTCGGGGTGCCGTTCTAACAATAAAAGGGTAATCGGCCTTGACGCCATTTACGGTAATAAGCGTGCGTTCGTCACGTTAATCGTATCCCGGTGAGCATCAATCTTGTTGACCGTTTTGTAAACGGCAGTTTGCAAACATTTCAAGCTCGGACCTGCCAGGCTTGATTCCTCCCCCCCCCCCTCCCCCTCCGACATCCAGTACACCGCGGAACGAGGTTAATATCCCATAATTTTATCTCTCCTCTGTCCACGGGTTATTTTCCTTTATGACAGCGCTGATAAGATTAGTCGATAGAGCGAGCGCCAGGAAAAGATACTTCGTATGCCATAATATTTTCCATCGTCACAGCGCTCGTCTCTTGCGACAACTCCAAGTCCTAACGTTTTGAATTATTAAAATATGATAACGTTCCCAATGCACCCCGGGAAAGGACGTTCGTCCTAGCGGAACGAGCAAAGTATTGTATAATATTGTACCTTTATATTGGAAATTGCCCGAGAGTTATTAATATAATTCAGTTGATGACATTCAGCCAGGAAATAATTCTATTTTAATTAAAAGGATATGAATATATGTATGATAAATGATATATAATATTCTTATTGTTATGGGTCGAATAGAATACTATTTGAATACATTTACAAATACACACTAATTATTTACAATTAAATGTTTACGAGGAACAAAAGTGTACGTACTAAATTAACGTTTAACGGTCGCATTTATTCACAATTCCTGAAAGTATCGGTTAATAATCTCATTAAGGAAGGTCTTAACAAATTTTGGTGCTCGCACTATAAAAAGCAAAATACAAATTAAGAAACGTACAGTGACAGCCGAAAGAGAAATACGTTTGGAAAAAGACAGTTTTTCATCATGAAAATGAAGACGGCAACGTGGATTTTTGTTTTATAAACAGTGCGACTGTTGTTCCGAATATGCTTACAGAGAAAAATTGTAATCTTTGAAAGTGCTGTCATACGATAGAAAAACTTGGTGCGGAAACAGGCTAATACATTTGTCGCGTGTGTACTGGGCAGCTCGTAGAGTTGTACTAATAGAAGAAATAATAAAGTCAATAGATAACTTTGGAAAAATAAATCAACATATATGTCAATATGAATCGATTTATACACGAATAATATATTGTAACGTACGCGGTCTCAAGTTAACGCCGTAGCTTCATTAAATTCCTGGATGATCTAATGATTTTCTGGCTTAGATGGTGTTCATTTGCACACTGTCTCGCAATTTTCAATCTGGGCTGCATAGAAATTCAGTATATCTCGGGTAGCTTTATTTGCGCAACGAAGATTATCCGGCCTTCTTCCTCATTGTTCTTCGGCTCGCAAGAGATCGCCGTTTTGCCACGGAATATCATAGACATTTTGGACGTCAGATCCAGAATTCATGTTTATTCATGAATAACCAACGATATAATTAAAACGGCTGCCCCCCCCCCCTCCCTCTCTCTCGCTCTGCCTTTGTCTCACTCGTCGTTCAACAGTGAGTTGTGTTGCACGCACGACTGCATGTTCAAATACGGTTAATTGCTGACTGTAATGGCTCCGTCACCATTCCTTTTTTCTAAACATCCAAGTAACGAGTCTGTTCCGTATTGCATTCTTGTGCGAAGCTCTCGGGTCGTATTATTTGCTAATGAGATTCCTTTCTGGCCGTCTTGGTTAGCCTCTTTCCGTTTCTGCCACCTTCATTATCGCATTTTTTTTCGAACTGTATAAAATCTGACTCTTTTAAGCACAAGTAAAATTGATAATATACTTACGAAACGTTAAATCATATTTTTCATTAGCCAGTTTTCTACTTAGGATGTTCTAAGAGAGTAATCAGCCTTGGTACCATTTACGGTAATGAGCGACTTTATCGTATTCCGGTTTATTAATCTTGTTGGCCATTATTATTATTATTACTACTAAATAAATAATTCTATATGTATATGTATTAATTACTCTGCAATTAGCGTAAGATATTAATACGACATTTTTCTTTTTGTTACAGGTGAGTATTGCAATTTTGTCAATCGCCCCGATAATTGTATTGATGCGACATGCGACATTGCCGATTGCGACAGGTGAGTCCTATTTTCGCACAATGCTCTGCCATTAATCATTATTATATCAAAATACGTGTCTTATTACAATGGCAATAGACGTTTGCCATCGAAAATTCCCAATAAATGGGAATAAAGAAGGTATGGGCTGTGTTGTTAAAAACTGTCTCTGATTATCGGTGAAAGTATCAATGAATGATACAGAGCAAAGCTTGACTTCCTCTGCGTAAAATATTTTTATTGCAGAAGACTTTATAAGATAATTATAGGATGATCATAGGTTAATCGTAGGATAATCATAGGATAATTCTAGGATTGTTATAGATGCTCGTAAGTTGTTTTTATTGAATCGACTCGAGTATTACAAGTGTGAAATGTAATGAGAAAATACGATTTACCTTTGCCACCATTGCCGCACATCTTCCTTCCGTTATACTCATTGAAATCCCAGAAATGCACTCCAACCACCGTCTGCGATTACGATCGGAACAATCGGCGTTTAAGCGTGTGTAAAGCTTGACGACCACGACGGGCATTAGAATATATCGGTCGAGAGTGCACGGAGAAATGTGTGAATGCATAGACGTGAGTGTATGTGCGTCAAACGAAGCAAGGCCAGCGATTAAATATTCATGAGACGTGGCGCAATATGCCTGATATTTACTTTTATCGCAGAAACTTTTTTTTTATCGCTAGTAATACTGGCTATTCGCCATGAGAATCGTAACGATTTTACAGTTTTAAAATCGTTGGAAAATTTATGGTCGCACGTGCGAAATGATTCGCACTGGATTTTTATAATCCGCACTGTTTCGATAACTTTCTAACAGCATTGGTTAGTTAAACCTCTTGGAAGAACTGGATTTTAATTGTGATAGTGCTGAACATTGATTGTAGAATAAAACCGCGATTTAATATTGGTTTAGCAGCTTGGAACGAGTCGGCGGTCTGGGTATAGGAAAGAGGAAGATAAACTAAGAAAATATTGACGAACATTGAAAGGGATCGTCGATAGTTTGGTCCTAAAGTGCTCGCGCAGTTCTGAAAGGGGTTAACAGTGTCGTGTGACCGTCGTTCGCTTAAATAGTTTCGAAATTCGATACACATTCGGAGGGTTGCGTGCACATCGACCGAAACCGATAAAATCCGCATTTTCTTCGCGTTACTTTGAGAGTTGCCTCCACCTTTTGTATGCTCGCCATGAGTGAGCGTCCCTGATATATGTATATCCGTCCTTTTATATTGCGAGAAGAAAAGACGGATATATAACAACACGAAAGGCAGTATGTACAGACACTGAAATATGAAAAAAAATCTGAGGTATTTAGAAATGCCTAAATGAGAAATGCGCCCGAGATAAAATGAATTGGAAAATTGAGAAGTTTCAGAATTAAATATTTTAAATTAAAGCGTCGTGCCTTCATATGGTACTTCCAGAATTTCTTTTGCCTATATTTGAGATAATGGTGGTCTGCTAAAAAAAGGAACGTAGCAAAATTGAATTTCAATATCGGTTTTGTGGTTTGCAGAATGGTTTTTATATCCGCCACCAAAATGGGGCCAAGCATATCTCGGGGAAGCTCATCTGGGAAAGTATTCGTGTTTGGGAAATCGGGAACCTTGCCTCGCACACCACTAATCGTGTTCCCTCACTCAGCGAGTCGCATTGAATCCTGATCTGTTTCGTGCAATTTGATCAAAGACACATTATAGCGAGTGCACATATTGGATTCTAACTACGCGCGTAAATTCTGTCAGATTACTCTCGGTACAAACCGAACACACGCGTTTACTCCGCTGTGTATCGCGTAAGAGTCACCCGATCGATTTGTCAAGTCCACGAAATAACTTTGACGGAAGCACACACGCTTGTGCATATATACTTTCAATTTATCTTGGAGGACAGCCGAAGACATTATCTCGGACGTCCCGAATTCGTCTTCTTCGCGATAACTTGTCAGACCGTTTGGCCGGGGGACACGGGATCTCGTTTTCCTTCTTTTTCTGCGCCGAGGGGTTTGTCCATCGAGAAATGGCGTGATTTACCATCGCGATGCCATTATGTGGGACGCACGAAATGCGAGACGTAAAGCTTGACGATTAGCAATCAGGATAGGGTCGCCCGCGGTGACTTTCGTGAATGTCTCGACATTGGGGCAGACGAGCGTTCGCAATGGGTAGCCGGTGGTTACATCTGGCATTGAAAAGGCGATCGTGCGGTACATGCCGCAAAATTCCCGTCGAAGCAAGGGCCGAGCGGCACGCCCGAATGCTTGAAAACTAAACGAGCAAACCGGGCTTCGCCGTAAACGTCTTGTGGCTTCCGCGCTTTGTGAAGCTTGTCTCCGATGTAAGGAAGGAAGGAAGGAAGGAAAGCTCGAGGCAGTGTCGCCGTTACTACCAGAACCAATAGTTTCCGTCGCGTTGCAATATAAAAGAGAACGAGACACCTTACGACCTGCCAACGTATGTCCATAAAGTCAACGAATGAGTACTTCCGCGGCAATGGCTCCCTTGGAGTCATACGCGGAGATTAAGGACCGCCGATGAGGGACGAACTGATACGCTGGCTCGCAAGTGTCTCTTTCCCTTTCTCTTGGGGGATCTCGTTGTTTAAAATTATAAAATCCCACGGCAGAATTCGCCTTGTGTGCAAGCGTATAATAAATTTACCAGATTTTATCTTGTATTTGATAAGTTTACTTATTTAAGAAGATTAACGGTCGCGTGATGAAACCCTATTCTTATCGTGTTAATGAAACTGATTAAAAAGAGGTGGAAACGTCGCGATATAAATGAGATCCACCGAGTTAAGGACTTGAGGGAAACGGAGAGGGAAAACGATCTATAAGATATATCTATCGAGCGACATTACGTTGCATAGCCTCAGCCGTTCGTTTTATTGCTAACCATCAAGGAGTTCATCGATAACCTCGAATTGCCGTTACGAGAACTACCACGTAAGCACCGGACAAAGACGGCGCTTTGCGAGACAATCGACCGATCGAACTGGAACGGAGCGACCGACCGAACTCGTAGAATACGCTTGTTTCGAAGTAATCGGCAGAACGGACCATCGTCGGTTAACATCATCAGTTAACGTGACGTGTTTCAAACTGATCTCGATTTTAATGTAAATGATTTCTGAGGGCGATAGTTTCCGAGACAGGATAGTGCACGAGCACCTCGGAGATCGACCAGAATTGTCTAATTGGAATTCTCCCGTGAACGACGCGCATCTCCGGGCATCCTAGTCGATCGCCGGCGGCAAATTATCGACCGACCGGAGGGATATTCTTGTTACTGCCTTTCCGTTCTCTCGCACGTCGAGATACTTCTGTATGCACGCTATCGGAGCGAAACTGAATATAACTCGTCCGATGGGACAGGCTAAAAGCATCACCGTCCAAGTTTCGCGACGGTCTCGGACCTCTCGGACCTCTCCGACTTGAAGCCCCCGCAGAAACAGTGTCATCTGGATCGATGGAGAGATAGAAGGCGAATCAGTACCTAGATCTCATTCCGAAGTCATACCGCTATTTCGACGAAATTATAATTCCCGACCTTTGCTTAGGGGAAGAAATTCTACCTTCGCTCGCGACCGCGAACGGGGTCATCGAAAATCATTAAGATCGTTTAGATTGTATTTTCAGCGCGGCTAATGAAACGGTAGTTACGATTTCGTTCACCGTCGGAGTACGCCGGGTGACCCGCGACGGAGAATAAATCCGCAATCGATAAATCTTTCCGCGGGGCGATTCCGTTCCCACAATCCCGGGTCAACGATCCTTCCGCTCCTCGTTGAAATTCACTCGTTGACGAATACGCGTTCGGTCCACGCTCGCTTTGCCTCGAATCGGGCTTTCGCGCCTTGAGAGAACGTTGCGGAACATCGCGTCGCAACACCGTTGATTCGGCGCGCGAGCAAAAGAAGCCATAGGAGAAACCTTGGTAATTTACGAGGTCGCGCGGAAGTTATGACAGGGGGCTTGTTCCTCATGCATTTAGCTCCCGCTTAATTAATGATTTTCGTCGAGCCGAGCATGCGCCCGCCCGGTTAATTCGACGTCCTTACGTTTTTACGATCGCCGTCCTTCCTCGCTTCATCTACCGCACAATTTCTTCTTCGTTCCATCTCAGGAAATATGTATGCGTATATGTATGAGCGTCTCGGCGCGTTATATTAATATTAATGAAACACCGTCTGCGGAAATTAAAGTGGCAATTACTGCTGCTTTAACATTTTCCGCCGCTTTATAACGATTTCTTTTTGCTCCGCGAAGGAAGCGTGTCTTGGTCGAATGTAAACCCCTTGCACCTGGAACTGTTCATCGAACCGTTCATTTCGTAATAAATGATACCGCGGACGGCCAGCCCTTTTACTCTCCGAGATCTCATTAATTATCATTAAGGGTTCACTGCTCCGGACAGCAGAACAAGCGTTCGCGCGCTTCGAGACAAATTCTCTAATCGAGAACAGGTGTTCCCGTGTACGCGCTCGCTTGCCGAGGATTCCGGTAACTGACGCGGCGTCGTCGAACCCTCGCACGATGAGCAACAAAGTGCAGACGAGCGTGGAGCCTCGAGAAGTGGAAAGTAAAAAGACCAGCTGACGCGAAACGCTCTCTCGGCGAGATTTTCTCTAACAACACGCTCTAAGACCCGTGCCTTGCCGGAAATAACAGGGCGGTCGGCACAGTTGTCTTTCACGTTTCGCACATTTCGCCTCATCCTCCCTTGACTCTCCTTCCGCCTCTTATATTGAGTCTCCTGTTTCCTCGGCCCGTCTCGGGCGCTTCTCACGGACGTGTCTCGCTTGCCCGACGAGTCGCGCCGATTTCATATGCCTTTAAGTGCTTTCCACTGTAGGTCCCAAACTTTCAAAGATCCACCACTCGCCGCCGTGTTTCCCAAATTCTAATCCCTATATCCAACAGTCTCTCGCGCGCTTACTCCAAGTGATCGAATTGGATTGTCGTCGAGCAATATCTTAGCTTCTTTTGTCACATTTGTAAGATGCGCTGTAAAAGGCTTTCTCTCTCTTGCGTCCAATTTATTTATCGCTTTCTGGTCCAGAATAAACACGGAGCTGAACGGCTGGCTCGAATCTTCTAAATGATCGGGCAAGCTTGTTGCGTTTTGACCCCTTGGCCGTTTTCCAAGCACACAACTTGGCTGTTTCGCCTGCTAAGTAATTGAAGGGGCTGCCCGATCGATCACAACCGAAAATGCTGACTCGTCGCTGCCGGTAGACCGGGAAATAAGCGAGACAGTTGTCATATCGGTCGGAAGCGAGAATATCTAACTTACGACTTTGTCACGGGCAACAAATCGAGCGCGCGAATTCCGAACGACATTTGAATGACCGTATAGTATTTTTGCCCGAGCCCCATTCGTCATGCGGCACTTCCTGGTATATCGTATCGTGTTTTCCTGCATGAAAGTATCCACGGCATATTTATTTTCACTTTTACTTTTCCGCGACATTTGTTGGATGAGCAGCGAGCGCATGTGGAACGTAAAGTCGACCGAGTTTCATAATCGCAAACTAAATTTACATACATATATCGGTAAGCAAATGCAAATAACCGCGCGTTTGTTCGCCGTCATATCGGCAGCTTCTACGTAAAATAGGTTTAACGTTCGAGATTACACAAGGCCAAGATGAAAGATAGAGTAGGAGGCGGATAAAAACGTGTGTGTATTCGTATACCGGTGCTTCGAGAAAGTTGAACTTGAGGATCGCGAGCGAGAGGGAGAGAGAAAGAGAAGGAGATTGCCGGAACTTGTGCCTGCTTGTTTCATTTTCAGGATGGTTAATTTCCTCTTTTGTAATTTATTATATCTTCGGCTTCGCTACGGAGTAACCTAAGGTACTATAGCGTCGTTACATCGCACACTTCCGGCTTTCCGTCGGGCCGGAATCAAGCGAAGCTTGTTCTTTCTCTCTATCTCTCTATCTTACCGTGTCTTTCTTTTTTATTCGGTGTCCCCCTCCACTTCTTATTCTCGCAAATCTCAAGCTGACCTTCCACCCCGTAACTGATATTCAAATTTTACTTGCACGCGGCAGCGAAGACGTCGAGACTTTCGATGCTTATCCGCTGAACCGAGCTTCGTATTATATTTTCCCTTTTATTGCCGGAAATTGTGACACAGACGCGCTCGTAGAATTGCCTGAGGAGATTCCGAAGAAACTGCGATATCTGTGCGCGCTCACGACACGAAATTATTTTAGCTATATTATTCCTAGCGGTGTATCTCGATAATGTAGCTTGACAAGCTAAATGGACCGCATAATAACCCAATTGTAGAAAATAAACGCTCGTGGCTGTTTGACCGACTAAACCAACGCGAAACCAACGACGATGATACGATAAAGCAGAAACGACCGCACAGATTCGGGCAAAAATCGATGGCTGGCTTTGACAAAGTAAAACGTCGCCCCGCTCGCGGAAACGACCCTCCCCGCCACGGACGCGATTGACTATCCATCTTTCGCGAAAAATGGGCAATCATTTCGGATGCCTAAGTAACAGCAGTCCCACAACAAGTGGCTGTTGGCGTACTCTCGGCTTCATAACCCGGCTACCAGCTTCATCGATTGCTTCGTCGACGAGCAATTAATTAACTACGACAAATTCGATTTGCGTCCGCGCCGGAAAGTTTTACGGTCTCGTTACGTTTTCCGAAAGTATGTAACAAATTTTTCCACCGCGGACGAGTTTACGTGAAAATATTATTCTTTAATTTTATGGATAAACACATTTCCATCTTGAGTTCTATGCTCCCCAGGCTGCGTGCAAAGTGCGTCCCGCAGAAATATTGCAATCGCACAGCACCGGTCTATAAGTATAATGCGTTGTCTCTACTTGTAACGCGCGCTGGAAAATTAATCGTGACTTTGTTGTAAATATTCGAGAGATTATTTTTGAACAGCGTACGGTTACGTTAAATTATTTCGTCCCTACGTGTAAAAATGTTCTTTACACGTGCGCGCAAGCTTCAATCTGGTTTTCTCGGTCGATCGATACTTACGAAGGGGTGGTTTAAACTTGGACAAATTTAAATATTTAATGTCACGTGTGATCGGTGATACGCTGCGCAATTGTCAGTTTACTTGTGACATCAATTACATGTTGTCGCAAAGTGTCGTAGGTGTCTTCTTCGTACTTTTAACGCGTAACACGGAGTACTGTAATGAGACGGCGCGACGTGCTAAGCGTCGATTTTTACTACTGGATGCTTTATCCAGTCTGCCTCGTTCCAGCTGTACAGTCCTTTAATTACAGAAAGTTTGGAAGTTTAGACACGGAGATCTGTGTCCATGCTCGGGCCATTTTAACTTTCCTCTGGCAGAACGGATCCCTTATTCTTTTCACGTCACGGTACATGACCTTCTCCTAATTCTGATAGGATTAAAACGTTCTTATTTTGCTGCGTTTCCATTTCGCATCCAACCACTCATTTCAAACTTTTAAGTGTATACATATTTTCCTTCGCTCATCGCACACAAACAACTGATTATAATAATAATCAGTGTAATGAAACGACGAGTGATTTAGCTGGTACATTACCTAATACTATCTGAATATTTGTAAGTATGACGAATCGCCTTTGCACAAGAAAAGTGACACAAGTCAAAAACAAACAAAGAAAGCTAACAGCGTTTTCTTGACCACATCTGGCATCTTTAATAATACAGAAAATTTCTTGCAAAAAATATTACCTCAGCCAGGGTTTGAACCTGGACCTCCCTACACTCTAGGCGGGCGTCTCACCAATTCGACCACCGAGGTATATATAAATTAAATTAAATAGGACCATTACGATATAAATCAAACAAGCGAGAGCGCCTTTAAGCCCGAGCAAGATGTTGGTAGCCCAATAATTGTAATCTAAGGTTAAGACACCCATCACAGTTTCAGGGAGGTCCCAGGTTCGAATCCCGGCTGAGGTAATATTTTTCGCAATAAGAATTCTTTACGGTACGGGGAGGGGGGTATTGAATGCTAAATAGCATTTTTAAATAATTAGAAATCGTTTATCGATTTTAATACGTGAATTCACTGACGGCAATGATTCCATCTAATGAAACTGCGTTATGTCCGAGAAGAAACCGGCGGGCAGGACAAGGTGGAAAACTGTATATGAATTCACATTAGATTACAATTATTGGGCTACCAGCATCCTGTTTGATTCAAAATTATAAATTGCTGCGCCCTTATAATTTATCAACACAAAAACGTGTACGTACTTATATCCAGAAGAGTAATAAAAAAAAACTCCGTCCGAAAAAGGATTGAAGTGGAGATTCGTTCAAAAAGTATTTCGTTTAAAAGTAGTGAGAAAAATAGTGAAGAGGGAAAAACGTTTAAAAGAAAAATACGATCCTTACATTATGGAGAAAGATCAATCAAGGCAAGAAAGGGAGAAGGATACGAACAATTTAACAGACCGTGTGGTTGTTGCTGTATACGATCTGCGAGAAGCTTCAAACCGTCCTCCTGCAAATTTGTTATTTCTGATCTGTGTCACTTTTCTCGCGCAGGGACGAAATGTTATCGCGCAATTTTAATCATTCTAGAGAGGCGAGAGCCGATTCATTCGACGAAAGATGACTGCGGTTCGGACATGGGCACAATCATTTAATTTTGATAACGATCCATAATGGCATGCATGTGCGACCACTGGATTGGTAACAAGCTTCACCATTATGTCAGGACAAAGTAGCTCCTAACTATTATGAACGACCGAATTAATACGTGTCTTCGCATTAGAGCTACGTGCAAACGTAGCGACATACCAAAGCAATTGACGTTTCTGTTGCTGGATATTCGTTATACCGTGTCGCTTTTGGTCGCGTGCGAATTAATGAAAGCATGTGACGATAAAGCGAGAGTGTTTAGGAAAATTTTGCACCCCTTTTCGATGTGCGGTGTCGTTTAGCTCTTATTTTTAATACGCTTCAAGAAACTAGGCTTCTAGACGCGCCAATAAGAAGCTGCATTATTTACATCGCATGACCATTTCGTATATTTTGATCTAGAAATAATATACATATATTACACCAGAAAAAGTAAATGTTTCTTGCTTGCTCGCTCATTGGCTTTTATTATTAGACTCGCGTAATTGACGTACACACACGAATTGGCAAACAGGGATAGACAGAAACGATAAAGTAGTGCCATACTTTTCCTTTTTCCGATTTCGATTTCGATTAACACAGAACGCATTATCTTGTTGATTTAAGGAATGGCGTAAACCTTTGCTTCAATAAAAAATGAATTAAATCTTACAAATTAGATTTGCGCGAGTTTAGAATAAAGGAAATTCGTAACTTGTGATGATTAAATTAAATTAAATTTTTTAAATTCAAAGGAGAGAGCAATCGTGCAAAATATCACGATACGTCGACGCTTCTGTATTTATTTTCGTGCGTATTGTTGCTCGATAGCGTAAAATTATTTTTTTACAAAAAACAAACCATGCGAGATCTCGATGTAAACACACTAGATATCTACCGTACCGTTACCGCGGTCGAAATCATTCGCGTGAAAGCAAACCCTTCTATTCCTGTACACATTTTTGCCGCGACAGATTCAGGCCCGCTTCTGGCTTTTATCCTGCGCTGTGCGCGCGTGCAGTGCCGCCTCGGTAAAGCGCATACGTATTTTATGCCGTACCGACGCTCGGCCTGGCCCGGCCCGGCCCGGCCCGGCCCGCCATTTTCCCCGGACTCAACCTTAGGGGTTAGCCACGGTGGTTAACGACGAAGAACCGTTCGCTCCGTCCCTTCCTACCTCTCGGCTCCTCTCTCCGTCTCTCCACCTTGGACGCTCCTCCACCTTCTCTCGCGTGCGCGCTCTCTCTCTCTCTTTCTCTCCTCCACCATTCCAAACCCTTCCCTCCACCCACCCCCCTCCGGGAAAATCAATATGAAGTGGCGTTGGTATACGACGTGGTGGCTGCTACCGTGTGTGCCATCTCTCTCCGACCATCGCGACCTTTTCTTTCTGCCTTTCCATCCCCTCTTTCTCTACATCTCTCCCTCATTCCTCTTCACGTTTCCCGTTCTCTTCTTCCTTTTCCTCTCGGCGCCGTGCAAACACGGCCGTCCCCCTTGTGCACCGTCCGGCACTCTCCGCCGCTTGGCTCTTCCGCCCGACGCACCTTGTATCTTCACCATCAAATCCACCTAGGTCTCCCCAGGGGCGCCAGAGCTCAGACGGCAGCCTCCGGCCTTGCCGGCGGATTGCGGCAGATCGGTCACCGAGTCACCAGGATTCATTCGGATTGTCTGGCTGGCTTGACTGGCTGGCTGGCTGGCTCGTAGGTCAACATCCACCATTCCGCCACTGGTTGAATATCGCCGCGTGGCGGCGCCGTGCGTGTCATCGTACCTTGCGCTTCCTTTCGGCGAACGTGCCGTCGCCATTCCGTTTACTCGCCCCCCCCCCCCGCACGCGAGAGGCGTGATTCCTCCCCGAGATCGCGCCGAGCGATCTTCCGGAGTGATCCGGAGTGACCCGGAGAGATACGCGCGAACGAGCGGGAACGAGAGAGATAAGTCGACCGCCGAAAAGGGGGTGGGCTCTCGCACCCTCGCCTCGTACTCGGCGCGAACCTTTATCTCTCGCAAATCGCCGGCGCGCGAATGCCGGCGTACGCAATTTCGCGCGGCGTCTCGATCGATATATCGCCGTCGCGGCACGCCAACGACGCAATGCATCGTGATCTGGTTTTGATAACGCTATTCGTCCGGCGCGCGCGCGCCGGTCTTTTTCGTTTTCCAGCTATAAGAAAGAAGTTTCCTTTCAGCCAGCGCGCGCAATACTTATTCATCACGCGCGATACACGGCGGAGTCATGAAAATTCCACGAGCTCGAATGCATAGCTCTCTGCTTTAACATTCTTCATGTAGCGCCGTGAATTTCTGAGAGACGGTATATTTCCCACGGACGCGGAGGCGCCTCTAGCATTGTGTTTAAAGGAAAAAATAGACGTAAACATAATAGAAATGAACGCGAGAGATGCGCAGGAGGTCGGAGCGGGATAATCGCGCGAGGGGGAGATTATAGATCGCACGATCCGGGGCTCGTCGATCCCTCCCTCACAAAATACCTTCCTCCGGCATAAATCACACGACACATTCCGTTGCGCGTACATAAATTTATCAGTTCAAGGATAGCGCGGAGGTACGTTTAAAAAGACAAAAAGGGGGGAGAGATATAAGTCCGCGTGTGATGTCCGCGAGAGAAAATCCCCTTTCGCCCGGGCGTACCGCGGGTAGAGCACAGCACTGCGCGCCATGCGCAGTGACGTCTCGCGTCTCGGCAGGGGTGGTGGTCCGTGCGCCCTGGGGGTTGATCGGCGCTGTAGTACGGGCGAGTACGGGGGAGGGGGTGAGAGCCGCGAGGGAAAGGGTGGGTTTGGCCAGGTAGTCGCGGCGAGAGGGTCCGCGGGGGTGGTTGCGCGGTAGTGGTGGGAAGGAACGACGGCGGGAACGGGGCGTAGAGACGCGGGAGGACGGGCACGCTAGGTTAGTAGCGGAGGTACACGTTGTACCAGCCGGCAGTAGCGAGTGCCGTGCTTAACACGGCCTACACGGCCTTCCCGCTGCGCGCGTAGACCGTGAAGGAGAGGCGGCCGCCCTCTCGTCGATCCGTTTCCACTCGCGTCGCACGGCGCGCCACGTCGCGTCGCCTCGCCTCGCCTCGCCTCGCCTCGCCTCGCCTCGTTTCGCCTGGCGTCGCGACGCCACGCCGCACAGGCGACGACCATCGGCCGCGCGCGCCGTGTTTTTTCCCCCTCGAATATAAGGGCACGGGGACGCGCGCGCCCGGCTCTCCCCCCGCGACAAGGACCCCGCGACGAGGTGTGGATAATGGTAGCGAGGAAGTGCCGGCGTCGCCGCCGCCGTCGAGTGGCGTCCCGCCGTCGCCGGCAGCCCGAGCGTCAACGACAGTCCGGCGAAGGCGCGGAGTGAACGGCCTCGCGGAGTGATCGACTCCTCGCCTTGGCTCCGCAGCACGCCCCGACGCTCAGGATTTTAAGGCGTGGAGAGAGAGAGAGAGCGAGAGAGGAGGCTCTACCGTGCGCGTCAACTCCGACGGCGATGCGTCGCCGTCTTCGTCGGCGGTGCGTGCGCGCGCGTGCGTGCGTCCCAACGTGCGGGGGGGAAAAAAGGGCTTTTCGCACTGCGGGATAGCGTGCGCTGGTGATCGAAGGGACCCCGGGAGTGAGCAGCGGCGTGTGCTCCACGCGGCGGCGTGCGTGTGCTTCTCGCGTGAGGGCCTCGTACGATCGAGCCCGCCGAACGAACGCTCCGTTCCTCCCGTCTCCTCGGGAACTCGCGTGAGAACTCGCGCGGACAGGCGTGAAAACTCTTTCGCGTGGGAGATTCGTGAGTGCGCGGACGATACGTGCGCGCATTTTCCCTCTCGGATACTTCCCTTCTCGATGTATAAAGAAACTAAGAAAATTAGAGTATACCCGGCTGGCCGCGGCCTACGACCCGGTGATATACATACGAAATCGATCAGCGTTTAATTAATAATTAAAGTCGGAAGATTGAAATTCGATACGCGAGCGACTCTCGCCGACTGAATTTTTTTCCCCTGCGAAAACTTTTAAACCGTTTGCTACTAATTCGCGCATAAATGAGAGATTTATTAATTCACAGGATGCATTACGGTTTATAAATAATTTCTAATACTCTGTATCGACTAGAAATTTTGCATAATCGGTATTCAAAATTCCAATCTGAGCGGAGAAAAACAATAAGGGTAGATATATATATATACGTTCCATTTTATCGGAAAAATATTGGCCGATTATACCGGCAAGGATCGATACGTTAGACAAACAGATGATAGGCTTCCCAGATTCGCACAGTGTGCGCAAAATAAAGCCCGGCAAGGCAATTTCGGCGTGCCACGAGAATCCCTTGTTGTAACGGGGCTATATCTTCACTACCTGCACCCTTATCGAACTAGTAGCTTCCGGCTGTTTTCCCAATCAAACATAATAAAATTCCACGGTTTTGCCTTTCGGAAATTAATACCCCGTGTACGATAATAAATTCTCGAAACTCCGACGAAGTGTATAGAATTGATAAAGTCAGCATGCAATTTTCCTAATTAAAGTACCGACGTGTGTGTGTGTATAGCATGCGAAAAGTTTCGTGGAACTTGATTCAGTATCGGTATAGCCGCGTTATATAATGGACTAATACATCTTGGATTAACGCTCTCCCAATCAATACGCTATAACGCGCTGTTTAATTCACGCGGCGGCGTTTATTTTTAATCGCGAGGGATTCTTTAGTGTCGCGTATTTTTCTAAAATAGTGTAAAAAGCAATCTACATAATGGGCACTGCGCTCGTCAATGAACTTTCCATAGACTTCAGTATAGCCGCGAGATAGGACGGGAATATAAAATGGAATGCTCAGTTTATCGGCCAAGTATAAAAAGAAGCGATACTGTAAATCTTAGGTAAACAGAGATCGCTTGGCCACCAACATTTTTATTCCCACCGCCGCGACTGCAGTTAATTACTTTGGAATTAACATAACAATTACGAAGAAACAGCCAACGGAGGGAGACCAGAATCTAGTTATTTATTTCGAGGAAGTTAGTTTTCCGGTTCAAGGGACTGTTATCTTCCCCTCTTGAAGCCTGTTTGCAATAACGTAAACTATCAAGTTACAAACGCGAACTTGGTCGTAAGTCTCTCAAAATGAAGCGAAATGCAAATGTGCTAATCTCGTAACTTCCACGATCGAATGGACGAAGTAATAAAATAATTCTCAGAACTTTCTTGATTACGCGAGATTCAATGCTCACCCCCTTCGTAACGGAAGTTACCGAGTTCTTGATGATGAAATTACACGCGAAACATTTCCCGTAGGTTATCAGAGCGGGGCGCATTCAGCTTGAAATATTAAAACGCTCTAACAGGCCCATCTGTCTATTAACATCTCTTCGGGACAAACTGGTGTACACGTATACTTCAAGTTCCATGCTCGGAAGTAAAATATTGCACGAGGGAAGATCGAATCCCGCGAACCTATCCGTCTTACCTTCTCGTGGCACGTTGCCGCTTAAACGTTCCGCACGCGATCGCGGCGACAACGAGCTTCCTTCCTAAGGCCGGCGTCAAGCCGGCGATAAAGCCGAGAGTGAGATGCGTGCACACATGCCGGCCGTCGGAGAAAGACGAGGACAATTGTCGCTTCCGGCGTGGGCGAATTATGAGACGACGGCACATCGACCGACACGTGTTTGTGCTTTCAGTGGATACCGCGATCCGTCGTAAGCATCTAGAGATTTCTCCGGCGAGAGAGTGCGCGAGAGAGAATCGTGACACACGAGAGGAGAATCAGGTTGAAGAGTGCTTCGAAATCTCAGTGTTGTTCCACCAGTGTTGTTGAAAAAAAAGCGCTAGAGAGAGAGAGAGAGAGAAAGAGGATCGTGTAGTGTCGCGAAACTGGAGTAACCAGGAGAAGAGAATACGCGAATCCAGTTGGATACACGTAGGGGCCCAGCATCGTGGAATGAGCGATATCTCGTGACATATCGAGTGGATAAAATCGGGCGCGAGAGTGCTCGATGAATTACAAACTGGTCTGTGCTGATCTAACGCGATAACGTCATCGTCAATAATAAAAAAAAAGAGATCCTATTAATATTATAATCCTCTTCTGAATATATATATATATGTATAATAATACTAATTTGTGTGGAGTGTGATTATAAAATTTACCGTTTGTTCCAAGTTTGAGAGATATATCGCCGTATAAGAGAAATCTATAAATGTATACATATATGTATGTATACGTGTATATACATGTACGTCGTTGACGAAGATGATGTAGAGGCGTAAGAGCCGGCGCGCAGAGGAGAGAGGAAAGGTGACGCTTAACGACCAAACGAATGTTGTCAATTACTATTTAATCGTCGTGTTAAAGTTTCCACGTTCAATTATTATAAATGTTAAAAGTTGGTTCGTCTGTAGTCCCCCCGTTAAATAATCTACCTCTCTTAAGTATCGACAACGAAGAAGCTCTTGGAAAACGGCCTATAAACTGTATCTATGTGTAGAGTGCTACGGATGCTCGGCAGTGATTGTACCTGGTTTGATAAGGTATTAAATCTCCTTCTCGGAAAGGAGTGAAAACGAGGGCGCCCGTTTTTCCCGTTTCGAAGGTAAGAGAACGATTTCAGTTTTCAATTTGTCCAAACAGTTTCCATGGTGGTAATTCGATATTCCCGGTATTGTCAACCCTTTTGTAGCCGCGATCATAAAGTAAAGTTGCTTCTGACATCGGCAGGTAGATTTAATTAAATTGTACCGTTCGCTTCGTGGCAATTGTTGGCTGCGATATTTAATACAGTGAAAAATCGAAGGGGGAGGCTTTCATAGTCCAAAGCGGCTTAAACTACGTGTGTGCGTCGCCGTTGACATTTGATATATAACTCGTCGAAAGGTTTAAACCTCGGTGTAATTGCGATTGTAAGGGAATTCAAGCGTAACGCTTTCGAGTACGTAACGTGACACGCCTCTTGGCTCGGTGCGACTTTTATCTGGCCTGCGTGCATGCGATACATGTGCGATACACACGCCGACCTCCCCCGATCTGTCATCCATCCAACATTTTCCCCCGCAGTCACAAAACCGGGGCGGAGAACAAAACGAGGTGTACCGCGGCCGATTATTGCCGCGCGCGTGTACAATAGGTTCTCACAATGGAGCTCCATACATTTGTCATTGTCGTGCTCGCCTTCGGGCGCCGCGCCGTAACGTCCGCGAACAAGAATATCATTCGCACAATATATCTATTGTTCCGACAATAAGAAAAATGTAGGAATAACGGCGCACGATTCTCGGTGGAAAGGAGCGCAAGTGTAAACGAATCGCGTAACGCGTCGCCGCCGCCACTCTGCTTGCTCGCGATGTAATACATAACTTCTCGAATCGCGCGTTAAATACCATTGCCTGCGAACTAATTTAATGTCGTCTCTTTTAATGAGCTGCTAATTACCCCGTTATAAACTTTACCTGTGTTTTATCTTAATCGCGCAAATTGCGTAACAAGTCCAAGTTCAGCGTAGACGAGCATTTTACAACGTGACGTAACAAGTTCCGGCGTAACAAGTTGCTGTCGTTTCTGCCAAGCTCGGGAAGCTCGCCTTTAAACGCAGGGCTTTTCTACGAAGCGAGAATAAGGTCTACTACGCGCTATTTTCTCCAAGTTAGAGGCGCCAATCGGCACCATGCGCGTTAAATTGTAATTTGTGGGCAGAGTATAACCGCGATCTCCGCGCGAATTCCCGTTGATATCTTCGCTCGTTCCTTTTTCGGTCGTTTCCTTTTGTCGCCGTTCACCTGGTCTTTCCACATCGTTGATCTCAATTACGTATCAGCCCGGTTTGCTCGAACGGGAGATCTCTCTATTACACGAATGCTAGCGACAAGTTGGAGCGGAATAGCACTTAGCGAGACAGCTAGGTCTTCTGATCGACTTGATTCAATGTTCGTAGGAAAAAGGTTCTAGAAATGTAGCAAACACATGGCGACGTTGTATGCAATACTCGCCAATAATCTTTGATGCCAAAAGTGTGCGAACACGCGCGTGCCGACACACATTTGTTGACACATTTCCGGATTCGCAAATGTGACCGTCGAAGCTCGGTTGTGCGTGTCCAAAGGCTTGTCGTGATGGCTTTGATGGTGTTTCGATCCCTAATGTTTCATGCAAATCCTAGGAGGGGCAACAAAGTAATGCGACGTATGATATCGTGATATCGCGACATCGCGACAAGTAATATGCAGATTGCCGGAGCAGTTTTGCTAGCGGTGCCGTGAACGGCATCGCGTTACTTTCGTACGACACGTTAAAAACGCGGCGGGCGAATAACACGCTTTCCGAGCCGAGCAAATTAGTAATTAAAATTCAATAGCGTTTCTCGAGGAATTACGACATTTAATCGTTCGATTCGCGTTCATTAATGCGTGACCGGCGGCCCGGGAGCAAATCGATGCAATTTCAGCGGAACTGCTAATTACTGCTGGCCGTTACATTCCGTTGCATAATACTCAACGATTCTGCTCAAATCGTCGAAATTTTTCCGTCGAGATCAGCGTGGGCGCGAACGCGCAGTTCCGCCCCGGGAAACAGTGGGGCATAATGTCACAATTGTGCGAGAATCAAGATACCGCCACGGACACGTGTGCGTCCGAATTGTCTACGTTGGCGTTCGCATTCACGAGTATTTATCGATCGAAGACGCGACAAAGTGGCGAGAGAAGACGTAGGCGTCACCATGATGAAAATTGAGTTGCAAACTTCGCGCCGCGTTAAACGCCGCTCGTCTGTATGCGACGTCAGGCGTTCGATGACGACGGCGACGTCGACGACGACGTTGTGAGCGGTCAATCGCGACATTATGTCCAGTCTCCCGTTGTTTCCCGAAGCGCGAACAAACCTGTCCGTCGAGTCGACCGGGACATGTTGAACGAAATGTACGAAATTGAATTTCGTACCGCCTTGTCACTCCTCTCTGACCTCGTGCTTTAAATATTTGCAATCGATGCGAAAAGTTCATGAGTCATTGACTCCTCTCCCACCCCGTACTTCTCTCCCTTATTCTCTCCCGTTCGTTGATGCGTCTGTCCATCTCGCTCTGGCTGCTCCGCCCTCTCCTCTTCTCCCGTGCCTTCTTCTCCACTATCTTGACTCTTCTCCCTGCCTCCCTCACCGTATCCTTTTCTTTCTTTCATTGTAGCGGCCGATCCGCCTCGCTCTCCCATCTCTTGTTCAACCCTTCGACACTTCGCTCGATCGCCATCCTGCTTTATCTCCTCCTCCAGGCGCAGTCTCCCTGTTCTCTCGTCGATCGTTCGAGACTGCTACTCACCTTCGAAAAAGCAGTCTCCCTTACCAAGGCCGAGTGACTTTGTACTCGAGATACGTTCAACGATCCGCTCGCCAGAAACTCGCGGCCGAGATTGCAAATTTCTCGTGTAAAAGATCTTCTTCATCTTCTCTCACAGCATTACAGTCTGATGTGGAGCAAAGCTTGTGCATCGTTTAAAAGATATATATTCAAATCCTTCTGACATTGATTAATGATTACAGGCGAATCATTATTTTCACGAGATTTTCATTTAATTCATCTGTACGTCGCGCACATAATTGGAGGGTAATCAGTCGGGCAACATTCAATCAACCCAGATACGAGGTCCTGGCTTGCTTCATCGAGAGATTGTCTATAAAATGATGCCCTCCAATGGCGAATAATTACGAACTAGTCCATAGGCCACTCGCAATGGCATCTTGATCCTTTTTTGCGCGAATAAGGTAGTTTCTGTAGTAATGCCAGGAACGTAGGAATGAAGATATATCATTATGCCTGCTGGGAACACAATTTGTTGCGGAGACATTGGAAGTTTATCCCGCAGACGAAGAGTCCCCCCTTTTTTTGCTTCTCGAACTTTTCTACTCCACTGCTTATGCCGTTTCCCAGGTCGCTCTGAGGTCCTCCATTTTGAACAATTATACTCGACTTAAAATATTCTTCGCTGTCACGTTCTACTTGTGCTCTGCACGGGGTATTTTGCTAAAATCGAAGGCGACATTTTCTCGAGGAATAAATGTGTTCGTGTCTCAGCCCTGAAGTTTACTATTATTTTTGCAACTTCGCGAGAATCACTAGAGTGTCAACGATCGTGACAGTCGTGGCCCATTTTCTTGGATCCCTTTCTTAATCTCCCTCCGGAAAGATCTCAGTGGTCTCTCCATGATGAAGACAAGCTCGCCGCTGCATATTTCGTAATTACCGTTTCCGGAACACTTTCACCGCAGAATAATCCGTTTGTCGACAGCTACCCTTTATCTCACTCCGTCGTATCGTAAGCTGAAAACCGTACTTACTTAAGACACGCGAATCATAGCGGTGTCCTATCATTCGAGTTTCATCCCTTGTTATACGATGCCACTACGTTATTTAATTTTATAAAAGCAGATACCGACAGCGGACGTAACGAGCCATCGATGTAACTACGTATCGGCCATCGGAAAATCGCTCAATTATTTGAGAAAACGTCGCCCCGCACTTTTATTTTTATTAGCGCAGAAAACCGATGGCGCAACGGCACGTTCAATTTCAGCAGCAATTCATCTTTGCGATATTACGACTGTCAGATAGTGGCGTTTTTAAGCGACTCTTAAAAAAATCCGACACCAAGTCATTAAAGATTCAGAGCCCACCTGCCTTCGAGAGCAACCATTTCTTCTAATTCGCGTCAGGACTAATTGCAAGTGACGTTTCCTTAATTTTAACGTCACGCCGGAGAACGCCACTGCGCGATTTCATCTTCCAATTTATATTCGCAAATCCCAAGAGAACCTCTGTAACTGTATTTTTTTTTCTATGGAAATGTTTTCCATGAAATGCATTTCCAGTCGCCCAGTTGCAACAACACGTCCTGCAAAATCAATATCGCTTTATTTACTGCTCGCTGTTTACCTTGCGTTCTAAGCGCCGCGTCGTAACTTCGTCGATTCTATCATTGCAGATCCCAGACAAATGTCGAATTCATACCCGCCGCCGTTAATCCGAATATTCCATTATCGTAATTTTATTGCTGCGAATTGGGTATTGTTACGAACGAGAACTTTATGACTATCGCAGCGGTCACAATAGGCTATACGCAAATTAAACCTACCGATTTCGAACGATCCCAAATTGTCCCGTCGGCGTAAAATCACATTTCTTATTATCACGATATTACATCTCTTTTGGAACTTCCGGCGCCTTGGAGTCATGAATTTTGACTATACGGCCGTAATTTGTGTCATAACTCTTTATATAGCTAATATCATTTGCCATAATAAGGATAAAGTGCTTCTTCTTTATTTTACTTTTCTCTCTCTCTCTCTCTCTCTCTCTCTCTCTCTCTTCTTCCCTTCTGCGTCCCTTCTCTGACTTTATAATAAAATATTAAGAGAAAATTAACAAGGTGCTTTTCCAGCCCAATAAATTATCGGATAATGCAATTAGTTTGGTAAATTAATAATTCGGCAGCAAACGAATTGGATCTGGTGGCACAGAAGATGTGTATTGACGAGATTTCAATGTACGTCGGTATAAACGCATCGCTCGTCGTGTCTCTAACAGATATACGTTGATATTTGAAAAGTTTCCATTGATTTCGTATTCAACCACGAAACTCGCCATTGTGAATTTATTGCGCGAAAGCGCATTACAGGTCCCAAACTCAGTATGCTTGGAATTTATGAAAGTGTAGTTTATAACACGCTCTGCAATAGAGTTAAAAAAAATGAGATATTCATGATTATTCCGTGCTAAAAGGCATTTGATCTCGATCTATCTATGAGTTTAGTTTTTTTATACGCGAAGAATTCTATAGATAGCGGGAATGTCGAAAAATTTAACCGCGTACTGCGTTATATTTTCGACGCTACAAAAATGCGCGAAATTCATTGTTGTAAATCAGAAAATATTTTTGCACTATTATCGCACCGAGATTTAAGCTCGTTGTCACTAATGTCACTTATACAAGCTTATATAAGCAACTTTAGATATAGCTCCGTGAAATTGGAACTTTATATTTTATTTCGGTATAAATATGAATGCTACACTGAGGAAAATGCTTTGATTGTATCAACAAGACATGCATGATACATAGAATGTATTTTGGTTTAAACCAAAAGTTTTAGTCACACAATAGAGCTCGATATTTCATAACCAGAAGCTTGGTAGACTTCACTATACATCTAGTAAATCCTAAAGAAATTCTGATTCGTCCTTTTTCTAACAGACGTCTGGTTGAATCTACCAGATTTCTAATTAATGCAACCAGATGGTTTTTTTTCAGTGTAGTGTCGTTACACAACTCATCTTCTAAAATCCGCTGGCCGAAGGGAGACGCAATTGAACGCAGATACCCCGTATTTCTGACCACGTGTTTGTCTTCAGGACGCGCTATAACCCGAGTTGTTTTTCCGTGTTATGAGAATGGTGTTATGAGAATGACTCGAAAGATCAAAGGGACCCAGGCCACGTTGTTCGGGAGTACCATGCGCGAATTCCACAGATTGCATTGTTGACCTCTCGTTCCCCTCGCCGTTCGTCCCTTTCTTTTTCCGCGTCGTTACATCTCGCGAGTATGCATTTGCCGTTGTCGCCTAAAACAATTACATTGCGCACAAAAGCACAACTGACTCGTTATAACATAACTACGCCCGAGGGCGCAGGATTCGAAACGGGGAGACCCGTCAGTGCTCGCGCGGTGAAAGCTGCGAGTTGCATCCCTAAGCGAGAAACGGTGCAACGAAAGTGCACTCTCCTATCACGAACGTGCAAGTTAATACTGCCAATCGAGCACGTACTAATCAGCACGATTCTATCACTTTTCAATTATCTGTAATGCTGTTAAACGTCGGTCCGACAGGCATCGTGCTGTGCTATTTAGACAGTTAATGCACTGTGAGAATGGATAACGATAACAGTGATTCCTCCACGGAAGTTTAAAGTCTAAAGACACACCTTCAGAAAGGATTTTTGTTACTGAAACGAAAAATAGTCTTGGCGCATTTATATTTCTCACAACTTCGTTTAGTGTAAAAATAAGACAATATCAAAATAAAATCAATAACTCTTATTCTGCTCTATCGAATTGAAAAAGATTGATTTACTATATTGAGCCAAGAGTAACTTATATAAATTTACATTTAAATTTACATTTATATAAGTTACTCTTGACTCAATATAGTAAGTCAATCTTTTTCAATTCGATAGAGCAGAATAAGAATTATTGATTTTATTTACAATTAAATTTACATTTATATAAGTTTATTTTTATTTTTACGTTTAAAATAAATTTTCCCTCCATCCTACAACGTACGAAGTTGGCATCGCGGTATTCGACAAAAGACGATTCTAGATTTTAGAATTTTTTATTTTAGATTAAAATATTCCTTTCTCTGTGATAATTAATATGATTGGCGCTATATCGATCCTATTTTATGATACATTCAAGTGTAATAGCATTGGATTCGGAAATTTTTTCTGTGGGTGCAGTAATAGCTTGCCAAATATTGAAGAAACAGTTCTCTTATTAAAAAAATAATAATTTCAATCGCAATTTATTAATAATCAAGCTTTTCAGTCGACATTAACCGGCCAGTGTTTTTAATGCAGAAAATTTATTGCGAAAAATATTACCTCAGCCAGGGTTTGAACCTGGACTTCCCTTACTCTCTAGGCGGGCGTCTCACCAATTCGACCACTGAGTTTTTAATAATAAATCGTAAAGTAAAATCGCAAAAGCAATTAATTAACTTGCGTTAATTAATTGGTGAAAGAAGAACTTGCATTACTGCTCTGCGATAAGGATATGTTCAGAATCAATGTCATTCAGCTTTTACTAAAACAGCTTTACATTCTCCTACATAATCCCGCGTACTTATGAAGGCGCATTTCCGTAACAATAGGACACGTTCGACAATAGAATTTTTGCTTTAATAACCGCGTTTTCGGATATCCGTATAAAAATCCCGGTCGCGAGCAGTCATATGGAATCTGCATGAAGAAAGTCGGACGAGGGCCCGCGAGGCTAATTCGTAAGGTTGACACTGATATCAGGGGATGATTAATCTTCCCCGGTTGGGGACGCAGGAAGAATGGGGACGCGCGACGTAGACAGAGCCTATTATCGTTCTCACCATCCCCGAAGATGACGGAACCGCGCCCGCGAACTTCGGCGTCTTTCACCGAACGGGAAAAACCTGCGAGAGCGCAGATGTATTAAGCCCGGTCTACAATGAGACAGAAGTCAGTAGTCAGAAATCATAAACCGTAAGTTGGAAATCATAAAGAAAAATGTTGATCCACAATGTGTCCTAAGTCACTACAAACTAGCCAATCAGAGACGAGAAAATTTATGGGCTATCATTTGCCTCAACAAACTTGACGAGTTCCAAATCATCAATATTCTCGTTGGATGCAGCGATTTCCATCGTTAAACAAGTTTGGTTAAACATGGTTTTATTGAACAATACTTAAAAAATATCTAGGATCAAAGTTAGGTTCTGAAATGTTTCTTTGTAGAAATATTTTACTTAAAAGTTTATGGTTATACTTACACGCATATACTATAAATTGTCAGCAAGTACAAATTTTTCTCACATAAATATTTCGGAATATAACTACTAGTATAAGTCCAAAGCCAGATGTCTTGGGTGACTTGGCGCTCTCGATAAAAATGGCAAGCATATGGTTGGCTCTGAGTGGTCAATCATAAGCTACGTATGAGCTATAAGTCAGAAGGATTGGATTTTGGCAATCTTCTCGTGATTGCCGCGTTTCGACTTGTGAATATCTTATAACAGACTTATAACTCGCTTATGTCTTCTGATAACTGACTTCTGTCTCATTGTAGATCGGGCTTTAGCGATTGGAGCGGTTGGCACCGTCGTATTCCTTTTATCCTTGCGCCCCGCGTCGCGATACCGTCGTAACGACGTTACCACGTTACCGTCTAATGACGCGGCGCGGCGCGATACCGCGGTGACGAGAAGAAATCGCGACCAGCGCGATATCGTGGCGGCGATAAACGGCGTGGAAAAGCGAAAATTAAAAGCGCTCGCTCCGACACGTCCGGTCCAGCCGTTTTTATTTCTCCCTCGAAAATGCCTGATGTGTTACGTTGAGTCCCGTGGCGGCACTCGTGCCGTATGCGCATTCGTATTGTTTCGCCCTTTGCGCCATCGTAAAAAGCTGCAAGCTAAAATGGAACGAAGGAAAAACGAAAAAAAGAATGTCGAGCCTGCCCCCTCGTGATTTAATTACGCTTGATCTACAATTATTTTGCGTTTACAATTTTACAATCTGCGACTTTTATTCCTGCGGAAGGAAAAATGTTGAGACGCAGTCATCCTGCCGATGCGTTTAGAAAGAAATTCAATCGCGACCGTTCCGCTTATCCGACTGACGTACATACCTGTCGCGAGAAAACAATAGATACGCCTGATGCGCCGCGATAATACTCTTGCAGCGTGGTATTTGCATTATTTGTGCGCGCGTGACGATATTCGGAACTGCCCGTTTACGAAGGCGCGGTGCATTCGAAAAATTTTAATCGCGTCCAGTGCGTCAGCCATCGATCACATGCAATCTGCCGACCTCAACGCTACCACGTATCTCTCCGATCTTCCGATAATTTACCGCGGTCCCAAGCAAGCTGAAATCCCCGATACCCAGACACGCGCGAGAAACTGTTATAAATACGTCGCACCGACGGTGTCACGCTTGTTCGTTATTGTCATTATCTGGTTGAAAACTTCTCACTTCTCTTCGGCCGCAATCAGACTACGTGTCCCTGTATCGAATATTTAATATTAATATGAACAGTTACTGCTACTTGCATTACCGTGCGCAATCAGAATCGTTATCGCGATTGGGTCTCGGCATCGGACAAGGTAAAGCATATCATGGTGTATCGATCAGGCGAACGTTTGTCGACCGTTAAGGAACTGCCTTTGCGCGTTTCGCACGGTCTCATATGGCGAATATCCGCGTTGTGTCCGTCAAGTAAACGTCGCTAGATCGCACCTAGCCGTGGACGTCAGAAAATTATACCGCTTGTCGAGGAGCTTACGTATGGCTGTAATCTTAGCGAGCTGGTGATCTATAGCACGCGAGGGAGAACTCTATGGAGCCCGCCTAGACGTTCGTGCCCTCCTCACCTTTTCTCCCGCCTGTGCGCTCCGACGATAAATCGTATCGTGCGTCTCTCCCGTATCCGCCCGCGGCCTCGGACGAAATTTTTCCCAATTTCCCGCGCACCAGGGAAACAAAAATGACACATACCTTTCTTTTTATCCCGCATCCGTCTTTCACTTTCCCACCCAGTGTTTCCCAGCGCGGTTAACCGGAAGGTGATACGTTCCACACTAGTGTACGCTCTTTGAAATTTTCAAGTCAAGCAGTGCAACTGCAATTTCAGTTCTGAGTCACGTCTCTCACTTTCTTTTCGCCGTGAGGGGAGGTACCGCGTAAAGCAGAGGCGAGAATATTTTACAACTTTATATAGTACAGCTATATTTATATATGGATACTTTATCGTCTTTATGTCTATTTTACTTTGTGTATATATGTCGCGGCGAGTTTCAAAGAGGGTTGCGTGCCATCCTTTGTACGTGCAAGTGACACTCGGCGTTGTTGGAAGTTTTGCGAAATAACTCAAGGAAATGCATACACCTGAGAGCTTTTGCACGTAATGAAACTATGTAGACCGCCATTCTCGAATTCTCGTAAGTCCGCGGACGGGTTGGACGCGATTTAAGTGAGCTACGTCGTTACAAAATTCCACTTGCAAACTTAGCCAGTTATGCCGCGGGATTAATTGGCGACACAGGCCACAACGATTACATTCGATACTCTTTATAATTAATGATTTGGCTTTCGTGTTCGGCCGATTTAATGGAAATAACGGGTAAACACGCGCAATGTAATGATAATATCTGCATCTCTACCGGTTAACAAAATTACAAAACAATTACACTATTTGTAATTCTCCCTTCCACGCAGCTCATTATTATTTCCGCTACTTTGTCGTGTCCTCAGTTTACGAGTACACTAAAAACACTGAACTAATATATAAAGCGAATGAATTGTTAAACGCAATCGGAAATTAATTCTCGCTGTGATATTAATTAAAGGAATTGGAAAACGCATCGATTAATGTCGACTAGGTCCGCCTTTTATACAACAATACGTTTCAGTCTATAGTCTCAAGATGAACGATGCCGCAAAACGATCGCATTTATATAGAAAAAAATCCAATCTCTTCCGACGGGGAACCATCGATCTTCTTCATGCGTCCTCGACGATGGATATATGAATACAGATAATAAATTGCGATCGAACGCAGCTTTAATGCGCAAGAACGTTTCGTTTAATCCTTTAGAGCAGACTAGGAAACGGTGTATAAGCGGAGAGACAACCTATTCTAGTTTAACCGACCCGGTGTTTTAATAACACGCGGCACAATTTAAATAAAACTGTACAAACTTATATTTCCGTTATTTTTCCACTGAAAATATCTTTCGTCCCTGCGCGGTTTTCGCGAAGATAAATATTGAAGATACACGATTTCCTGTTTTCTCGCTTTTCTAGCCGTTCTAGCCGTTCTATGACCCACGGGGAAAAGAAGCCCGGTACACTCTCAACCACGGGAGCTTATTCTCGTTATTTGAAAGTTTCTCAGGTATCGCATATTACGTTCTCAAATTGCAGCGAAACTCTGCAACGAATACGATATCTTCTACAAATGGTTGAGTTATCGATATTACTAATAGATACTTCAGAACGTTGAAATAAATCCGATGACACAGATTGCTGATATAAATTGCTTGTATATTTGCCTAGAATTCTGATAGCAGTTATACAAAGGCGCTTCCAACGGAGTCAAATATACTTGCAGCCTGCGCTCGTTCTTTTTGTGCGTTGTACTTCGTTGTTATTCAAGATACTTTTCAAATGATTCTACCACGGCTATAGTCAATATTTTCCTCCTTTGTCCATCGACCTATCTGAGCTATGAGGCTGCTCAGGATCGGAATCCAGATTAAACGGAATCCTGGATTAGCGCATTCCTTCCGGAGTCGTGCTTATTGCCTTATCTATCGGGGTAAGAAAGGGTGTAGCGTTTTGTTCGTTACAAGTCTGATAGACGCCGTCGCGTGATAATGACGACAAATATGTTCGCAAAAGAAACTAAGCGAGAAGGAGATAATTGTCACAAAGATAATACAAATGTCCAATAGAATCAGAGTATTATCGTAAGCCTTCGCAGAACTTGTTTTATTGCTATTTTGGAGAAATACTCTGCCTTTGTAATATTCACGGCCCTAACGCTTTTACCATTCAAAAGTAGACTTTCAAGATGCACAATTCCTCTTTTAACCGCTTAGCGGTACTTCAGTTCAATAGGAGGATATTACTTTATGTATTTTAAATAACAACTGCGATTCTGCGATACATACTCGCATATACATTTTGCGATTTTTCTTATATTCTCTTCATTCGTGGTATTGTACTGCCGCAGTTTTCTTTCTCCTCACTAGTTATTTAATAATACTCTTTTGTGAGTTGTACATTTACGTTATGGTAACGACCTTAGAGAGAGCTCGCCACAGGCTCATAATAACTTCTTTTATCTTCTTCTCCGTCTATCTCTCTCTCTCTCTCTCT
>NW_011967246.1:358929-436136 GCF_000949405.1 Vollenhovia emeryi | reverse complement strand
CTCTCTCTCTCTCTCGTTCCGATAAACCGGTAAATTTAATCGCTACAAACGGAATATTTTGCCGGGAACTTGTGGCAGCCAAAGACGAAAAAGCACGATTGGGAGGTAAGATAACAGTCGACATTATTGCGCTTCATGGATATTCAGGGCCGCGCTGTAATACCTCCATTTGAATATCCGATCTATGGCATCTCTCTCGGGCCCGGGAGTTGTACCGGGTACAAGGGGCAATTGAGCCACTAATTCGGCACGGGCACGTAGGCAACCGAATGCGAATGTCGCCCGTCACCATGCACGATCGTAAAATCCAATTTATCGTGTCCAAGAAGGACATCTTTACGACACTCGTGCCCTCGTATTAATTTTGGACCAAGTCGGCTAAGTGGACGGACGCGTTTGTTATGACAAATAATATTATTTATTAGGGGAATGAAAGAGGTGACGCGACAGAATGTGAGGTGATAGTAACTCGAAGCGACATTAGCGAACTCGTCTGGGTTTTATCAGGGAAGAGCGTCTTTTCACCCTTCCGCATCTTAACGAGCTGATCATAACAAGTCTCTTTCTCTTGCTTTCTCTCGCGTTTCTTCCCTCGTTTAGGAGTCGTTAGTCGTCCGCCGAAGAACGGGGTGAATATCATTTACGCGTAGCTGTGGCTTCAGAAATAAAGTTCAGGTGCCGGAAAATACCCTCGCGTCACGGCTCGTTACTTGAAACTTTGCAAACCAGAGTCGACCGAACGTTAATCGATCGCCTCGACTCCGACATGAGCCGCCTAGAAATTTTCGAAAAGTGATCCACCGTCACGATGAGCTCGAAGGGAAAGGGTTCGGTTTTCGCGTGCCGAAGCAAAGGTCAATGGTCTCGGGCCTCGGGCCTCGGTCGCCCTTCGCGTTTCACGTTAATTCGCCTTGCCAGCGAGCGCGCGTCTGCGCCACTTTGCGAAGCAAAATCGATTAGCTGGATTAAGGTACCTCGTGATTTCGGACACGGCGAACTTCGAGATTGGTATTATACCGCCGGAAGTTGCGGAAAACGGTACTCCCCTTGTGACCCCTAAAGTGAATATAAAATCTTCGATTCTCTCGAGTTCGTCGAGAGCTTGACAAGCCATTGTACGCGTCGGCCCTGGCCGATGTTGCTGATCGGTTCGCTAACCATGAAACTGCGACTCGCGAATCACATCTTGACTTTTTAAAGTTCTACGAGCCGAGGTGTATACGCGATAAAATAACTCGACGTCTTTCGCAAGAAAGCCAGATGGTTTATTAATAATTGTGTCCGTTGTCTAACGAGAATCGATATCCCGAGCCACCGGAAAGATACTGAATACCGTCACCGGTTCAACGGGCAGGGTCAAACCAGCCACGACTATGTTTCTCCCGTTTGTCGTTGCGGAACGAGGAGCCAAGGAATGGCAGATAGCACAGAGGGATGAAAACTAGTTGTTCCGTTGGTTGGTCATTCCGAAACACTAGGGACAGAGTAATGGACTGGCCGCGTTCGGTACAGTCGCGTATATACGTATACAGCTAGACAATTCCAACTAGACAGCCGGCATCGATCGAGGCCAAGTAAGCTCAACGAACGAACTTATTCCTACGCGACCGCACGGTCGGTCTGTTTCTCTGACGTGCAGAAATAGTCCGGTCATCTTGCAAGGTCTCGCGATCAATCTGCAGCGAAAGCGTTTAAATTCCACGGATTGCGCTTTCTTAGTTTTACAGGATCGCATACTTGTTGAGTCCTCAATCCGCGGGCTGGAGCAATCTGAGGCAGACTTTCACGGAAGATTCGAAGGGATTAAAGTGAAATTGTGGAGCGCTCAACTTCCTCGGTTCTGATTTCAATTATTTACTCCTCAGACTTGTTCTCCATGAGATCATAATGCTATGATTTTAACTGATATTGATATCAATATACTCCATGTAACGATCGTGGGGTTGGCTGACGAGATTTAGTAAATAAGTCATTTGTGGTGGCGAATTATTGCTTCATTCATCTTGCAGGGCTCATCGGCTCTCGCACGAATTTGGCTTCGTTTGGAATTCAGGCTTCGTTGGATAGTTTAGGAATTCAAGGCCGCAAGTTTCCAGACTCCTTCCTTCCTTCCTTCCTTCGAAAGGGCAAATGGGTTAACGGTCTCAAAGCAGATCGATCTTCCGTCCCATTCTTCGCGCCGTTTGATGCCGGCTTCCCTCGTTTTTCTTCTCAATTCCGGAATTCCATTCCGAGCAAATAACTGCCGTTCGAGAAAATGTGACTGCCATATAATCTTTTAATTGCCGCACGGGTCTCCCTGCTCAAGATCCTTTATTCTAAATGATAGACGAAATTGCTTTATGACTCGGATATATCGTGATTTAACCGTAGGGGTCGGAATCGATTCCAACATAACTTAAATCTATCAAAGGATTGAAATTAACCAGTTGACTGTTATCGTTACCTTTGTTCCGTGAAAATCTATCTGTCGATATTTTCCATAGTCGCAATAACTACGAATAATATTTGTTAGGAAAATATCGCAATCACGGCTATTCCTATCGTACAGGCGGAACGAATCGGCATGCAAACGACTTCGATATATCGACAGCGCGCGGATGGAAATTTAGCAGTTGCACCGATCCGCGTCGCGAACGCATTGATTGAATTAATTGCAAGAACGTAGAGCATTCGGCCGCGCGGATACTGGCACCGAGCCGTAACACATCGGCCAAGTGGATCAACCGCTTTGTCATGCTGGACCATTTGAAAGTTTTAACATCCTTCGGCCAAACCACCGTGGCGAAAGCTCGCTTTAATCCCGTTCTCGTTAGCGGCGGGAAATTAATTAATGATGTTTATGGATAGGATACAACGACAACCCACGACGTTCCCGAACAGTACCGCTAAAGGGCTTCGCCGCACAGAAAAGCACTCGCTATACATCGATAATACCTAAATGAGTTCAAGCATCGAAGCATCCGTTATTAATAACAGCGAGTCT
This sequence comes from Vollenhovia emeryi, assembly GCF_000949405.1. Taxonomy (NCBI): domain Eukaryota; kingdom Metazoa; phylum Arthropoda; class Insecta; order Hymenoptera; family Formicidae; genus Vollenhovia; species Vollenhovia emeryi. The sequence goes on along the minus strand of NW_011967246.1, from coordinate 433,150 downwards.
GCGCTCGCGATCAGTATTCATTAGCCTCATAAGGATAATGAACAAATATTGAATTTTCGTCGTCGCGAATCTTGATCTATTATGCATCCCGTTTGACGCTATCTCTAATCACGATGATGAGACGTATGACAACTAATCCAGCGCGTCATATATAACGCGTAATACAATCTCACGTGAGGCCGCCTCGGCGGGATCCGCCTGACTGTGTCTTACGGGAATACGTGGATTACGGCTCGCGTGTGTCGCAATCGTTGCTGAATCGTGGAATAATCTCGGATCGAGGCGGGCCGGGCCCCGTGTACTTGTTGGCCCGCGGCGCATTTCGCCCGCCGCCGCTCGTATCTCGCATTAGTAATTGGCGTCGCCAACAGACGAACTTCGCGCCACAAAGATACGAGCACGCAGTAGTTTAGAACGCGATTAACGTAGTGCACGCGCGTGGGCGACCTTGGGTCACTGATAAAGTTAATTGCGCACACACATCGGTGATAAATATATTGTACCGTTTGCGCGGCAAAAGTGCCAGCGCCATGCGAAAAGCATTCCGCCTCGCTGAAAGAGTCGGCGTTAGAACACGCGTAGCGTATGTGCCCGCGCCCTTTCTGTTGGACTGGTTAAAAAGGTCAATTAAAACTTTAACATAACTGCGGGGATAATTAATTCGTGATTAATGCACCTCCGTTTCGGCCGCCGTTTGAAACACGAGCGCCTTCGCGCTGAGTTTCGCGCATACCGGCGTATAATATCCAATTTAGAATTTAATTTAAATGCATCGCACGGGTGCGCCGAATTTTACGACTCACGCGAAATAATTGGAACGCGCGAGATATTCGCGGGGGAAAAAAAAAGAAAACTATCGTTCATCAAATAATCGCTCCTACCATTAATTTGTCGTTAAATAGTTTTCTATTCTGGAAAGCCGCAAATGACTCCTTGCACGAGCTGCGCAAAACGACTCCTTCGAAAAGTAATTTTCCAACTTTTCCTTGTCGGACATTTGGCGGATTCGAATGCAAATGAAACCTTAAGCATAAAGAATTGGTTCTCTTATCGCATACATGCACTTTTTGGCGTTGCGATTTTAAAATGAATGGAAAAGTAATTCTCGCGATTGGACAGATCGACGGAGAATGCAAATCAGAGATCATCCCTCTTTCCGGGGGTGAGCCCCGATAAAATCGATTTTTCTAATTGCGATAAAGGCTACGGCTAACTGGAGGCATCGGGGGAGAAATTGTCTCCGCGCCGGGCTAAAGTTTAAATCACTATTTTATAAAAGGAAAAGTTTTTCTTCGGCTTAAAGCGCGGCGACGAGGAGACTCGAGAAGAACAAAGGGAAAGGGGGCAACACTCCAAGGAGCATTTTCAAAAGAAAGTTCTTGCGTCTAGATACAATGCGAGGGAGGGAGAATCTCGAGAATGTCGTTCCTCTCGTATATAGCCTCTCTTCCAGCAGAAATTCTAGATTCCTTGATAATTCTCCTGAAAGAAACGTATTCAAATTTCGATCTTTAATAGAAGCGTAAAATAAACAACGGCGATCCCCCTGGCCTTCCTGAAGATCTGTGCCGAGCATCGTTCTTTATTACATTAACCATTTAACTGACAATGCGAGAATTGTCACGCGACATACGACGTGCGCGAATCGGATTACCCAAGTCCGTTCTATCCGATATGACGACACTGTAACGCTGATTGTTGCTACCGGAGCTTCCGAAATATCCTGAAGGCACGAATCCTGCAGCCGGCTTTAATTTAATTTAGCGCTCCAATTAGCGCTACCAGGTGCGTTGTTTAGTGTCTTGCGGTGCACTCGAGCCGCTGGATAATCTTCTTTCGGCCCTAACTCTCAGGCAACCGTGTGCGGTTTAATGAACCGGCGTACGTTTCGGAGATAACGTTAAATGTACAAATTCCTCCGGTCCACAAAGCGCCGGCGCTGCGACGTCAATTTTAATAAAGTCCGGCGCGATAAAATATCAACGTTTGATTATACCAATTACCAGCTGCGGGCGCGAGCCTCCCAGGGATCTCGCTCTAAAACAAACTTTACAATTACGCGCCTACGCCGCGCTTGTCCAGAGATTAATTCATAACTCCACTTGATAATAGTTTCGCCGACTCCCGTATCAGTCGAGCAGTCATAAACCACCGACCGGAAGTCGAGGCACACCGACTCACGCGCTCACACGCTCTCGCGGTACACGGACCTCGGATTACGAGCTCCAGTACTGTATTTCTAGATGCAGGCTTAATAAAATGTAATTGCATAGGATCATATTCGAGGCAGTCAAGAGTTTCACGATGCCAGTTAAGGGCGCGCGATATCACCGAATATAATCGCGAGTATAATCCAGCTTTGGCGAGGAATCGTAACGAGGTAGCTACACGCAATACATACCTGCCATCCGACGCAAGAATTAATCGACGATTGATAGACGGCGGTACGTCTATAGGGCTTCCGTACCGAGTCAGCAGCCATTCATGGAGTTCTCCAACCGGAAGTGGAAGCCGGTCAGTATGCGTGGCCTGGTTTCTCGCATTGGCTGCAATCACTTGTGCACGTGAATGCTTTCTATATGCGCGTTTCTCAGGCGCCGCGACGCGACGCGACGTGTCGGCGCAGAGATTTCATCGAAAGGCGCGCAGACAGACTCTTTACCGCCCGGAAGCGCATACGGAAGCGGGAATGGCCCTGTTGTGCTAACTAATGAAACTGCTGCTCGAAACGAAGCGACGGCACACGCTTATCTCGGAGTTCCGGTCGCTCGATTGGTTGAACGCTCACAATGACGTTCCTCTTTGGGGCTGTACGTCCTCTGAAAATACGCCGAGAGGAAACGCTCCTTGATCACCTGCTTTATATCCCGCGAAATTAGACGAGCGCGCTGGGAAGAGAGGAGGTTATCGTTTTAACTTTTTCAAAGCGAAGGGATTCTATTCCGGCTCTATATAATGAGACAGGCTCTGTCTGTACCTTTGAAATTATTAAAATTAATAATTTAATTGCTCAATGGTTGTTAGTGCATTATATGTATTAAAGTGTTATGCACTTACGAAGAACTTTATTTTAATGTCTGCATTCTCTAAGAATGTTTACGCGGAGAGAATGTTTATACATTGGTATGTTAAGCAGTGGAGACAACTATATGCGTTTTGTGCAGCAAACTTAGCGAATGTTGCAACACAAAACAATGTAGATGCCCCTACTATTTATACGGCAACATTTTCATCTTAGTTACTTTTTCCCTTGGCCGGTCTTTCCGTGTAGTGCAAATACATTTAACGTACCGGGGACTTTAAGTTTTATCACTTTCCGTCCTCCTCGTTACATTGTTTATTAAACAGCATTATCCCGATTAATCCGCCCTTAGAACAAGGACAAACCAAGCAGGTGACGCGCGCGAGATTGTTCGGCCAGCGACGCGAAACTTTCTACTTGTTTCTGTGCGGGATACATGGATGGTTTCCTCAATCCCGGGATTTCGGGATCTCGGAACCGCCACCAGCCGTCCGACCATTTTGTCCTCGATGCCGGGAAAGTTTCCTCGCGTGCCTTCTCCCTCCGCGGCTTCGACCGGACGGGCAAAATATTCAGTAATTTTGCGGCAGCCACGGTCCCACGCGGAAGTTTTGCGGATTTATACTTCGCGCGAGGCTACCGAATGCAGCTGCGATGAGGTTTTTAACTAAGGTTGAATTAAGTAGGTAATTGTATCTCCCGGGAAGACAGAAACGGGACAGCCGCTGGGACGTGACTGATGTCCTTCACCTTTCGCCTTTTTTTTCCCACCCTTCGTGTGCAGTTACGCCCTTTCTCTGCGCCTGTTCTAACAAGCAAACAACCCACTTGTGCAGGAAAAGAGACACGTGTCGACAACACCTGTACACTGTGTATAATTGCACGTTGCGCAAACGGTATTTACTCGCTCTTCGCTCATTTTCACGCTTGCTGAATAATTGGACAAATATTTCACGGTTTCCGCGTTATGCGTTTTGATGATTCAACCGCGACGTCTCGTACGTCCCCCGAAAGATCGAATCGGAAACTGAAGTCTCTGTCCGCGAATAATCTCGTACTTTGAATAATGCAGCCAGCTGAACTCGGCACGATTGAATAACGTATGCATTCAGCGTCGCGAAGGGTCTTTAAAGAATTAAAGAAGGTTCAAGTACCGTCAAATCTTCAGGACGTTTTCGATCGTAGTCTAATAGCGAGCAGCGACAGAGGTGAACGTTAGGGTGAGTTCTAGTTTCTTTTCTGGACACACGGCTACGATATTGATTTATAGAAAAGAACGTACAAAGGACTCGCTTGAAATTAAGCACGAGAAAAAGTAGAGTAAATTCGATGAAGCACGAGAAAAAGTAGAGCAAATTCGATTCGAGTCCGTGTCGTTTTCAGGGGATACCTTTAAGGAAACGACAGCATATATAGGGTGTACGCTTCATTTACGACGAAGCTCGACTAATTACGAAGCACAGCTTGATCGACTCTCTTCGTCTCCGCTCGTGGAAGCTGCTGTTAAATTCGATATTCCGTCACTAAATAAAACGACGATCAGTCCTCCCTTCGCGCACACACATACACATACATTTACACGCACGTGCGCGCACACAAACTCGCACACACACACACCCACACACAAGTCGCTCGACACTTACCTACTCGACCTGATATCGATAACGAATTAATTTAACACTTTGTTCAACGCGACTAAGAGGACGAGACCTATCTATACTCGGAGTGTAGTAATTTTAACCGAAACTTTTCAAAACAAGTTGGCTTTTCGCCGCCGAGTTACGATCCTCGAAATTTCGTGACTCCGTTGACACACCCGGTTGTCTCGGTGACCCCGTCGTTGACTTCGAAATACTCTCTCGAAAATTATTGTTAGACGTCGACCCGATTCGGAAATTCGAATGCCGCGGTTTTCCCTGGCGGATCAATACCGCCACGGAGAGCGGAGGGCAGGCTTGGCTACCATCTCTCTTTCTCTCACGTTGGACATTTTACATTCTTGCCGCGACGACGGATAGGACGTAGGACGTAGAAATAAAAGGCAACTTTCACGGTATTTTCCGATATTCCCTTTTTTTTTACGAACAGGTAAAATCAGGACACTCGTAATGCTACGCGCGTGTACAGGTTGCGTCGCGTTACATCGTTATAGCTACTCGTTACGATGGGTGGAAGGAAGAAAGGAAAAGAGCGGCTGCAAATCTCCGATTTACGTAGGAAATTTTCCGAACGACGCGATTTCGAGAGCTTCAACGATCCTTTACGTATCGGCCGATCGCAAAGGCGCACGGCCCAGAGCTATCGGATCGAATTGACATAAAAAGAACTCGGGAGAGACGAATTTGAGAGTGCGTGACACGGGGGAGATTTTATATGGGAGGACATTTTACAGCGGTATTTCACCTTCGATTCGAGGAATTCGCGTATCGATCTGTGTCGCGAATTACCGTCCGTATCGGACAACGATACCTGTACTTGAAGGTAACCACTATCCAGCGATGATTGCTTCCAGCGCCTTTATGCCTGGGTATCTAACGATTTTTCCGCGGGCGGTCGCGATCGATGTAACCGTGCGGCTGTTATTAAAGCTTTGCTTAATCACCCACGTGGGATCGCGTGCCAAAGTGCGTGCACAGACACAGCCATCGTGTCATTTATCGCAAAGTGGAATTTCAGGGTTGCACGCGTCCGTGAGCAATTGTGCTTCCACTTTTTAACCCCGCCACGTCTTCCTCCAAAGTTAACGTGCCACGAAAAACCATCGTGAATAAAATTGGAACTGGAATCATTCGTAACCACCGCCTGCCGGTTTACATATTGGAGTTTGTACTTCGTGTTTATTTAGCGACCTTTAACCCCCCTCAGGACTTTTCCATCCAAAATTCTTTTTATACCCGTGTAAAGATGTGCGCTTTAATTATGTTTAACGGCTATGAGAAATGGCCCTCGACTAACCTTATAGTACAAGCACTGACGTCACGTATTTAATTTGAGGACAAACGTAATGAACATCTCGACGTAAAATAGGATTCCCCCTCCCGTGTCTCCGATCCCGATGAAAAAACTCCTTGATTCTTTTCCCGCAGGGGGGATACCGACCCTCCCCAACTTTTCTACTCCTAGAAGTGTCACCTATCTATCCATCCATTGATCCACCTCATTTGCATCCTTACAACCTTATTTTCAAGTAATCGATATCGGCCTAAACAGTGAAAGAATATAACGCGGTTTTTGTTCCTTTTAACATAATGACGAAAATTAAATTGTTAATTTATACGCGTGTTTGTTAGACAATATTGAAAGCCAGAGAGGGGAATTTTGTTCGATAATTTCCAGATACGTGTAACTAATTGATTATTCTTTATGTTAAAATATTTTTATTCTCGTGAAATTAGAGCATCGATTTTAATACATCGCGAGATTAAAGTATGAATAATTTTCTAAATGTTCCGAGACGTGTATAAATTAATTGTGCTTATAATTGAAGCTATGAATAAGAACGTGCTCATTAACATTTATTTTTCGGCTAATTTAATTTCCATAACGATATCGGTATACGCAGAATTTTATTATTATAGTACGGAATAGTACGTGGCGAGATAGAGAATCAGGAATTTGGCGGCGCGTTTCTCTCTTTTCTCTGAATTAAGTGTCCGATCATACGTGATAAAAATTGATAACTCGATAGCAAAGACAGTTACCGATTGAACAATGCGAAATAATGATCGTTTCTTGCCGCGTAAATGTGCTACGTTTATTCGAATATCTGCCACGATTTGCTCGTCTGAATACCGATCGCAGCTACAGGATCGCGTAAAATGCTGGACTCTAAACCGTGCCTTGTTATTTAGTCGCAATAACGATACACGGCACGCAGCGAGCAACGTTCAGAAAAAAATCCCCCCGGGGCTCTAATCTCGAGAGAAACTTTCTTGACGCAAACACGCCGACGTCGTGGATTTACTGGAGCGGGGTCGGATCCGTTGTGCATATCATCCGATTTAACGAGAGAGGGTGAGCGAACGATAAACAACGTGGAAAAAAAAACCGAGCGAAAGATTGTTGGACGATGTTATTTTTTTCGGACCGCGATAACTTGGAAATCAAGTGACTGGCCGATCTCACTTGAAGCGGGGCGCTAGGTTGACATTTGTACGAATAAAAATCTGAAGTGGGCTCGGTGAACCGGGAACGTAGGTTCCGCGCACAATTCCACTCTCTTTCTCTCTCTCTCTCTCTCTCTCTCCCCCCCTCCCTCTCTCTCCCCCTCTCAACCCTTTAACCTCGGAGGACGCTCTTGGTGAACGAGGATTTCAGTCAATCGACGCAAGAGTACCGATTCAAGACGAATGGGAGAGAGTGAGAGAGTAAGAGAGAAAGCGATAGAAGCGAGGGGGAACAATCGTATAATACAAACAGCCAAGGACTCTTTTGATCTGAAAAAGAAATTGTCGGAGAAATCAAATTCAAGTGCATGTGCAATATTCGAGGCACAGCAGCTTAGTGAGAAGGACAAATATCAGACAAAGTGAAGATTGAACTGGAAGAAGAAAAGACCACGATAAATATCGAATTCAGCGCGATATTATACAGAAAGCATCGGGAAAAGAAAGAAAGGAGGGAGAGAGAGAAAGAGGAAGTTAGATTCGCACACGGTTTTGTGGAGGGCTGCTGGCGAATATTGATCCTCGACGCGCGGGAGCGAAAGCTGGGTCTGGAAACCCTACGGGCTCGAGAGCCGCCTTTGCGTTGTTGGTTATAGCGTTCGTTAGCGAAATTCGAAACGTCGCGGAAAATGCTCGCTGCGCGAGCACCGCCAAGTGTTGCAATACAAATCGTCCATCATAATTATCATATTATTGAGCTGGTGGACGCGCGTATGCGACGTAAAACACGCAGCTGCGCGGTGTTATTGTCAACCCAATTACACGCGTACGCGACAGATCATGAGCTCATGATTAACCCGCGCGATACGTGTACACAACGCGGTCCCCGGAGGACTCCAGTTTACGGAAACTTGGACACCGTAGAGACGAAGTTAATATTCGCCAGACGAGTGCCCGCCAGACGACGAAGATTGGGTTATCTCTGGAACTTTAAAGCGTACCTGCGGTTTAAGTTAATCTTCCATCATGCACTGCGAACGGATGCAGTAACAAAGTATACGCGAAATATTACGGCTCGTTGCGAATCCCTCCGCTCGTGATTATACTTTAAATGTCGCGTGATACTTAATAAATGCATTAAAAAAAATATATATATAATACTATCTTAACAGCTCTTTTAGTTGCATAATAGTGATATAACATCTCGTTGTTCACATCGTTTGAAAATGTGCCACGATGACCATTGACCTTTATAATGATTACATAACATCTTATTTAACAATTACGTTGGACATGAAGTCCTTTAATATAAATTTTTATAGAGATATATTATTTTATCGTCTGCCGTTTTCGAAATACATTACCGTTCGCGACAACAATTCTAAGGCCGACCTTTAAATCGTTATTTTCCAACAGAATTCTTAGAAACACGAGGTCTAGTAAAAAGTTCGATTTCCCAGCACGATTCGGTTAGCGCGACAAAAGGAAAAACTTGCGACATAGCGGTGGAGTTGTTCAAACTTCGAGCTTCACTGGATCGTGAACGGCTCGACAGTGTGCCGATGAAAAATGTATTTCCGAAAAAAGAGGAAGTATCTCGATCACGCTCGCAGGGGGATACTTCTTAGAACTTGGCTTCTCAAACGTCAGAGCTTACGGGGGAAGTTTCGCGAATACCGTGAAGAAAATTATTCTCCATTAGATTTAATATTAGCTCGGTCGCGATGTCGCTACGAGCAGGCCAACTTAGGAGCGATAGAAACCGTGTTCCCCATATTAACCTAGAGATCTAATAATCTAATAATGGAGTCCCCTATGAACGTAGGGATACAATGCGAGCCAATTGCTTCTTAAAGTAAATTACATTCGAGGCTCAATGCTCGAACGTTATTGCTCATAACATCGGGGACATATCTGCACCTGCCAGAACCTGGCTTTTTCAATTTACCGACAATATACGCGCGACATCCGTGTAGAATCGAATTCCATTTCAACGTCTCTCTGTCGCCATACTCCTTCGAAAGCGTTGGGGTCGTTTCGCTCTTCCCTACTTCTCAGTGGGTGTCACTGTTGCAAAGCAACTACTTTTTTTCCAAGTAGCATCAGCAGGATAATCTCGGGGTCAGCCTGCTGGTAGAGAAGAAGGCTTCTTGAAATGAGACCAACAGGGGATACAAGAGACTATCATCTGGGACGCTCGGAACGGCTATCGTTCCGGCTTATTGTTGTGAAAAGTAGAAATTATCCCGTGTTTAGTTACGCTATATTGCCTGCAGCACTGTAAAAGATATTATCTTATATCAGCGTCCGGGTTTATCTTCATTAGACGCGGGTATACGGTAAATGTTTAACTTTACGTATGGAAGTCATGCGCGGGGCTTACAAGCAAAATCCAATTCCATTTTACCGTGGAGTTCCTACCCCTTCCTTGAGAACTGAGCTCCCTCGCAAGAAGAAGAAGCCGCGTAAATCCGCTTCTAATGGTCTCGGGTGAATTTTATGCGTCCATGAGGATGCGATGCCCGTTTTATTGGATCTGCACGAAACCAGCCTAAAAATTTAGAGAGAGAGAGAGAGAGAGAGAGAGGGTGGGGGGTTGAATCGAACGTTGTCGAAGTGAAATCGCGTCGACCTAGTCAGAGGCTGAAAACATCATGAATTATCAACCTCTCAAAAATTGACTGTTCAATTAACGGGACGGATGTCAATAACGGTACAAATAGAGATAACGGAAATAGATACGATCGCAGGAAATTCGACGCGATTTCCAATAATGAAGGCACGCTAACTGAATTCCGCTTAAATCCCGTCAAACGCACGGTAAAGTGCGATTCACGCGGCCCGACCTTAGCGTAATCCGGACGTTTTCGAACCCTAGTATGCGCAGACGACTACTCCGGGATTACCAACGATACTCCTCGGATGTCGTGGAACGCCAGGCCTCGGCGAGAAGGTCATTAAAATTTATAAACGAGTATAAATATCTTGGAATACACGGCAGCCGTGCGGCAGCATTTTGTCGGGCTCGCTCGTATTAATTATTGACCGGGCCCAGCTGGTACTTCGATAGTTTCCAGTCGGTCATTCGTTTTTACAATGGCGGGTCGCTTATGTAAACTTTGAGCGAGAACGCAGCACGATATCGATATACGTGTATCTATACGCGTGCAATTTATAGCAACGGAACCGCGAGTTGTTTCCAAGACCATAATGCCTTTTCCACGACGCGGTTTATCGAATACATAAACTTGTGCCGGGTAACCACAATATATTGTATGTTACGACACATCTTGTAAATCCGTCGTGCGACAATATGCGCGGGCAAGCCTCTAAAATTTAATAAAAGAGATACCTCGCAGCCCCTTTATTGCATACGACATTCGTAGGCTTGTTTATAGAACATTTAAGAGATAATTGCCTGTCTCTGCCTTTGTAGGGAAAATAGAGTATAACTTTATAACACTATAAAAATTATTTTACTACGTTAACACCTTATTTCACGTTTAAACATATGAAAATCCGTTGCGACGTTACACGCGGTGAATATAGTATTGTGGAAGCTTCCGATTTGTTAAAGCAAGCTAAGCTTATGGAAACAAATACGATTGAGCATTGTGTTCCGGCTTCTATCAAATGATTCCTACGTCGAAACTACAATTCTATTCACCAATTAACGTATTTTGAAAATTTATGCGATGATTTTATTAGACAGAAAATTCACGAATGAACGGCGGCGACAATTTAAGCGCAATATTCATTATACAACGACGGAATAATGCAGATTAATTCTTTTGTCTTTTCCCAGCAAGATCGTCGGCCCGGCAAAATCGTCGAGTGGTTTCTGTCGTGCAAGAACGGTTTTGTAACAATTAATAATACTAAGAGCGAGAAAACGAAGGACCTGTTGCTTGATAAATTTCGCCTATATCGCGCGAGGCATTATTTCGAAAAACCAACTTCTGCAGCATCGTATAAATTTTGTTGACCCTGCCATCTGTGGAAAGTCGTTTTCCCCGTCCTAGATGGGATTAACCGGTATCTCTCCCGTATCCCATTTCCGGCGCAACCTTCGACCTATGTATGGGTCGCCTTAGGAACGAATAAAAGGATACGCGCGCGAGAAAAGGCTCGAGTAAGAGCAACTGTATCATCGTGGCCATTAGACGTAATTATTTCCGTATTTATTCTCTTTTATCTTGCGCAAATTAGATATCAAAGTGTCTATAGATTTTTTATTAGGATACTATAAGACACACACGTATATTACGCGATATCACGAACACTTTATCAAGATACTCGCGATATCGATAATTAACGTCGAGCGAAGAAATTGCACTCCCCTTCCTTTATTACAACTTCCTAACGATCGTTTAGGACGAAACTACAATAAAGGAGGGAGAGTGCAGTTTCTTTGCGCGTTGTACGAGGTTAATTGTCGATATCGTGACCAACGCAGAACAGTTTGTGGTACTACATATTGTGCTGCAGAAAATGCTTCAACAAAAGACGCATCGATATGTGATTGTAGTTCGTCTTTTTGGTGTTATCTTGAAAACTGAAAGTACAATTTACATTCTTTTTTTTTTTTTTCATGAAAATCCCGAGAGGGAAACTGCATGGGATGGTACCTCAGCAGCAACTGTGTCGCGTTGAAATTGAAAATTAAAATTTATGATCGCATTAAACTGCATACAGCGGGATGCCACGCAAGTGGCTACTCCCCGAAGTTTCGCAACAATACAAGTAATTATACGAACAACTAGGCTTCCTTAGATGCTCTTGAATTCTCTCTCCCTCTCCTTTTCAACTAGTCTCGTGTGCGCGTTTCAAAAGGATATTTTTCTCTATAAACATGTGCGCATATAAGAAAATCTATGACTATAAACTGCAAAATCCCCGCAGGGTTGTCGCATTTTTCGTTATACATGACGTGTTGTGAATTAATCTCGGCCCCTTTTAACAAGATTACGGTCTTTCACGCTATCCAGAAGCGGCCGAGCGGAGGTTTTTCTCTAACGGGATGTTTCACCCGGTTAAAAGCGTTTTACGTTATTTTTCGTTGGAAATTTTTCGTGTCGCACATAAGTAAGCTCTTCTACAAATCACCCTAAAATACCACTTACGATACCGTACACCGTGGTAGCATAAATAAATCATTACACTATTTTAGAGAATATAAGAGCATATAAATTTCTACAATTTTTGTATAAAAAAAAGCGGACAGGGATTTTTGTGAGATTTATGAGGTAAGCCAAATTTGTGGAAAAAATACATCAGACGCCCGGGAAATTCACAAATTTTCTATAGACTGAAGAATATCCCTTTTATGTATAAAGTATAATAAATTTCGTCCCTCGCCGCTAGCTGACATTTTATCTACTTTGTTCGCGAGCCCATCAAAATCCTCTTTAAAGGTGGAAATCTCCAGTGCAATGGAAGCTTCAAAAGGTACAAAAGATACAAATCCAATCGCACCGAGCGAATATATCAATTTACGATCAATTTCGCAGTGATATTCATCTTCGATAAGAACAATCTATATATCTCGTGATGATTTTGCAAATAAAATCTATTCAGCGGACATCAGATAATCGATATTGGGCGGGGACTTGTTGCGTCGAAATACTCGATTACCGACAGACTTCTCGTCGCCAATCCACCGGACTTCCGTTCTTAATTAACTACCAAATCGGCTTAAGTCAGCTTAAAGTAAAATCTGAAATAGTTGGAAAACGAAGATTCGTTTTACTGCCGCGTCGCATCTTGTTCTTCACTCACTTTCACAGAAAGTATATAAAGCACCGAAGAAAGCAACTTCGCCGCTGACGGTTGATATCGAGCGGCATTTACCATGTCAGTAATATGATCGTCTTGTGACGTGAAAAATCTAAACCCTATAGTAGAACTATCAAGAATCAACCGCCCACTATACCACGCGAATAGTAATCTCGGTGACACGGATATAGCACAATAAACATTCCAGTTGACATGTAGTAGATAGTGGATCGATAATCATTCGGCTTTACTGTGTTTACATGCCATCAGCCATCTGCAATTGATATCGCAAAGACACAGAGCGACAGCATAAGCGGGAATAAAAATAACTGGCCCATAAAGAAACGTTCTACTCCGTGCGTCGCGCAAATAACCGCTGCATATTAATAGCTATTAATTATGCGATTAACGACGATAATTTTGTATCGTCGTTATCGAAGGTTAAAACGCAGCGAATGCGGTGGAGGACGCGTTACAAGGGAGCGATATATTAAAACGTATATACAGCGAATCTTATTTCCTGTCTGCGGACAGTCGAAGAAACTCGGCGAGGGGAAATATTTGCAAACGGGAGGAATCCTCCACGAGATGAATTCTCGCAATGGTGGCATAGCCGCTCGTCTCTTTTGTGATGCAACTCGTGAATGCCCAGTTTGACCCGGCGAAGAATCTGCCCGCGGTATACACATATCCAGCGCAATATCGTCATGGCGGTATTCTTTCCTGTGGTCCGCGGCAGCTCGCTTAACCGGAAGGAAGCCGATAGGAAGCTAGCAGCACGTGAAACGATGCTAGATTCCCGAGTGTAAAATATAAAAAGGGCACGTGGGGTGATAAACGCACGTGCCGCTTGATATACGACCGTAAATGGCGAGCCACTCGCTGTTAGGATCTTGAAACAGAGATAATTCATCTTAACAATGTTAAAAACAAAGTATCACGCGATATATTAAATCACGACATTTACGTCTAATGCCATTTTATGGCGTTTGCCGACACGCAGAGTTAACATTAATTCTTTTCGATCGAAGAAAAGTTAAGTGTTTAGAAGTCCCATTATTCCGCGCGCTGGTATTTCTCGATATTAAAGCAGCAGTCGGTCGAGTAAATTTTACAGAATGATACGTCACTTACATCGATTTACAATGATATCGTTTTTTGTCAATTATTACAAATTTATAACGTAACAATCAAGGAGTATGTAACTACGACTCTTCTTGTTTCAACGTTCTATATAATGCACGTGAAATTAGGTTAACGACTTTCGAGATTGCACGATCATTTCGGGTAGCTTTAAGCGACACGTTTTCCCATTATTACGGAATAGTAATTTCATTGCCATCATAAAAGCAGTATCTTGTATCCGTGCTGTTCCGTCTGGCATGAATTGCGGTGGGAAAGACGCGTGTAAAAAGAAATGTCAATAGCTGCACGAGATAGACACAACGGCAATATACAAAATTGATTTGTTGACAATTCGTGAGGATCCAGGATCTAGATACGATTGACCGGTAGGTTTTAGAGTCGTGTTGGTTATTTTGGTCAGTTGGTACCGATACGCGAATGTAACTCGCAGTAGGACACCGGGTAGAATTGCACTAGATCAATAAGTACGATGACGTGTAAATGAAGCAACTCTCTTAAATCCTTTATTTTCATAAATTATACGGCCAATCGATTTTATCGTAGCACGCGATGTAATATTTAAGTGACCACGTATATTCGACAGAATTTCGATCTATTTCACTGTAGAGTCTCGCCTCGTCGCTATTAAGTTTAGATTGAGGCCAGGGAGGCGCAATTAGACAGAAATCTTGATAGCGACACACACTCATAGTCAGCCTATGATTAATTCCAATAATACAGCTTTAGGTTAAGTACTTAGAAACCTGTTTGCCTCGTGGATGTGAAGCAAATGCCTCGGCATATTTCTAACTTTATTAACTTGACTTTACAATACATCGTTGATGATGCGTATCGAGATAATGCAAACACCATGGAAGCTGTTGACCTTATACTCGTTGTTGACTTGGTATTCGGTATCCTTTGTACCAAGCCATACGGGGGTTGGCTTTTGTTATTTTGCAGATAACAACGGCGGCATGAACGTACGAGACTGGTTACAAAGTGCCACTTGCAGAGTATCGCGCGATCTGGAGCGTTCTATCAAGATTGCAACCCAACGACTTCCAAACTTTGTGTACGCAGTGTAGCCTGTAGAACGCGAAAAGAGAGACTTGATACATGTAGACGTAAAAGTGATCGAGAAATCGTAGGACATAGTTAGACTATGTGTGAAATGTGAGAATTCGAAAGAAGCCAACATGGAGATCATCACGAAACGCGACGCAACGACCAAAAACTCGACTATACCAATGGCCTCCGTGAGGTTCGCCAAGCTGCAATTCATGTTCCTTCTTGGTCCACAAGGGGGAATGTGACTTGATTTGGGGGAACGAGCCTCG
The DNA here is from genome assembly GCF_000949405.1 of Vollenhovia emeryi. Taxonomy (NCBI): domain Eukaryota; kingdom Metazoa; phylum Arthropoda; class Insecta; order Hymenoptera; family Formicidae; genus Vollenhovia; species Vollenhovia emeryi. Next base: position 417,782 of record NW_011967246.1, on the reverse strand, counting down.
ACGATGAATCGCCTCAGGGATCGTCAAATAGAAATATAGGCGCATAACAAACAAGAAAAATTAAGAAGATACGATAAAAGTATTTGCGACGCGTAGTGCGACTAGATAAGGCTGAAATATGGATTCGACGAAATTGGGTGGTCCAACACCGACTAGTCCGAGGACTCATTCGCCAGTCCTGCCGAGCTACGCCGCGCCCGGCGAAGGTAATATCGATTACATCATAGGCGATTACATGGAGAGACTAGGCACGAGACTGAATATCCTCGAAACTGAGTTGAAGTATGCGTGGAGAGCGCTTGATCTCCTCAGCCAGGAGTACATCAAAATGTGGGAAAGATTGGAAAAGCTGGAGGGTCTGCTGTACGAGCAGCAGACGGTCATCAGCCAGTTGATCGAGTTTTATACCAGCGGTGGCACTCACGACAACGTGGGTATCGTTGAGGAAACTTTGGCCAACCAGGAGGACTCGGTGGGCGAGCTAGACGCGATAGCGAAGAGCCTGGGTGCTGCGATAAGTATCGAGGAGACCACCGTGCTACGGGAGAAACTGGCTCAACAGGAGCTGGCGAGGATGCACGGACTCACGCAGGACAGTACAACGGCCGCGGCTGTGGTCACCGATATGCACAGGAATGTCAGGAATTTAGACACTTTGGAGACCCTCGAGGAAGAGGGTAACATTCCCGACGAAGCATTCTACAGAAGCCTCAATAACGCCTACAGGGAGGATCTGATTTGCGGCGACACGTCGAGACCGACGTCGCAGCTGGGTATGATCTGGGAAGAGGCCGAAGATGAGGACATAAACGGTAAGAAAGAGATCGAGGCCAGCATCTTCGATAAGACTATACCAAAGGAAAAAGAACTGGAAGAGCTGTCCAGTCAACCGACCAAGGAGGAAGTGCAAACCTCCATAATGAAGAAGGAGGACGAGGCGGACGAGGATGAGGGCGAGGTATTCAGCGCGGCAGATTACAAGAGCTATAGAGGGAACACGCCGTGCGTCAGTGAGCAAGATCTCGCTCAACTTTCCAGACTCAGCTCTCTCGATCAAGTGGCGTTAGAAAAGTTGCACGAAATAGATAGGCTAACCAGCAAGTTGCAAAAAGATTCGCAAAATCTGATAGAATTGCAATCGAGACTGATAGACTCGCCGAAGCGAACTCAATATGCATCCGAGGCCGAAGCGAAACTGGCCGAGGAGGCGAGTAGCATAGACGAACAATTGAGGAAGATATACGCGGAGACTGACGTGGACAGCTGGACTTTCTCCAAAAGTCCCAGCTCCACCGGCAGATCGATCTCCAGAGTCAGCACCGACAGCGGATTGGCCACCGATGGCGACTTTACAACGAGATCTATATCGCCAAGACTGACCTCTACGTCCAGGAGTAATTTAGACTCCATTTCGACTACTTATACCCCGCCTAGATTAGGATATACATCTGCTATACTAGAAAAGAGCCCGGAGCCCGTGATCCAGTTGCCGATCGATGTCGGTAGCTTCGCAAAGGGATACGCAGAAAACAAGGAATTGACAGATCTAATGGCTGAGAGCTTCGCGACCGCTGTCACCTGCGCCTCGCCCAATATGTATAGCACAACCACCGAGAAGGTACCGTCGCCCACTTTGTCGGCCGGCAGCGTACACAGCGTTCACAGCGTCCAGGGTCTCCGCACCAGACAGGACGGTTACTTTGGCAGCGCAGCTCGGCTCAATCTCGAATTCCAGGAAAGTCGTACGCCACCTAGTCCGTCGCCTAGCTCACCACCACCACCGGCGCCGCAAGACACCACCGAATCCTTCCTCATGTCCGGCACAGAACAAAGGGAACCGGACGCGAAGAGGTCTCAGAGCCCGAGCTTTCTGCGAAACGCGGAAAAATTGGTCTCCATGGAGCAGGGTCGTCTCAGTCCCCGCACTCCTCATTCGCCCAAATCACCACGAGTCTCGCCGAAACATGCGGTTAAGCCTGGCAGTGCCGCTAACATAGTCACAGCTAAGTCCGATTCCGGTCTGTCCTCTATGAGCGGTTGGAGCAGCTTAGACAAGTCACCGTGTTCCCCGAAGAGTTCCATTGCTAAGATGCTGACTTCTTATTCGGTGGATCACACCCGCGCGAGTAGTCTCATTCCTAGCACGCAGCCCGCCAGAACAACCAGCCCGATACCACCGCTTCCAGAAACGACTACCACCACCACTATCACGCAGGAACCTCTCTATGACACTCCTGAGGGTAGAGACGCCTTCGCGAGCACTATGGCGACTACATCTGCTCATCCTTACACAACGACAATGAATCACTTGTCGGCATATACGACCGCCAGCAAGTCACCAGCGAAAGAAGACTATACTTTTGCGCCACCGCCAGCTCCGGGTGTAACTACTACCTGTCAAAGTCCCAAAAAACGTCCAAGTCGTCAACAGAGTATTCATCCTTATGGCTCGACGGTCTCTGGTACGAATGCGGATTATATCTACAGATCGGAACAACCGGCCATTTATTCCGTGGCCGGTAGTAATCGACAGCAAGCCATTACAAGTGTCTATACCAGCGGTTCTGGGAGCTACGGGCCCAAGACTACCACCTCGGCTTACTATTCTTCCTCCGATCCGATGGACCAATATGCCAACTACCAGGACAGTTATGGCACTCTTCAATACGTGGAGACGACGAATACCATGGCACACGGCAAGAAGCCGATACGCGGAAGCTCTTTCACAGACGGCATGACGAACCACGAAGGATACAAGGCGGCGATGTATCGCACGATGTTTCCCACTGGCAACATCACGGATGCTCTCTCATACTATCCAACCAGTATGACTAATTTGCCACGTACGGAGACAACCGAGAGTTCGTCATGGTTAAACTCGATGGAGGAACAGATACCTCACGACTCGACATCTTCCAGCATCAGATCCTTGACTTCCGACGGAAGTTATGCGCAAAGTCCATACACGGACCGGAGGTATCCCCAGCCTCCGGCCTACCAAGCGCATTCGGCGTATCAACAGCATCACATTTACGCAAATCAGAATTATCCTCAAGCCTATCAACAGCAGTATCAGCCGTATAGTCAGCGACTGAGCAGTGCCGAGAGCGCGCAACTCGCGGACGGTTATCAAAGGCAATGGCAACGAGAGCATCAATATATTCAGGATCTCGAGAGCGGAAGGATGGAACAACAGCAGACGCAGCAGGGCGAGTATTATGACGCTTCGAGTGTGATAGTCTCGCAATCCGGATACATCAGTATCTCCTCGAATCTGAAAGATCACGAGGTCGATACAAGCAAGCTATCGAAGAAGGTCAGGAGAGGCTCTTCGCTGAAGAATGCGATGAGCTCTATGAGCAACTGGCTGCCCGATTTGCATCTTACCAAACGTCACAGAAGTCAATCGTTACCAGGCGGTGTCAGAAGAGAAGATCTGGACGTGCCGCAAGACGGCCAGCAACAAAGACTGCCCGCTGAAATGTTAGGCAGAGGTCGGGGCAGGGGTCAGGCCGCCAGAAAAAAGAAAAAACACACATTGGTTTCCACGGTCTCCGGCATTCTTCAGAAGGCCAAACGTCGCAGTCATCAGTCGCAATCTCTGTCCGATCCGGAACAGTCAGAGACGGAATGGAGCAGTGGTCGGCAAAGCGGTCTCTCGGAAGATGAGGATAGCGTCATATCTGACATCGTTCAAGAACCGCCTTTCTTCGCCAAGGTAAAAACTGCGAGCACGAAGAGGAAGCAGCCGTCTCCGCAGCAAATAATGGCACATCAACAGCAGCAGCAGCAGCAACAAATAATGATACAACAGCAGCAGCAGCTGCAGCAGCAAGCACAGCTACAGCTACAAGCGCAACAAAAGGAATATATGCAGCAGCAACAGGCACAGCTACAACAACTCCAACAACAACAGGCGCTTCAACAACAGCAACAAGCGCTTCAACAGCAGATTCAACAGCATCAGGAGCAGTTACACCAACAGGCTCTTCAAGATACATGGGCTAAAGAGAAAGAGCAAAGAAAGATTGAGGTGAACGAGCACGACGCGAACGACCAGACGGCTATGCTCGAAGAGGAAACTTCGGGAAAGAGTACCGGTTCGGGATCCGGCGGGTCGTCAATCTTCCAAACCGTCGGCGATATTAAGAGATCGACAGGCAGTTCGGATGAGGCGCCCAATGAGAAGGCGCCGAAACTGCCTCCAGTTACTTTGATCGGTGGTTCGAGCATGGAATTCGCAGTGTCGCGAGCGCTCGGCAAGTATCGCCAACGGCAATCTTCAACGGTGTCCGATGAGCAATCGACGACTGACGGCGAGAACAATGAAAAGAAGTCGATCGAGGAGGGCCCAGGGCAGACTTTGGAAACGAGCTTCGAGTATCCGGAAGATATGTCGGAGAAGAGTGAAAAGAGCGAGAAGTCTGGCAGCGCGAAACTACCGGAACTGGTCACCAGTTTGTCGGAAGAGGCCCCGCCGTCGGAGGGCAGTCCATCGGCGTCCGTAAGGGGTTACAATACCACGGGAGGATCTCGATTTCTACCGCGCCATCAGCAATCCCTAGAGATTCCGTGGACTGGATCGCGACCGGGTGAACCTGACGAGGATAATCGCAGTACTCATTCGTATAGAAGCACATCGAGAGTGTCCTCGAGGCGGCAAAGCACCGAGGACTCGATCGATTCCGAAGACGAATGGTACTGTTACGAATTAAGAAAACTCGAAGAGCTGGAGAGACAGTCCGAGATGGAGATGACAGAAGCATTGATCGAAGAACCCGAAGACGAGGTTTATCAGCCAGACGAAACGGTAAAAGAAAAGATGTCGTTTGTACTGAAGGAGCTTAAGCTCAAAGCCGTCACGAAACCGAAGGATCAGAGAAAGGAGGGTAGAGAAGAATCGCGAAGTAGGATGAACGGTACGGTCATTAAGGAACATCGCTTCGAAGAGAATGATAGCAGGTATCGCGACGAGAAGCCTATACCTAAGCGAAAGTCTGCAGAAAGTGTAGAGGCTGTGTTCGCCAGGGTGACCGACTACCATACGTGGGCGCACGAGCTAGAAGCCAAAAAGGAGAAGCCTCCACCGTCCACTGAAGAGGGTTCCTCCGGCGAAACATCCGGTCCGGACAGTCCCGGACAGTCGATGGACGAGGAAGAAGAAGAGGAACTGCCGAAGGATCTCGAAGAGCAACAATCACGACGAAGCTCCAACGGTTCGACGTTACGTCACAGCGAGAAGATGCCACAGGGCTCGGATTCTTTATCCCGCGAAGGTAGCGTAAGTGTACCACCTAGCGAAGTGTCGGTCAGCATCCCGGGAGCTTGGGATTCTGAAAGCACTGTCCTTGAAGGCCTCGAGCGCGATGGAGCCGGTAGCGCCGAGACGGCTACCACGGCGACCTTGAGTCTACCGAAGATCAAGATCGACTCCTCGTCCTGCGGAAGCTCGGACACGACATTGAAGGAGGGCCAGGTGAGTCCTGGCCCACCCGGGTCCAAGTGGAAGCTGCTCAAGGCCTTGAAGGAACGTAAGGCCGAGGAGAAGCTCAAGGAGGTCGAAGAGGCCTCTAAGGAGACCGCTATCTCTCAGGGACCCACGGCAGTGAGTATCATGATCAAGTGAGGACACGAAAACTTCTGTAAAGCGTACTCGAGATTCGGAGGTTGGGTGAAATTGTGAATCGTTTTTATTACACGTTTCGCGCATTTTTGCGACCGGCAATAGTCTAAAGCTTTTTATTGGACATTATCTCGATAGTGATGTCCAATTATTGTCAAGTTCGAATTCGATTTATCGCAATAACGGTATTCGCGCATGCCGGAATAGAGGCCCTTTATCTTCAGCATCGTCAGCGCCTCAGCGCACTCACCGTTTTGGCAAGTAACGTAAAATTCTAGACGATTGATTTCCCGCGTGCTTTGAATTCATTATGCGGCACGTATGAGATCTCGAATATCGAGTACGCGGGTACGTCGACTGACTGTAAAATGGGTGAGGTATTGCGAATTTAACAATATTTGGCGTAAAAGTTAAGACCGTGCCACCAAGTGACACGTATACTCAATCAATGTTGCGCGCGACACCGAAAGGAAGTCAAGCTTTGCCGTCAAAGAGAGCGACGACAATTTCGCTCGCTCTCTTTCACTAAGGTTGTTAGGGAGACCGAGAGCCTCTGAGATGGTTGTGTGCGATACATGTTACAAACAGTACTAGTCAATTTAAGTGTAACACCACTAACGCTTGATCAAGCAATATTTCTATCGGGCGAGAAAACGCCGCTTCGATCGATTTATCGTGATCGACGATGATTGATCTTGAGATCCCACGCAGGCGACGCGTGGCCACCGGGAAGCTCATTTAATAAGCATTTTAGACGTAATTAGATGGTGCTTTATTCGTAGATACGCTTTAAGCTAGTAACTATTATCGTTAGAATCTGCCGCTGTGTCTGAACGACGTGGACAAGTGTTGTGAAAATATGCCTGCGAGAAATGCGATATTACTGTTCAGACAAATATTTCGCGTTGTCAAATTATTCTTATCTCATTTTCGTTATTCACCTCCACCTTTTCCTTGTCGGTCTTTCATTTTTCTCGCGTATCTCATCGTCAAAAACTGTACGATCGCATCAAGTACAAGCGCCATTGTTCGCGTCAAACGTTACCTGAGAATCGCAGAGGGCATAATGATAAGTCACATTATAGCGATAAGAACGTACGTCGCGCAGACACTGTGGACAATCGTACTTCGTAAAACATCGAAATCCATCGCTCCCGTAAACGCCTGTAAACATACCGGAAACGCTCGCGAACACGCGAGCTGTTCATCATGCATAGAGAGAGAGAAGAAACCGACCCGAAGTGGATGGAAATCGCGCCGGCGAATGGACCGGCGTTACCGCGCGATCCGCAAAGAGCACGCTGCGACAAAACGCAGACGATACGTGCCTAGAAGAAGTAGCGTCACAAGAATTCGCGAGAAACACAACGGGTTTTTTTAAAAGCGCGGCTATTAGCGCGACGAATCTTTCGAGATGAGTGAGAGAAACGCGCGAGAGATCCAGCGGCGGCTAATCGCTGCTAAGTGGACATTTCGCACGATTTCCTACGCGTGGACAATAAGCACGCGGTATATACGGAAGATCATTCCTTTACGATATTCATAGTCGAGTCTTATACTCAGGATTGTCCTAAGTGCGATCTCTAAAGTCCTATACGCATAGATTTACGATGGCGAGCTTTTAGTCGCGGCTATAAATCTGTATAGCATTTTAAGGTCGAAACGCGGCCTTGAACGTAAGATCAAACTGCGAATATCGAATCTCCTAGTTCCTGACATCATAGAATATTGCATCCATATCCACCACTGTTACACTCACACATCTTCCTATCACCCACGCGAATTCGAAGTATGTAGAGTCAATTTTGCAACGTTTCCGATCAGCAAGGACGATTGCCCGAGGCACTTTTACTTAACGTCGCGTTTTTTACATAACGTCGGATCAAGTTAAGTGGTCGCGCTATCGACCGTGGTCGATAACCACCGGTTAACAGACGCCTTGGGTATCCGTCGTATAATACAGGGACTTCCAAAATCGACGACGCTTATCGTTGCCCCCGATATATTAATGCCATCCAGGGACACCACACGTTTCGCGCAACGATATATTCCGCGGGGCGACACATCCCATTCAATCGCGCGTGAATGCAGAAGAATCGATACCTCGCGTACCTCGTAACTCGCGCCGTCGTGTGAGAGACAGTATTACGCCGACAATATCTCCGCAGCTTGTACTTCTTACCTTTTCTACACGTTCCATCGCGAAGCGAGCCAATGACGGGAGTCGTTCTCCCGTGGATTTCCGAGACAGGAGCATCTTAAAAAAAAAAAATTAGACGAATCCCTCCGATGATCTTTATGCCGACCGCAGCAGATATGTGCATTCGTGAGAAACGCGAAGACGCGAGAACGCGCGTGTTACGTAGCCGGAAAAAATTCGCCGTGTATATACGGTGCGTGCGCAAAATTTTTCTATCGTCAGTACGTCGCGGTGCAGCTACGGTAAGGTGGAAAACGACAAGACTAATGATCGTTGTTGTACGTCGTGTAGTAATAATTATTATACATTATACCGTGGTAGAATAATAGAACTGTATCGTGAGACGGTAACGTGTCGTTTGTATACACCGAACGACCCGTATTGACTTAACGACCTAACTTGGAACTTTTCGTTGTTACGCGTCAAGTCGCAGCGGCAAGTTAGAAATAATTTCAATATGAAAACAGCGATTCGCTTTAACGAAAACTGCGATGAAGTTTCTGTTGAATCTCGGACAGGTGAATAGACGATATCTCGATAAGTAAGTCAATCGAAGGTGCATACAAACGACAGGGGATATCATTACAATCGATTAATAGCTTGCAGAAATAAGCATTTTTCCTCTTGTTCTTGTTAACAGACGTGCATATTACTCCGTACGATCGATCGCATTGCGTACGCCGACAGTTGTTCGACTTGCATAAAAAATGATTCGTAGTGATCGAATGAATGGACTACGTGGGTACGCGTGCGAAAGACACACACACACACTCCATACATCCACGTCCGATACATATGCTTCCGTATCTAAAGACTTACAGACGTATAGTACTGTACTTAAGCTAGGGAATATTATCCTGCGTAATTCTCCATGTGTTGTGTTAGAATTAGGTGACTGGGGCAGTACCTGGCGTTCGAAGAATGTGTAGAGACGCTGGTTTCGATACTGACACATTTACCGAACAAGAATAGGAGGAAGGAATTATTAAGAAAAGAGTACCAAGAAAAGAACAAAAATGCAAAATTTATACGAAAGCGAATGTAAAGATGAATATCGCAAGCGTTGTGAAAGTTCCGCCGGCGACGTTCGTAAAATTCGCATAGAGTTCGGGTTGCTAAAAACTTCTAATAAACTGCTAAGAATTATTTTGGGATACTTTATGTAACAAAGTTTTACCTTTAGAGGAACCACAAATTTTGCGCATTATTTCTTAAAGCGGATAGCATCGAGAAGGTACCGAAACCGGCGTCGCCGGTGCAAGAGTCAATAATACTGAAGAATAATAAGATTTTCGAAGTGCTGTCCTGAGAGAAAATGAGAAAAAGGAAAAAGGCGCATTAGGAACGGAGGAATACCTCTGAGATAATCCGTCATGGATGCATAAGTGATAAGAAACTGGCAACTCTTTCAAAATTATATGTCGTTGAGCCTTGCACGCTGATTATGGTAAGAATAAAAGGACAGGCGAACTCCGCAATTGCATCACAAAAACTTCACTTTCGCTCATCTCAATAGGTGCCCTCTTTCTCTGTTTTTCATCGAGAAAGATTGTAATATAAATATATGCAATCGAAATATAAAATTATTAAAAATCTCGCAAATCCATCTCTTAAGAAAAAGATGAAATAGTAGTCCCTTCGGAGTCGAGTCGTTAAAGGAAAAGTTTCACATTCGCATTTGGTAATGGCAATTACTTCCTGTGCATATTGGAGACTAATTGTAATTAACTCGCTGCGTAGCGAGCAACACATACATGTTCTTTCCCTTTTTGCCGTTTTCATTCCATAAAGAAATTATAATTTTTTTTTCGCATGTTAATTCATTTACAATTCACGGTCTGATTATTTCGCTGTCGTTGGATGAACATTTTTAACGAGGCAGTAAAACCAAACGTAAATTCCACCGTTTACCGGCAGAAATTGAAGGAAAAATGCCGTCTGTTAATTACAACAATGTTAAGAAAACGATAGGTTTTTTAATATAAAAACCGAGTTTTGTGTAAAATTGCGCGCTTCTCTTCCTTTGTTAATTAAAACTGCGCCGCGATACTTATACGCAAAGATTTGAAAGAGAATTTAAATGGCTTACAATGCGCCAAATTTGCGCCGTGAAAGAATATTACGAAAAACCTCACTTGTTTGCATTGTGCTATCTGCAAACATACCGTGCAAGCCGTTGTTTCGCACAACGCGCCTCCATTATGCAGCTTCCTTAATCATCCTAGTTTCTATCAACTACTGGTAAGGATGTCTGGTTGCTAATTAATGGTTACTGCTGATGCACGCATATTAGCAAGTTGTTTCACGGATGTTGCGCTTGTTCGGGTCATCACAAAATAACATAATAATACTTTACAACATCAAAGAAAATTGCGGGTAAAAGCTGTCCGTACCGAATTCTTCTCTCGCCAATTTAAATTTCTTCTTCTTTGCATAAGTCCACCGTTTAAGCTCGCCGCGAGCTCTAATTATTTAATCAAACAGTCGATTGCGAGACAAACGAGATCCCTCCCATCTACGTACAGTTTTACGACTTTCCATTTCTTTTATTTTTCCGGCGTTCACCGCGTAAGTCACTCGTTAAAAACTGTCGTATTCTGCGCCAACAAGCATTTCGATAAAATTCCCATTTATTACGTTCTATTAACGTGTAATTCGGGCTTCCACAAATTGCGATCTGACTCGAAAGACGGCGTAAAATCACGTTGAGAATATCGAGAGAAAGACGGAGAAAGGGAGGGAGGAGCACCCAAGGAGCGAGAGTGAAATACTTCTTTAATTGAATGATCCGTCGATGCAAAGGATTTTAATTGGACGAGCTACGCCGAGCGGAGCGAGTCTGCGAGGGAGGAAAATCGAGCGGCTGGCTCCTCGACGTTCCGTGAATCGTCTTCGAGATAAACGAACGGCTCGACTGACGCAACGCGGTCGGCCTGCGGATTCGTGCTCGCGCATAAATCAATTACCGCGCCGCGTATTATCCGTCTAAGTTGTTGACGAACGAAGGGACCGATCGAACATCGACGTTGAGCTCCCGTCAGTCGAGTCGCGAGTTCACCCGAAGGGATCGGCAGCGATACGAGGCCAACATGCGACAAGACCAATTCTCTACCGTTTCTCACTTTTATATGAGCGTTAATGCGAAAGGAGCGAATACTACCGCGTCCGCGTCGAGATAAGTATATACTAGACGCCTAGTAATGGTCATTAATAATTGTATATGTATGTACTGTCGTGGTACCACTATAAGTGTCTAATACACGCTCGTAATCGTCTTCTCGTCTCGAGTTATTGCTCGAGCATTGGTGCGCAAGGCCGATTTTTTCTTGGCTCTCTCCAGACACTCACGTCTCATATACCAAAAGATATATCATCATAATTCTTCGCTATCGACACATCTCTCATGTACACATACACACGCCTAATTTACGCATATAAATATACATATACATGAAGGTATATACATACATATATATATATTACTAGCCTACGCGGTAGATTTGTGTCAATTAATACTATAACAAAATGTTTAGTCGTGTTTTTTCCAGCGGGGCAAGCGAATAAACGTAGCGTATAAGCTTTCGTGTGATAATCGAGACAATGGGAAATAGAGATGGGAAACAAACGTAGCTCACAGCATCTCACAAGCTCACATTCTAAAAAGGTTACCTTTTTGTTTCCATTTCGACAATCGACTGTCGTTAGAGGCGACGTTAAAAATATATTTCTAATGAATTGGCATGAAAATCAGGGGATTAGTCGTCAGACGTCAGATTATACCGCAATGGAATTCGTCTTTTCCGAAAATTTTACCGGCGACGAAGCTAACGTGCGACACAAAACGAATTATTCAATTCTCCTTTGTTATGTTATAATTTCTGATTCGTTTTTCCATCAGCAATTCCTCACATTTTTCTGTATTTTCGCGCTATGCAATTGGCAGCGTGGATTAATTTTAATTGATCTGTCTGGCAATCCAGCCGGGCGCAAACTTGCCATTTTTTTCGATATATCGACAGCGCGACCTAGTACGATCCGTTACAGGAACTAGCCGAGATAATAGAATGATCGATTACATGGATCCAATGTCCCGCTTGCGCGCGCACGACGTTCAATTTTAAGATAATTCTTTTAAAAACTGTCAGGCAAGTATGACGCGCATCGTTTTCTCAAAGTTCTCGAGCTGAGAGGTAAAAGAGCAATTTGATACTTATATTCCGTTAGATTTATTTTATATTTAATGGCGTAAAAGTTTGCTCGAAGCTAGTAAAAATGTAACAAAGTTTGTTAGGATGCAATTAAGGCCCATTAACGGTCATTTCGTAGAAAGATACTTCGATGCCGGGCAAAGGTTCAAGAGAAAGTTTCACGGTGAAATATCCTAACGTTCTCCTTTGCGTGGCAGGAAAACTTATTTTGTCGTCACGGTAATAAATACGCAGTCGTACGTGAAATGGAGTAAAAAATGGCGTGACGTATGTCGAGGGGTCACATCTGGATTAGTCCTTAAGAAAATAAATTCGTCGACTGTAAGGTCGGCAATTTTGCGGAATATATCTCGTAAGGGACGTAAGAAACGGTGGAACGTGTACGTGCGAACGAAAACAGAAGGTGACGCATTTTCCTCCGCGTGTTTCTAGAGAAATGTCAAAAAGATACAAATTGCGAGTGCAATTGAATGGCATTAACAGGTATCTTCCTGACGCGTCTCCGTCCTGCCGTGATTTATCCAATATCTTCCCTCACTGCTGGGAGAGTGTAATAAGATCACGAGCAACTGTCACGCATTCAGCATCTCCATAACTGCAAGTTACTCCGTGCTGGAAGTTGCATGCACGTTACGCCTTCGGTGCATTCAACTTAGTTAATCCATTAGTCAGGCCGAATGGCGAACTCCAGTCCTGATATATCGCGTGCACGCCGAAACTATAAAGTACAGGGAGTTTTACGACACATTACGAAAATATCGGATTCGAAATTGCACAGAGACTTGAGGATGTAACCTGTAATAAAAGCAGCTGTAAAAGTTTTCACTTTCACTCGCTTGGCAATAAAAAAATTCATTTTATCCAAAAAGTATTAGAAAGATGGAGAGAGAGAGATATATATAAACAGACTGGGACTCAACACACGCCCGGAACTCTGGAATTAATTCGTCGGTCACACAGATTACTTCTGGCTCATCTCCTAACAACCCTTGATGGAGCCTGGCTTAAGGAGAATGACTAGAATCACGTCTGACGACTAATCGTATTCCCCATTTATTGCCATCTTGCAATTCATTGCGGGCAACCATTCGTGAATAATCATCTCGAATCCGCAGTAATAACGCAGACGCGTCAAAATTACACGGAACATTAAACACATGACGCGGGCGGGAGGCATAAAGGGTGTCGTGTCACGCAGACACGGGGAACCGGTGTCTTTCGAATGTTGTGCAACGATTGCCGACTCGATGTTAATAGACGCGAGCAAATTGTTGGGCGTGTAAAAAGATTTTTTACGACCCGAGATTTACATACATGTAAGACGGTCTTTCAAGTTTCTCTTTTTCCTCTTACGCGAAATGCATTTCTGTGTTCTCACATGTGTTCAAGCCGCCCCACCGCAGGGCCGGTAGAGAGAAAAAGGGTATCCCAGAAACATATCCCGTTCTAATTAAGATTATTGGTGCAACAATAAAGGTGCTCGTAACGCAACGGATACGGACTATAACGATAATTTACGAGGGGCGAATCGGGTATTACTATGTATACGTATCCACGTGCGGAAGCGGAAGTTTAAGATAAATCGCGGTGAGCTGTGGGATGATTAGGCGAACGTGGGATTAGGTTGCCACGCAGCGCGGGTCTAGAACTTGGCCGCTAGCACAGTTGGGCGCACACCATGCTACTATCGTCACACATACAGCTCGACATATCATTCGCAGAAATCGCATATGCATACCCACATACATTCACACGGTGTCCATGTTATGCCACAAACTTACACACACCGGGCGAATGCCTCTGGTTACCTGCGGCCATTCTCGTTTTAGACTAACACTTACGGGAATTTACTCGCGTATCACCTCACAAGGGATCGATAACGCAATTGACTTATCGGCATTGTCGTCTGTCTCAGAGATTCGCGTGGAGAGCCTTTTCTATTTTCTATTACATACAATTATTTGTCTCTTCATTACGTAGTAATATAACCACCTTAATGACATTGATATTATTGTCATCGCTCGTGAGAACGCACACATATTCGTAAATCACGGCTGTATTCATACATATCGCACGAATCCGGAATTTCGACGGTCTTGGTAAAGTTCCATTGTTTCAGCAGCACTTAAGTTTACAGCTCCCAATATTTTTTTTACGCTTATGCACTTGTTCGCGTACTCAGCAGGTTGATGGTAGTACCGGGACGCAGCGCAAAATTGGCTTTTATGCAAAAGCACGTGCATATCGCATGCATACGTAAACGGCATGTGGACGTTTCCTGGGCCAGTCTTCTTCCTAGTGCTGTATTAGCTTTCCCGTAGCTTGTGCCCCATTTCCATTTCCATTAATCACCGACATGCGCGCATTTTCGTATATGTATGTGACAATCGGATCCATTCCTTTCCCGAATATGGAAACCCCGCGGGAAATCTATTCCAACGACTCGTAACTTTTATACGCAACGCGACTGTACAATCAACTTCCAATCGCGATGTTCTCTCTCTTTGAGAGCCGCATAAAAGCGTAGTTTTGCATGCATAAGTATTTTCGTTCGCTAATGGCACGTCGTAGCGTCGCCCTTGAATTCGTAAGTGAGCCACGTCAGCTATTATCGAAATCCTTACGTAGAAACGCAAAGGAATTGACCGCGTTTCTCGCACGGTGTGTACTTTATTCCCGTTCAATTCAATAATTACAAAGTCTGCCGAAATTCCGACGTCATATCATCGCAAATCATCGTGCTCGCTACGTATATCATGCCGAAGTGACTTTCGCAAATACACGTATCGCGCAGATCGCACATGGCATACATATTACATATCACTCGCATCAGATGTAGACCTTTCCTAGAGAGTATCCCGTATAATGAGTTCCTGATTAATGATATTGCAAGTGGAACGAGAGAGAAATTCTATGGGTACTGACAATATTTAACAATCACTTACGGCTAATCGATATACACGTAGGACTAATTTGCGGGAATTGGTAAAAGGCATTTCTCTCTCATATTTTCGTGAGGTAGATACACGCGTTGGCCGCGGGTAAAATCCAGGATACAAGGTACAGAGCGAAGAGCTTTATCGTGAATGTGTCTTCTCGTCGAGACGAGACGACGGCGAAGTTTCGCATAAATTTTTCCGCGACCCCGATCCAGTTCGACGCCAAGGAACAGTTTGCTCGTGAAAATAGTGCGATCTGGCTTTCAGCCGATGGACGCCGAGATACCCCGACGCAGTCTACTGAAAGAGTCATTCGACATAACTGCGTACGTTCGGACGCTTCAATCACGCGTGTTACAGAGTCTCGACGAGTGGGCACCTTAAATCGCACCTGCATATCACCAATATCGTTTCATTAAGTGTCATATCATTAACAGGAGGGGCGAGCGCGAAGGTGCTCATCCCCCGTCGATCGTTGTAGTACAGCGAAGGTTTCTTAAGGCTTCTCAACTTAGCGAATAGCACCGTCAATTGACGACTAGTGTCTAAGCGAATTAAAGCAAAATACATTGTTAAGGCCTAATAGATAAAGGAGAAACTTGTTAGAGAGTAATGAGTAACAGATGCAGACACACATACAGACACAACTACATACGCGGTTAGGTTTTTATTGTTAATTGTGTGTAAACGCTTGCCAGAATTATATTCGCGAAGCGATACTATATTCTGTATAGATATATATCTACCATTGAGTTGTATGTATGTTTCCTTGCCTTTGAGCGCGTCTCTCTCCAAGTATCGATGTTTTCACCCCGTATTATTTATCGGGCGTCACGTCTATCGGGAACAAATTAATTCCGATAGCGCGCGAATGCCCGCACGTTGACAAAAATTATGTCACGTAACATCGGAAATGTCGCGTCTAATTTCGCTACGGGGAGAAATTTATGAGTCGACCAGCTCCAATTAGCCGTTGTGCAGTGAAATTCATCATATATATTATGAATAATTAATCTGCGTATCGTTTCGTCGGCAGAAAATGTCACTTTACGCCGCAAATATGCGGCACGAATTTTCGGGCCGCTGATGAAACCGGCTCCCCCTTTGTGACATGATTTGCGCGGTCTCTTTTATCCGGAATTTTGCGGTTACGCGATTGTTTCTCTATTTTTATAGCATACTCTCGTACGGCTGCACTTGTGCTGCAGTATTATTTAATCATTTCTTCTTCGATCAAACGTAATCCTTATTGTCAATTAAGACGTTCTCATCCAACGACTCATTGCAAACTCATATATGAGCGTATTGCGACAATGAGAATTAATGCTTCGTGCTTTATTTACGTATTCTTCAACGAGACGCTCTCAAAGGCCGCCATTTCGTGATTAAACGTGAAAATGAAACGAATATCATGCTCCAATGTTATCTAAGCTTTTTAAGCGATCAGAGAAAAGAAACCCCTTTCCGCGAAACTGTTTAAAAGAAAGAGAGAACGAGAACGAGCGATAGAGTGGGAGAGAAAGAGTGAAAGAGCGAGAAGTACGAGAGTGAAGACGAAAAATTGTAATCTGAGAGAATGAAGAAGAGAAATTGAGCGCGGAAGAAGCGAGAGAGTGCGAGGGAGAAAGCGACAGCGTTAAGGGACGAAATACCTGCGGCTCTAACTCTAAATACTTATTACACTTGTTATGCTATCGATAAGTTTATATTATATCTCTATCGTGACAGAATTTACGACGTATTGTACGTGATATTATATTTATACGGGCTGTTATACACACTCTATCTCCGAAACTTCCATTTCACCGCGCGGCCGAGTGAACGTGGGTTGGTACGCGAAGAGCGCAGGAGAGCAAAAACGAGGGAGGGAGCAAGAGGAGAAGACAGATACTCGAGAAAACGAAGGAATTGTGAACAGCGTCCGACATGCCAGATGTATATATCCCTTTCTCTTCGGCGGAAGGGATCGATTAGTTCTCGCTTTCGGGGTCGAATCCTTATTGAGAAAAATCGTTACTATGATGGGAGATACAGAGAAGACCGAGAGAAGCCTGGTGCGGAAAGGACCAGTATGGAGGAGGGTCAGGACCTCGGGGCTAGTGGAGGCACGACAACCCGGACCAACAGAATTTATCGCGAGTACACCGTGGACCCGTACGGACGATCGAACCATGAATCCGGCCAGCTGACAGACGACAAAATGCCGGTGCTTCTTCGAGGTCGCCGGCGGGCCGAAGGTTGATTAATGGCGACAAGCGAGACGAGAATGGGTTCGACCTGTCTGACGAACGAGAAAGGGATTAAACGGAAAGTGGTGGTTCGCAGTTGGATTGCGAGAGAGAAAGAGGGAGAGACGGAGACGGAGAGTACGTTTACATCGATGCAGTCGACGGAGTTTGGGAGATTTGCGATGCGAGGAACAATAGATGGGCGAAGAGGAAAATGCAGAGTGCGGACGAAGGCGGATCGCAGTCGATCCGGGGGAAGGAAGTCCTGAATCTAAATCAGGCGGTCGGGAGAAGAAAGGGAGGGTGAAGAAGTCGACTCTCCGCGAGGGAGAGACCGCTCTTTCATACGCGAATGGTAGCCCTCTCTCCCTTTCCTCCATTCTTTGGCGACCGACGCAGGAAGGCAGCTATTTCATGATGTTTTCCCACGTCATCCAGCGATTTCCTCCGTGCCCATCTCATTCTACCCCATTCGCAATTTCTCCCATAGATGACAAAACGATTCGGAATGAAACAGAGCATTGTGCGTGCGCGCGCGGCCACGGAAATCAAAGCGAGAAATTCATCTCGTGGTTTTGTAATATCCAACCGAAGCCGGGGCGGTTATTAGAATATCTGTCGCTTTGAGCGCCGAGAAAACGAGAATTTCCAAGATCGATCGCGCCTCGTATCATCGTTACTCTTGCTCGCGTCATTCCGTGGCCGCACGTCTTTTATCTAAGACTGTAATTATGCGAAAATGAAACCCTGCGTCACATATTGCGTTCACACGCTCGGCATCGCGCGCCCTCCATTTCGTTTTTTGAAACTGTTACTGAGCTTGTTTTTAATAAACTTGTTTTTTTGTTTGTTAGAACGGCAGCGGGCCGGGCGGCGAATCCGGTGGACGAGCGAACGGGTGAGTACGTCGCGTTATTACCTAATTACACCTTTAATCCTATAATTATACTCATATCGCATCAATTTCAATTTGAAAATGCACTCAGATTTCACATTCATCTCCGAAGCATTACTTTTTAAAAAACGCATTGGTATTTTAATACGCATATTATGTGATGTATGGCAATATTGTGTGATATATGAAATTAATGTTTATGTAATTCTCCCCGCTGCATCATGTTTATTGAATCAAACATGAGAGATAAAAAAATCACAATTTCGTACGCAACAGGGAAACCAGAGAAATATCTATATCGATTTTATTGAGAGGTGATTCAAGACACCTCAATCATTTTTATGCGTCAAATGGAGGATGAGATGAAATCATTGATAAAATTTCTTTCAACTCGCGGTTACACACACATCGATATTTCCGATAAATTTCCATTTTGAGTCGCACGAATGGTGATGTATTTCACGGTCTGTCATTATTCGACATATATAAAAAAAAATTGAACTACGTAAGTGGCTCTTAGATCTCGGGAAAACCCAGATGCTCGCCATATAATACGTTGTCGTTTTCCTAGAAATCGAGATCTTTTCGAGGTAACGTAGTGTTACCTATATTCTATATCTGCTTTGTTACATCGAACGGATACTTGATGTGTCATTTTTAACAAGTTCTTGCAAAGAGTCAGGCTTAATATTATAAAATTGATCACTAAGTTGACCTGAAATAATTTTACGGTTTACACTAGTTTGCATAGATTTCATCACGATGTTCCTCAAGATAAACTTATAAATAATTTATCAGGAATCAAGAGGCGTCGATAAAAACCTCCGAATATAATTTTATTCTTGCGATGATGCGGCGAAGAACAGATTTAAACTCGCGAAAACCTGGATTTTCTAAAAACTTTCTAACGAGCACGAAATTTCCATCGTGCTCCCAGCAGATTTTCAAACACTCCGAAATGCACGAAGAGATCTCGACTAGAACTGCAGCTAACTTAAGCTTGCAGTTTGATTTGAAAGTTCAGTTCATTTTCAATCCGCAAAGAATCGATCTTAGATTCAACGCCTGCAAACACTTTGTCGACGCTCATTTCTTTTGTTGTCCACACTGTTCAAACACTTCAACTTTGATTTTTCAAACTTGCAAAACATAATTCGAACAAGTATAATCTCATAACAAATAGAAATAATACGATGATAAAGATTAATGATATAATATAACGATAAAAATAATGACATAACGGTAAAAAATATATATATATAAAACTGCGGGATTTAGCGCGAGCTATCCAAGTGGAAGATGGACGTAATCGCAGACTCGTGCTGATGCAGCATCCGAAATCTTTTCTGTTCCAGACATCCAGGCGACAATCCCTTCTACAGCACCATCGACAGCATGCCGGACATTCGACCGCGCCGGAAGTCGATACCATTGGTTTCCGAGCTGGTAGGTAGCCGATTGCCCATTAACACCATTCCGCCATTGTCTCCGCGTATATATACATATGTATAAGTACACCGTGTACACACATACATATATGTACATTGCCTGGACCGTGTCCATACATATATATATTCGTCGGAAATAATTATCCGATCCGACGAAACGTTCTCGTTGTTGTCGCCGTCGTTATCGACGTCGTCGCCATCGTCGTCGTTCTCTTCGCCCGTGGTCGTTGAGATGTAGCTGAAAACGCAGTCATCTTCGCTTCCGCGCACCACAGCGCGGGTCTGACCTCTCTCGATCTCTCCGCAGCGATTATGCGGCCGGTTGAATTTAATTAATTCGCCCAACTAGCTCGAGGCCACCTCTTGATACGCGCGGCTATTTTAGAATTTTAACGCGTGGCCCCTTTGGTACGCTCTGCGATCCTGTGTTCCGCGTTTGCACCGGCAGAAGTGAAACAGAGCTAGAATTAATTACCGCGATGTGTGTGGCAGCGTGTGCACTGTTGGCAATGCCCACGCGAAATACGTGAGAGAGCCCACCGAACGAGAGCATATAAATTATAATAGTAAAAATTCACGTGGAAATTTTTAAAAAACTATTTTCACAGCATATTTTGTATATTTATACGTATCCATTCTATATACGAGATGTATAATTCCACGCCATTGGCGAATGTAGTAAATCCATTTGCGAAATATGCCGGTTCGAGTGTCGAAGCGAGATATAACATATGAATCGATATTTGATACACCGATCAATCGTGCGGCACGTGCAGTCGATTATGCTAATACGGTTGCTGATACATACCCGACAACCACGGGCAGCATCGTTGCTTCGCGTTGTATTCATCTTGTCGTCTTTCCGAAGAAAAAGCTACAAAGGATACTGTAACTTCGTGTTCTCTCTCTCTCTCTCTCTGTCAACTTCTTTTATGAATATATTAGTGAACGCAGCGGAAAATTATAACTGAAAGTTATCTCGAGCTTAATTAGTTTGTCATCCGACGGCTACGGAAACGCAAAGGCTGCGTTATCTCGATTATAAAACCAGCCCTCGCTTCTTTTCTAACTTCATCTCCATCTCGGGAGACGATGACGACGACGACGACGACGACGACGACAACCTAAAAATACCTTCGTCGCGAGATCTAATTCTGTGTATCTTGCACGACGCATCCGAGGATCTGCCGTGGTACGAAAACCAAAGGATAAAACTGAAAGGCATTTCGTTTAAATTTCACGACAAAGCGAAAGATCTTCCGATGCGGCTTGCAACAAACTCGTCGTGTACCTCGTCGTGACCTAATTGCGTGTTTTACGTTTCAGTGTTACCGTCGTTTTCTGCGACGAATCGAATTGCTAATTTTTCTAAAAAATCACCGTAAAGCGCCAACGAGCAAATCTGACAAAATATTTCCTCTTGTCTAATTCCTTTCTTCCCTGAAATTCCCAAAGAAATAAGACGTTACATTTCACGACCCGATGATTGCAGTTCTATCTATTAATGTCCTAAATATATCCATGAATAAATACGTTAATAAAATAAAATTCATTGACTCGTCAAACACGAGTAACCCGACTGAGAGGTTTCTACCATTATTTCAACGCAATTTAACAAATATAATCGCGCCAATGACGATCATATGACTGCAATCGGCGAGAGCATTTCCGCCGCAAAATTTAAATTCGCAATTCGCTGATGCGGCTGGTTCTCGAGCCGTGCCTCTATCTCCGAGCGGTCGATCGAAAATACTAGAAAACTCGCGATTTGAAATTCGAATAAGTCGTCGATATATTCGCGACGATTTATTCCGCCGGCCGTATAAACAATGTGCAGAATAAAGACAAGTAGTCGCGCACCCTTTTAAGTAAATCACTCTCCGCGCGACTGTGTATTTCAGCCAATAAATCGGCAAAAATAGCCAATCGAGCTTAATTTACAAAGGGAAAGAAAAACAAGCATAAAACGACGTGTAGTTTATAAAGCGCGGAAATATTCTGCACACCTGCGTCGATTATTATATACACGATAATGACGCACATGTTCGAAACGATAATAAATATGTCTTGTCTACGTCATGGATGCCATTGCAGGCTAAGAGCTCGCGTGTGCAACTAGTGCGTGATGCTTTAAATGAAATTCTTAAGTAGTTTATCGATCGCGCTCCGGAGAAAAGCGCCTAGTAGGGATAAGTGTGTCGCGGAAAACGTGATTTAATTTAACACCGGGAAAGTGAAACGTTGGCAGTATAAATGTAATTTTCGTCAGAGCAAAATAATAGACAATTGGATTCTTCACTTAGCACCTATAATGTACTTAACTCGTCCCACTTTGAAAATTGTAGATTTGAGATTATTTAAGAACCTTGATCACATCTTTCTACGGATTACATATCGATTCAGTGTCGAAAAGAGATTCACCAATTCTACCCTCTCTGACAAGTAGCATTGCAACTCCAGTCCCCCCCCCCTCTTTCCCCCGAATATAGACATCCTCGATCACCTTTAGATCCCGGAATCCGATGTCTGTATGTTTGTTCTCCCTGTTTAATGTTAACGGTTTACATATAATTGTTGTGCATATCTCGTATAACCCCGAAATCCTCAAGTCTCGCGACGTGAAATATATTTTTGTGTGATATCGTGACGTGAACAAAATTGTCCAGGCAGTCGGCAAAAAGCGCGAAAAGATTACTGGGTTATAACCGCGAAAACGTTTGCGTTGTATCGCCAGAAAAATTGCAATAGCAGTAGCGAACCACGCGTCGCCTGCATCAATGCCGAACGAACGAAATTGACTGACCACGTGTGAAACGCGATTATCGCCCAGTAATTTCGGTCGTTTAAATTCACCACGGAGACATAGATTCCTAAAATGCAAATTGTTTGTCATGGTCAAAACGTGATGCAACGTCTTTATTAGAAGGGGATAACTTTATTCCCTTCGTGTTTTCACATCACGCAATTGTCTCTTCGTGATGAAGCAGTCCTGATTAACGTCCGTTAACGTCGTCTTTGTGCCTCTCTTGTGTCTAACTTTTAAAACATCTATATCTATATCATAATTTAATGAAAGAAAAAGAAAGTGCAAGTGATATACGTACTAATCGGCATATAATGCTATTTTCTTTGTTTGTTCTCTGTGGCGCCCGTTGTTGTATCCACCTGAACACCTGAAAAAAACAAAACCACTCACTGAAAAAAACCTCTCAAAAAATCTCAAAAACTCTACCTCCAGGTCTTGAAGGTACTAATTAAATGCCTCCTTAGCCAAGTCAATTAAAAGCTTGTTCGAACGTTTGCATGCGAATTTTTAATTCGTCTTTATTCTCACTAACTATATGGTATATATATTGTTACTTTTTCTTTAATTTACATTCCTTTATTTGTTCTGCGCGACTTACACTTCTCTTTCAGTTACTTGTTCTGAACTGTTTTTTCTGTTCCGATTCGTTATACATCTTTTTCCGCTGATTACTTGCTGTAAAGGGGATGTGCACGCTTCCCTCGCTGCGAATCGTTGAAAGTCGCGCTCTTCTCAACGGAATAGAGTCAGCGGTGTAGAAACTTCTTGATTACATCTCTAATTTAATATGACTCCGTTACATGTGTAGCTACTCGTTAGTAAATAGATACCGGGGTAATTTTGTTATCTGCGGAACATGCAATTTCTATCTTTCGCGTATAAAATATCGAATGCGAGAAAACAGCATACCGAGTCTCTGGCGGCTCGTTAAATTGAACGCGGTTCATGCAGTCGAAGAGACAGGAGATGTTTGCATTTCAACGAAACGCATTGTCAACGTGCTTTGTTGATGGCTTACTTGTAACTTCGTGTTTCGCATGTGAATGTACGGTTTACGTCGATTAGGACATCGATAAAAATTAATCAGAAACGGATTAGCGATCTAGCGATCCGAGCCAACTGTTCTTGTGTAATCATCTGTCACAAATTTAATCTGTTGTTCATCCGATGGTTCCCAATCTGTCGATTAGGTCCATCAAATAATTTTGTTCCATCTTATAACAGTCATGATGTCTCTCACCTGCATGCATAACTGTTCTCTGTTCGAGCATCAATATGTCGCATGAATGTCTCGATAGCTATAGCTACCATGCTATAGCTATAAATACGTGTTACGAATAGTTATAAAAATATCACACGTAGTCGTAAGTAGTAGACACTTCGTCCAGGAAATTTAAAGACAGCTCGTTTTAACGGAAGTTTTCTTTGATTGGCCGATACTCTTCCGCTCACTCCTTCGTTTCCACCTCTCGGCGAGAGGAAACGAGTAAAGCGAAGCGAAGGAGATGGCTCGATAACATCCTTAAGAAAAATGATATCGCGCGGGATTCTCGCAAGAGACAGAATTAAATTGCCTTGGTGCCCCTCCCGCCCGTGCCGCGTCGCAGCGTCCCTCGCCCGGCCGAGGGACGCATTATAAAAACAATGTCGCAGCAGCATACGTGGGTTATGGCGGATAAAAGTGATATTAGCATGTATGGAATTAATGCTTGATTGTCGGGATCAAACAATGGCGCGTGCACGGTTCGCGGGGTTCCGTGTCTAATATCTTAATTAAAATCTATGCTAACTACAAATCGCGCACCATACCTACCAGACACCTATAAGCTAATTAGATTAGATTTTCTCTCCGTAGAGATTCACCTACGCTCTATCTCTCTATCTCTCTCTCTTTTTTTTTCTCTCTCTCTCTCTCTCTCTCTCTCTCTCTCTTTCTCTTTCACTTTCACTTTTGTCTTCCACTGTATTATTCTACCAACCGATTTATATATCTCCTAAAGTTTCCGCTCCACTCGCTTCTTAATGCTTGCCTTTCACTGTCTTCTCACTATCGCTCTCTTCGTTCTGATTTCGATATTATATACAGTATACATATGTATAACACACGCGTTACCAATCGTACATGCAAATCTACACCGCATTGCAACTGTACTCGGCCTCATTAAGCAGAGTCCAGAGTCTTTGATTAGCTTCCGGTTTACCGCCATTGGTCTCGGTGTATGATAGCATATAATCCAGACCATCGGGTTGGATCTTACCAGTTTTAATACTTGCAATCTTGTTTGTTGACCGCTGCATTAATTTTCTCTATGCACAGGACCACGCGCAAAGATAATCGGACAGATATTACATTAATCCGCAAACGTTTGCACGAGTAAATGTCCATCTGCACCTGCTGTGACCTGTTCGTCATAAAGTATGCTCAAACGCGCGGTCAGTAGGTACTTGTTAAATTTGCAGTATTTCAGAAACGCGCGTGTTTGTCGAGATATGTAAATGTCAAAGTCCGGTTACATAACACTGCTTCTACATTAAATATGGCAGCTCTGGAAAGCTTTCTATAACATTTGCGAAACGATTCTTGGCATAGTTTTTTTTACAAGCGTTCGATGTGTATATATATAAATATATATATAAAACTCTCTCATACTTACACCCACTTCATAAAACTTGTAAATAAAAATTTAACTTTATCGATATTTCACTTGGCATGTAATGTCACCGCTTCTTTTACGTCACAAGACTTTTACGTCAAGATTTCTCTTCGGCTTTGGATTTGTTTCTATCTCGCAAGTTTTTTACTTTATTACGGCAGTCGCAATTTAATCTCGATGTCAAGTTGCTTCTTTGGAAATGTACTCACATTTGACTGATTAAAAATTTCGAGATATATGTGTATATATATCTCTCTGTCACCATCATTATTTAAGTAATTCTCGTCGTCTGAAAAATCTGAGTTCTCACATCAGTGTCACATATCTTTATTTTGACTCGTCAAACCGTCACACTTTTTATCTCGATGTCAAAAGATTTCTGTAAATAACACTTTTCCAAAAATTATTCTTCGTATTTTTACATTTATTAACATACGTCTCTTCACGTCTCTCGATTTATTTTATCAATTCTATGCCTCTTCCTTTTCTTACTCTCTTTCTTTCTCTAGCTCTCTCTCTCTCTCTCTCTCTCTCTCTCTCTCTCTCTCTCTCTCTCTCTCTCTCCCCCTCTCTTTTTCTCCCTTTCAATTTTTCAGTCCCAGAACTATCATTTACTAAGCGATAGAGAGACTGGAAGATACTAGGCATTGTATTTCCATTATCAGATGCACATTAATTCCTATCTTTTCTCAGACCATGGCAGCGACGAAGAGGAACGCTGGTCTCACATCCGCCGTACCTCGAGCGACGCTGAACGACGAAGAGCTGGTAAGGACTTGCCCTTTAGTCATTATACTTTATCATCGCGTCACCCGTTAATAAACCAAGGGAAGCTTGTTCTGAAAGAGAAGGGTTAGCTATCGTCGCGTCGTCCCGCTGATATTTAAGTACTCTTTATAAGTATATAATAACGACTAAGCTTTCTTCCAGCGACATTTTTCAAGGTTGCCATTGCGCGGACGATGCGATATATCGCATCAATTAGCGCGACATAAATCACAGAGAGCGAAGCTTAATTACTTTCTTTCTATGTGATGTACTCCATTCGGAAGCCTTCGCGTGATACGAAGGAGGGAAGATCGAAAGCGAAAGTAGAAGGACGTTTAGCTTCTAGTTTTGAGACGGAGATATTAAGGCGAAAAGTAATATCAGAAGAAATACGGAGACAGGCGTTAGGGAGGAATTAGATCGTACATCATCTAATTTTAAGTTTCAATACCGGCGAGAGACCGGCGCCGGAGGAGTTTAACTTAACCATTGGATTCTCTTTTCTTTTCATACGAAACGTGCTGCATTTTATCCTCATTTCCACGCTATTTTCTTTCACGTAAGTGTGATCTAGCCTGTTTTTGTTCTGAATCTCCTCATTTCTATTTGCTCCCCCCCCCCCCCCCCCTCCTCGCACCGTGTTACTTTGGAGCAACACGTAGCGACCTAGTGTAAAACACATTAGCGGCTAGGGCCGTGATACGCATCACGTATGTACTGAAGAAATACATGCATATGTATGCATTAGGTGAGAAAATAGCGGTCGAACCACGCGTATATATAAGGCGTCCATAGAAGAGCCTACATAGTCTACATAGGGGTATCACGACGCGGGATACCGTATCAGAGAGAAATAGCTAGGCTAGTAGGAGTTTCCGATTTCTGTGACGTTGGATGTTCCTCGTATATCGAATACCTAGGTGTCCTTTCCAGGTCACTTTGACACGCGCGCAATATTCGATAACGAGATGTCGAAGCCTTTCTCGGATATGCGATTTATTAAAACAACCCGAGAAAGGTTACGGGTGTAACAAGTCCCTACGAGGTGAAATTCAATGACATACGTCGCGCGGTTCGTTAGCACTAGGCGTAGTAGATGTAGGTGCTCGCAGGCTTTGCTAACAGCGCTAAAAAGTTGGAATGGAAAAATGCTTTCGACGTTGCCGAACGTTCTGAAGAATATCGAGGTAACGCGTCGAAAGGTAATTCAGCCATTTGCTTACATTTACGTATATACGAGTATATGTACGTTCCTACGTCGGGATCAAGATATACGGATTTTGAAAAATTCATGTATACCGGGAACATCCCGAGTTCACACGTTAGTACCATAGTGCTTAGCGGATCGATGCTTTTACACCCTCCTTCTCTCGCTAGATAGTCTAACGATATCCGGAGAATATCGCTCGCTCTAAAACTTGTCCGCGTACAGGACTTTGCAAGGAAAAAAAGAAATATTTTCGAAAAAGTCGCACGACGAGACGTAGCGCGAAAATTCTTGATGTCCGATATGAAACGTGATGATCTCCTTAGGATCGAGGAGCTCGTGTACGTGTGCTCGCGAAGCTCTTAGGTAATCCCATCCCACAAGCATGGAAAAAAGAAACCCCGAAGAGAAAGAAAACCGATAGAGAAGCTCTCGAAAATTTAAAGCTAGAACGACGAGAGTCATTCTGCTTTCGAGAGGCACGAGCAAAGTAGGCCCCTAAAACAGTTTCGTAGCGTATCCAATTCGCTTTTATTGGAACCATACGCGGGCTTTCCTTTGTGAAACCTGTGTCTGCATATGGTTTGCGTGCACATGATTATATAAGTAGAACCCACAAAGGCACTTCGGTTAACGACTGAATCTACGAGGGAGTTTTTGCGAGAGATCGGACGGACAAAAACGAAATGCTAATCCTTCGGCATTTCGCTTATAATTTGAAACGCAAATTTTACATCGAAGGAAATGTACTTTCAAACATCGAATAGCGCGAAGTATGTAAGTAAGAAATTAAAAGAGCTGCTCTCTAAAAAGGTCATAATAAAACTGTGCCGTTTCTTCAATCAGAAATAGTCTCGCTAATGTAATTGCCGGTACAATCTAATATTACACAATCCTTGGATCGATTGTTCATACACGGATAATAGAATTTTATATTACACTAATGGAGAGACACGGTGGTCACTTCGTCATACGCTGTACATATCGGGAATTCAAAGTATTTCTTTTATCCGTAACAAACAAGATGTTCGCGGAACAATATCGAATATTTGATCAAGTATTGCTCAACATTGGAAATGTTGACGTGTCGGAAAGCAACGACTCTTCGAAGGATCAGTAATTCGCGATAATGTCCAACGAATCGTTCAAGTCCCTCAAAAGTCGTAACCCTTGCGAGCGAAGAAACGAAGTAGAAAAACGAATGTTTGCATAAAACGCCCATCCGTCTCCTTGTCCTCCTCTCTCTTTCTCTTTCTTAATGTAACGGCGATACAATCGCACCATGAAACACCCGCAGAAGATGCACGTGTACAAGAAAACTCTGCAAGCGATGATCTATCCTATATCGTCGACCACTCCTCACAATTTCGTCACCTGGACCGCCACGTCGCCGACGTACTGCTACGAGTGCGAGGGTCTTCTCTGGGGCATCGCTCGACAGGGAGTGCGATGCATGGAGTGCGGTGTCAAGTGTCACGAAAAGTGCAAGGACCTCCTGAACGCCGATTGCTTGCAGAGTGAGTAACGTCAATCTATATTTTGGGTTTCAAGCGCAATTTCCGTGTCTACAAAATACAGTTGTCGCGAAAGGCAACGTGAATTAATTTAATTTTTCATTTCACTTCGGTTAATTGGCATTATTGATTAAAGGTAACGAGTAACAGGGAAAGGTGGGTCTTGACGGCCAAGCGCCAAGTTTGTTGTGCGCGATTAAACTTTATGTGACTTCAATTATCAACGCAAATTACAAATCGTTCGAGACGAAGTTACATAAAGATGACTCACGTCAACGAGCCGCGTTTGACTCTCAAGGACCACTTTTCCTTGTCACTCGCTAATTTGGATACTGAGAGTCTTTGGTTAATTAATAATTTATTTGATTCATTGAAGAATCTCAAACGAAACTGATAATTGTCGTGGTCACACGTTGGTAGATTGTCGACGAAAACTATAAATGTATTTTGAAGATTCGGAGGTGCCGAGGTCACACAAGTTTCCCTCATTTCAGACACACAATTAAAAACTTTGGGCTTATTTATTATTGACGGCTGGACAGTCGTAAAATCTTCTTGTCCTTCTACACTGATAGAAAAATATGTAGTATTTGAAACTATAATTGCATAGTAAAATAATTATAGTCAGGAATATCATTTTTATAGTAATTATTACTATAATATTAGTAATAGCAACCATATAGACACAGCGATGCCAACTATTTAAAAAATTTACTATAAAAACGTCGGTTAACCGCTAACCGAAGGTTAATTGATCCTCTGTCTCTTCTTAGAGAACAAGATAGAAAAAGGTAGGGAGTTGGCTGAACTCTGGTTAACAGTTAACCGACGTTTGCGAAATTGGCCCATAGAGTGTTATATAAGAATGACTTATCTTTTCTTTGTAAGAGGCTTTCTTGTAGTATTCTTTGTGGGTGCAAAGTGATGTAACCAATAAACATAGTGAACGCAGTGTATATATAATAAAAAGCGGGGAATATTACTTCCAATATAAATACGATTTATCACTATTGTATACCGTTGTACAGTTTCTTACTATTTCGTATGTTTTATTGTACTTTTCACTGTGTTTCAGGTAACTTTATTTTGTAGTACGGTCAACTACACAAAAATCTATTTTTAGTTTACCATAACTATTTCATATGGTTGTGCTAATTCATGTCGTAGTGATAATGACTATAAATTTGTGTTCGCCCTGCTATATTTTGCATGTGTAATAAAACTATAAAAATATGTTTGGAGCCAAAATATCTCACTATAAAATATAGTGAGATTATAGTCACTCTAACCAATTTTTTCTGTCAGTGTACATAATAAGAGTCAAGCAAAATTGAGAAAAGTTTCGTTAAACAGAGATTAGAAGGAATGAATAAGTCAGAACAGACGTAAGTTTAAATGACTATTTTCCGTCTTTGCTGTCGCTACTTATGCGAATTAATTATTAATCCGCCCTGTAAGACACTTCGACCTCCGTTCGTTGCTTCTTGCAGTTACCAGTGCTATTTCCGTCGTCGGCCGGTGTCTTGTCAATAAACGGATGTCGTTCCCGTATTCCGTGTAAAATCGATCCGTAACGGGATAATCGAACGATTGTTAAACCGCGCAATTGAATTTCACGGATTGTCCGTCTCGCGGACAAAAATCATTTTTACGTGGGCACAACGCGAAGCCACTTCGGCTCGATAAAAGTATCCGCAATGACGCGACGGATTTTATAAACCAATCTCCAATGTTCGGAAATCGGGAAGTAATGACACTTTTAACGTCGGCCCGTCCATCAGACTTTCAATTTGGTTCCGGTGATCTTCGATGCTCTCTATAGATGTCCTCTTCGTCTGGATTCGCTATCGATTCGTACTAGCACTTCCAGTCTAATGATTCTCAACCCCTTCCCCGCCTCTGCCGTGACTCCGTCCCCGATAAAGTTTCTTTCCTTGATCGGACAGTCCACGATTAATTTACAG
Source organism: Vollenhovia emeryi (assembly GCF_000949405.1). Taxonomy (NCBI): domain Eukaryota; kingdom Metazoa; phylum Arthropoda; class Insecta; order Hymenoptera; family Formicidae; genus Vollenhovia; species Vollenhovia emeryi. The sequence goes on along the minus strand of NW_011967246.1, from coordinate 387,328 downwards.
CCTCCCCGCCTCCGATTCGCCGCACGACGGTTTGCCCCGTAATTCCGTTCTCAATTAATTCTCCCTCATCCACTGCTGTCCGTTGTAATTTCAATATACCGGGTGTTTCGCGTCACGTTCTTTCCTTCGTTCTTCCTTGCAGGTATCCCTTTCAGGTATCCCTCCCCGTACCACCGCTCTCCTGTACAGCAGGATTTCCAGTAATAATTAAAATAGCCGATACCGATAGCTACGGCAAGCGGCTTCGATGCGTGCCTTCGTGTAAAATTTGAAACGCGACCGGCGTATCAGATCGTATCAGACGCGAAATGTTTCGCTATCGCACTTGCATCTAACGTGTCTGATGTTGAAACGATTGTGTGTGATCAAAATTGACGCGACTATTATGTAACGCGCAGAACGCATGGCCATCCATCACGATCTGTGCGCGATGTGTCATATTTTCCAGTTTGTATGTAATTTCGCGCAACGCAATACCGGCCGTTATTAGCATCGTGTTCAGGTGATACCGAAGAACGGAAAAAGCCGCGCTGGTGTTATTCAATCACTGCCGATGGCACCTCGTCATGATTTTCGCGATATACAGAATTCCGCCTCGGGAAAAATCGCGACTTTTTTGTCAGCGTTTTATCGGTTGATGCATTGAAAAACAGCGCGGCATGCGCGCCGAATCGCGTAATAAATCTTCTTTACGTGTAAAACACGTTTCTCTCTGTCTCTGTCTCTCCGCCGGACATAAAAGCGTTTTATCGATATCGCCGCGACACCGAGAAGATTGAGAATTAATCTTTGAGCGAATAATCGGATTTAAACGTTTGACCGGAATTTTGCTCAGTGATGCACCTTTAACGACCCGGCTAAATAACCATATGCAAAATATATGCGAATCTCGAATATACTTTGTATTTCGTTATACCATTCCGTTCTCGTAGGGGCGGCTGAGAAGAGCTCAAAGCACGGCGCCGAGGATAAGGCGATGAGCATAATCACGGCCATGAAGGAGAGAATGAAGCAGAGAGAGCGAGAGAAACCGGAGATCTTCGAGTTGATTCGGTGAGTATCCGCTTACCGCGCTCGCTTCTTTTTCTTTTCTACTTTTCCTCGCAGCCCAAGTCAATCCAACGACAACCGTACTGTGTCAATCGATCAATGACAGTTCGGTTCGAGGAGGAATAGCGTGTCGGTCGATGTACCGATCGATCTCAATGCAATTTAGCGATCGTCTGTCGCCACTGCTCCGCTATTTTCGGATCAGCGGGTACGCCGTCAGCTTCAATGATAGCGCGTTGTAAATAAAAGTCTCGTAAAGGAAATATTTAACGTCGCCTGTGATCGCGATAGTAGCCTTTTCTTTTTAACGCCGGATAAAAGGCCGTTCTCGACCGTGAATTAATTACTCGCCGCGACGACCCATTCGAGTCCCGTTCCACCCGAGACGAGTCTCCGCTTTGCGCGAGCGGATTGTAAACGGTTCCGCGAATAAACCGCCACCAGCCGAGCCAGATCTATTTCACGACCTCAAACATAGGAAATCGTTAAAGGCCGTATAAACATCGTTTGGACGAATATTAATGCGTCACGACACACCCCCGGGGTAGGGTATTGTGTGAACGCTCGTGAATAATGCCTTACGATAAGCGCGACAAACACGGTTCGCGTTTCAGACCTCGAACTTATCTACTTGTTATCTTGCTGAATTTGTGTGTATTTATTTTACATCGCAACGTGCATTCTCCGCTGCCGCAAATCATACAGCAGACACACGTACGGTCGATACTCTCTTCAGTTTGTCTGCTCAAAGCTGCGGAAAAAAAAACGTGTGTAATTCGTATATTTATCATAAATTGAGAAAAAGGAGCCACGAAGGCAAATAAGAAGTTATGTAACGCCGCATGTACAACGATTTTGGTGTAATAATATAATATTCAGCTATAATAATAATTTCCGCAATATCATCGATTTTAATGGGAAGGCGAAATCCGCCTCATTCAATAACCGTGTTATTCCCATGCAATCAAATCAGCTGTCAGAATTAAATAATCTCACAAATTATATATTCGCTCGATAATCGGCACTGGCATACACTTACGCACACGCACACATTCGCGCGATATTATTTTACAATTAGTTTCAACTCTGGGGATGTACTGGGTTTGTGTTCAAGAGAACCGCGAATAAAAAATCTTTTGTGTATTATTTGCAATTTAATTGTAATTCGGTGGTGTCGCTGATGTAAATGGTAATTTAAATAAATTCCGAATTTGCGTTTATACGAAAATATAACGGGGTCAGGCGTCAAGCGATCGTTTTCACCAAAACCGACCTATTTGTGGTGAATGATAAATGGATAACGCACGCGGCTTAGGCACGTCAGCATCGTCATAATAACCGTCTAATCGCATTTGCGCACCTTGCGTCAATCCGTCGCATATCTGCCATAATTAATTAAGCGTCGAGCTATTCGAGATATCTCCGCTGCCCGCGCTGCATTTCAATCTTATTACCCTAGTATCGGCTTGTTATCGCGGCTATTATAAATATCGACGGCGCGACAGACATAGAGTAGTACGGTTTCGTAAAAGCCATCGCGATAAAAGCTGGCTCGGCAGGCAGTCGGCTAATGAAAATCAATGTTAATTAATATCGCTTGCGCGATCTGCATTTACGAGTGACTCAATAATCGCACGGCTAAACCGGCCCCGGTCGGTATTTGTTCAATTAATCACGTAATTAGCGTATTGTAGGAACTTTTTAAGCGCAAACTATATATTTACGCAGTTCGCAATTCAGGTGATTAGTGATCTTAGGAGAGATTAGTTTTTCCGAATCATTTGTAATCAAGTCGGCGCGAATTTTGTGTTAAACTTACGTTGGCCCAAGATTACATATTTACTAGTAAACGTGATGAATTAATCCGCGCGCATTAATACTTACAGATATTTTTCTCGTTTCTGCCGAGCGTTAATAATTTAACTTGTCGGTAATTAGCACGAGCGAAATTAGTGGAACAGCTGCAGCGATCGTTAGAACGTGCCGGGAAAAGCGCCGGGTCTCGCTTCCGCAAGAAATACTGCAACGCAGAATGTTGTGCCCGCAACGGTTATATGTATTACTGAAAATTAATTTAATATCCCAGGCGGCAATAATTAGTTGTCAATTAAGAATACTTGTACCCAGCGGCAATAGACTGGGATTAATCCATAATTAAATAAAACGCGAATACGGCGACGCAGTGGCGACAGTAATAGGCAGGGCAAATTGTAAGGGAGAACGAGCGAAGCTAAAGCGAAATGTTTCACCGTCACAAGGCCCGATCTCGTCTTCTCTGAAGGATATACAGTGATCGCGACGTATCCGAGCGCATCGATATCACCCAGCGCCGCGATACCATTGCCGTCGAGCAATCAACGTTTTCGTTAGCGCTTTGATCGATGACCAGTCGCTTCAGAAGATTATTTTGTTCGGCACGCGTTCTAAAAATATCCGTTGCCGAAACACTCGATTATCGCCGTTTCCCCTTTATTCGGGATTTCGGGATTTTGCAAATTTAGCAAGAAACAGTGCCGTCTGAACGAACAGTTGATCCTACAAAGAGAATTCTCAAGCTGTCACGTAGGGATTCATTAACAACTGTCGCGACAGCGTATTCCGTTTCGCGGAAGGTTAACTGTTAAAAACGAGCGCAATTTTCACCGGGGGAAAAAAATGGCTAGACTCATGCGCCGGTTTATATATTCCGCCATCGTACTCTTATTTTTTTATCCCTACAGACTGACAATATTTCGCAAATGAAATAATCTTCCGTTGAGAATTCGCGGCGAAAGTGCTATTGTGCGTAAAGATAGTCAAAAGATATGTATATTTCACGATGAGAGAAGCAGATAGGACGAGATCGCGGCCGTTGGCACAGTTATGTGAAAGAGAGTCTCGTCGGAGTTTAGGTCAGTCTTCGGGGTCGACGAGAAGGCGCACTCGGGTCACATGATGTCGGTGGAGCAGTCGGTTTTGGACGGTACCAGCAAGTGGTCGGCGAAGATCGCTATTACAGGTTTGTGGCCAGCCCGTGCTCGCCGATTTCTAAAACCTGGTCTTGTGCACTCTCCGTATCCTCGTGCACGCGACCAGCGTGTCATCAGTATGGTGTCCGTTCCGATACATGATACATGTGTGTGCTGCGTATGCCTATGTATTTTGATCTGTACAGTGCGAGTCACCGTTGTTCCCATATCCATGATACATATAATGCGTGTGCGCACAAGATTACCTTGATTACTTATTATTATTGTTATTGTTATTATTGCCATTATACCTAGACCTGACGGCAATAACTGGCTCTTGGCGGCTGCCGCGCGTGTGGCTGTGTTGTATTGATTGTGCCATGAACATACCGATATCGAATAACAACTACCCTATATGTAATTCCATTCCCACGCGCAATCCCGGAAGCCGTTCGACCATTGTGCGGACGGTAATGATAACTGCCTCTCACGTTGGGGCTACAAATTGCGATCCAAATCTTTAATCTCTTCTCCTTCTTTTTTAACTTCTTCGTAAGCTGAGTGCATCTAACGCCGGTCGCGTCGTGCGGACGTACTCTCACGATGGTCGAACTACACCCATCCCCACCTTAGAAAACACCTTGACTTACATAACCCCCGTAACTATTTCCACCCCCTTCCCCACCCCCCAAGCAGTGCAGGCTATTACTGTATGTGTGCGCGTGTACGCTATATGCTGTTGTTTTACGTGTATGTGCTGGCGTTTTTATGATCTTACATTTGTTCGCTGGATGTGACGATACCGCGCGCTGACCGTTAATGCACAACACCCGGTTTAATTGGACATTACTCTGCATTCGCCCTCGCCCCTTCTCTATCAGGGTTTCGTTTCTTTTTTTTTCCCGTTCCCAACGGTACTTGCCTTCGCTCCAATTTCATGCCAATCCCCGCTACCGTCGTGGCAACCGGTCCGGCTTCAACGAGATCGACGAAATCGAGTTTGCAGACAGTTCTCTCCTCGTTGGCGCGCTCAACGCGCTATTTGCAATAGCCTCTTTTCCAGGGAACGAGTGGAGTTTCGTGTTCCATCGGCGAAATGAAATCCCCTCGCAGTCCGCCCGAGCGGGTTCCTCCAGAAACAACACCTCAATTACCGGCTCGCCGAAGTATTTCCGGAAATCCTTGAAACGCATCCTCGGACCGCTCGTTATTTCTCGTTAACGAAATCACATTAACGAGGTCGCCGTGCGCGCCTCTGATTCGAGTGTCGCCTTGTTTACGCATCGATATGGAGATCTATGGGTCTCGACAGTGAATGTGTACGTATTCCCCGGCGCGGCGTGGCGCTTCGTGCGATCGTACCGGTCAGGTATCACGCGATGTTCCTCTGCTCCAAGGGAATTCAATCGAAAGTCCATTAAGGTCACGTGGCAACTTGTTGTGGCGGCAAGTATGTGCCGTTGCCATTGTCTAAGGTAAACCCGGCCCGGCTATAGCCATCCGAGCTTCCATGAACGCGAGTCCCTGACCGATAGGCCAATACCACAGTGACGTCTATCGAAAGCAATCTACCGACCACCTGTAATCTTCGGTATATCGAGGGCACGTTCTCTTTCCCGTTGCGTTTCGCTGCGGGATGAGAGTCGAACGTCACGGGGCATCGATCATCATTTCGATCGAACGCGTCTCCTGGTTCGAAACCTGTAGCGCGGAAATAGGTCTCGCGTGTCGAAGATAAGGGAAATGAATTCGTCTCGATAGATGTCGGATTAGTTCAACGGTTTGCGTTTTATTACGAAGACATGTTGAAGGGTAGATAAATGTGTTTGTCCTCCCTATGTCGTATACGCTTCATCTCGAGAAATAAATTGCCATTATAATTTATAGACGATAAAGTTTGTTAGACACGCGTGAAGAATGAGACAATATGTCACGTGAAACTAGGCACATTCTCTTCGGGAGTAACCTCACAAAGTTGCGTTCCTATTGAAGAAACACTCGAGTTCTGCGTCGTTTATTTACTTCTCGTAAACGAGCCGCGCTGGCACACATGTCGTGCGTATCGATTTCCTTCCCACGGATTATTTTCGTGCCGAGTTGTGTCGCTGGAAACACGCGCGGAAGAAATGCTCGACCGAGGAAAAAGTACCCTGACCGAAATACTTGGCGTGCACATTCTGCCGTCTTTGTACTCGCCGCCTTCATTTCGCGCGACGACGTGTCCGCAGGACAATCGTGGCTCCGGTTCAAAGAGAGGATGAAACCCCTCTCTTCTCCCAATCGTTGTCTCGTCGTGCCGGCGGGGACGGTAGAAATGTAAACGCATACAACCCTCGCGGTATACTTAGCGCACATTGCCGGAGAATATTTCAACGGCGTTGATCGATGGCCTAAAAAAGGGCTTCGGTTCATCATTCTTTCTTCCTTTTACTCTCGAAAAAGTTAAGTTACTTCAAGTTATCTTCTCCGAGTCGTTTACAACGTGACTGCGAATCTCTTAATCTCTCTGCTCCAATTTTCGTAACTTTTGAGAAATTTTTAACTCGATGTAGACATCAAACCTTCGACCAGGAGTAACGGATGTCTATAATCATTCCTCGACGAAGGGAGAGAAAATTAGATCCTTCTGAGCTGATAGACGAGCAGAAATTTGATCGGGGAAGAAGTAACCGATCGTGGCGCACATAAAGCCGTTCGTCGTTTTCGCGAGACGATTATTACCATAACTGAGAGATCAATGGAAGTCCCGTGCTGGCGGTGGGCCATGCAAGTCGAGCAACAAGTTTCTTATTCTAGTCTGGTAGACGCGCCTTCGCAGAAGAACTTCCTGTATAAAACAGCGCTAATTCTACAACGGCGCGGGATTAACAGGTGGCATGGCAATGCACTCGTTACCATATCGGGCGCGACGCGCTCGTGATCGATTTGGCTTCTCTTGTACACACTTCCGTGTACTTGGGACGCGAAGCGTGGAACTTGAAACTTGGTACGGAACACATCGTGATCGACGGCGACTCTCGCTCTCCCCCGACTTCGTCCCATCTATTATTCCTCCGCGCCGAGGCGTCAATCCCGTCGTTCCCTCTTTTATGTAAATAAAATCAATCGCGTTGCTTCCGATCGAGCTGTAATCCGAGATTCAAGTAGTCCCGCCCGCCCCGATTGGCACCCACCATCCATATTCATCCGTCAAATTCCGCAGGCTCGACTCGCGCAAAATTCGCGAAAGGCAGGGGATCACAGGGGAGAAACTCTGACCAGCGGACAGGGCTAATCCATCCTGTATTGAGGCGCGGATCTAAAACACACGTCTCGCTTTGCTTTCACACGACACACACACACACACACACACACGTACATACAGACTAAATCCCGGAAAAAATACCTTAGCATTCTGGCTGCGCAAATGTACTCCCGCTAGCATAGCTGAGCTGCTGAATATGCTGCCGTCGCTGCTGCTGCTGTTGCTGCTGCTGGATGATGTTGGACGATTAGGGACGATTTTTCCGCCTCGCGATGAACCCGCGTCCTTCGGTGGCCTCCGTAAGACGTACACTTCCTGGCCACCTCGAGGCTGCCGAGCCTCGAGAGGATCCTCTTTCCCGAGGAATCTCTAAAGGGCGTGAAACGAGAGGAGAAGTGACGATGAGAGGAGAAGGATACGAGAGGTTGTCGAAGGACGATCCGATGACGACGACATTGTCTTCTTTTCAGCACGACGTTTTCAGTCGACCCGGATACGCACATAGACAGCCTCGAGCAGGCCGAACAGATCGTCCTCGAGGGTACCAGCAAGTGGTCCTGCAAGATCGCCATCACAGGTGACACGATACTGATACCTTTAGAGAAAGCGTTTTAACGAACCTTCTCCACAATCTCTAACGAGCCCACCGCTCAGTTCTGTAAACCACGTACACACGTAACACGCTTGAGACACACGATTACACTTGTAAAAACTTGTCGAGACATCACCAGAGATCACCGTTTCTTCGTAAAACGGAGAAAATTTTCTCTCACCGAGAGTCACGGGGGCAAGAAGTTCCGAGATCACCGGCGGGGCGCGTCACGTAATTTCCGCCGCTTACTGATTCCCCGTGATAAGTTTGAAACTTGGGGCCTCCGCGCGGAAACGGACAGGCCACGAATTCACCCGACAATCCCGTAATCAGGAACAGAGGCGGCGCATTACGCATCCTGTCGCACCCCTCCGGCACGGTCTCGCGCACACACGCACACAAGCGTCTATCTCTCTCTCTCTCTCTCTCTTTTTCTCTCTCTATCTCGATTTTTCAATCATTATTCGCGCGCGCACGGCTCTCGTTTCAAAGCAAACGCGAAAAGATCTATATCACAGAGCACCATCGGGTTGATAAGCAACGGCGCGTGATATATGAGGTACACTTTGCGTAGTGCCGCGTGCTCCGCAGTCGAGTTCTCGCATTCCAATTGCGCCGGGGCCGCCGGGGCATGCACCATATCGAGCGATCGATTCGCTTCGTCCGCGGCGCCAAGTCGAACGCCGAGGATCGATCGAGCGGCGCATCTGAATCTCCAACGTTACCGTTCATTCTTGCGTAAAGTTCCGAAATATATTAAAGTTGGCCGATATATATATACGTGTATATATATATTGCTATTCCCGTTGTTACGATGAGAACTAAAGCAATTTGCGAGGCTCCGCCGGTCGGTCGTCTGAAAAGCGTAACGCGACGTCGTTCCGGCGTGGCGACTTCAACGATTCAGATATGTCTAGGCTACGTCCTGGCGTCGCGGATAAAATAGCACGTCGATAACTATATTCGTCAGTTGTGCCATTTGCACGCCGTACGGGAAGAACCGGAAACCTACGCGACCGTTTTCCCGTTTAGCGGCGACTTTCGTCTCTCCGAATTTCTATCAATTCGCCGACGCTGCTACAACGCCAGGTGCCAATAGAAACGATAGGCGTCCGGGGCGTGTAACTTTACGCGGCATGGCAAGTAGCGTACGTTGTAGAGAATTATAGTTGCCCGATCGGAATTGCAATCGTAGCTGCCTCTGCCGCGAACGACGTGGCAGACGGCAGCGCGGCGCAAGCTGCATACGTATGCGCTCCTCCGCACGAAGATCGATAGTTCAACGTACAGACAGGCTCAGCTTCCGCGGCCCATTCACGTCGCGTATGAATAGGTATATTTCTTATCTACTTGGAAATTGCACAAAGGAGAATACAAGCCGAACGAGTATAATCCCATTAATCAGGGAATTGGCGTTACATCCACTTTGTCGGGAGAATTTCGCCGGCTCGATTCCCGGCACGTTTCTTTAATATTTCGAGTGCGCGAGATGTAACGCGGAGAGAAAGAAGAAGAGCGCCAACGTGGATCCCCGATCAATGTAATTCGGCTCGCAGCCAATAATGAGAGACGGTCGGGACGCGATCGGGGACGTCACGTCGGAGAACGATCGCCGGGAGAACGCGCCGAAAACGCGAGGTGCCGAGAGAACTCGTCGGGGAAAAGTCCGATGGGATTCGATTTGTTTTCTTTCATCGCTCCCGAGGCCACCGCCGATAGTGAGATCTGGCGAATGGAAGAACCGCCCCGAGATGCGCCCGCAGTCAACGCTCCTACCGCGGGGATTCGCGCAGGCGGGCGAGGGAAAATCTTACGCGCGGAGAAATTTCCCTCGGTCGTCTTAAATAACCGAGGCTCGCCGAGGCTCCCAGAGGAGGGCGTAACGTTTCGGTTGAGCGCGCCCGGGAGCGCTTCACGTCTCTTATCATCGCTCGTATATCCAACACTTCAATAATGGTACGATAACAAGCCGCAACGCATCGTTCTACCCCGCATTAATCGGAGCTGCGGCACAAAAAGCTGCATATTGCAGAGCGGAGTACGCAGACCGATTTTAAACGACGCGGGATTCAACGTAAACTGCATTTTGCGCACTTAACGTAATGCAAGAGACGGAGGAACACTAAGAGGCACTTGATTATTTACGATCAGCTGGAAGGATAAAGGAGGATGAATGGTATTTGCGCCGCGTAACGTGTTCCGGCGCGGGAAAGTCGATAAGCACGGTGAGCATGGCGAGCTGCAACCAAACTTTTTTGCCCTTCAAAAGCTGCCGACGTATATCCAACGGCGCTTTCCTAGTCCGCCGCTAACAGCGGAAGTGGCGAGAGGAAAAGCGAGAGAGGACGGCGGTATGAAAAAGGGTGGGCTACCGGTTTTATCCCGTTGAAAACGGGAGATAAGTAAATAGGGCGCGGTATATTAAAAAAAGGGAAGGAGTATAAAATCGGCGGAATAGTCTGTTTCAGACAGCGCGTCTCTCCCTCCTTTCCTTTTATTTCCACCGTCGCGAGCGTTTCTTTCCTCGCGCGTTTATATACCCTCGGCGCGGAAAACGAGCTCGGGTAATCAAAAAAGAAGCAGAAGAAAATTGAGACAATTTCTGGGCCAAGTTATATCGCCAAGGAACCGCCGGCCACGGCTGTCAACGCGGCGGTGGCTCCGGCTGGTCGGTCCGTTGGCCCGGCCATTTCTGATCTCTGTTCGTGACTCCCGTCCTGATAATAAAGAATTACGTCGAGGGAAAAGAAGCGACGCGATATCGTAACGCACATAGAAACCTTTGCGAGAGGACTCGAGCGTTACTTTTAATCGTCGACTGGAATAATTCGAAACAGGATCGAGCTGTTTAAAGTGGCTCCTGCATAAACCGATCAGCAGTAGAAGAGATTGAAATTTAAGTATGTTGTGGTTGTACATTTTATCAGTACGCGAAACTTCAAACCCGGTCGCCGGTGAAATAAAATAAAGAAAAAGTGTTAAAGTTGTATTTTTAATATTCCAGTGAACACCGCGCAACAGTTACATAACGTCAATATTATAATTTCCTACTCAACAAGATAAACGTAACATAACAACCGTGTTATATTACATTTCCATTGTTAAGTAGGAAATTATAATATTGATATTATGTAACTATCACATGGTGTTCACTGGGACAGGAGTTATGGGCCGAGATCGCTCGCGGAGGCACTTTGAGGGTTAATATTGTTTTATAGAAAAACTAGATCTTAACAAAAAACGAGCTAAACATAATAAATGTCACGAGGATTTAAATGTGCTATTAAGTATACGAGGTCACCGACCTCTGCAAGCAAATGTTATCGGTAAAGTCGAAAGATACAACGTTTTGAGGCAATTTGACAGCTCTTTGAGACCTGACGATGTCACATATTTTTAAATATGTTTTTAAATGTGCATATATATAACCTAGCATATCGATGCATTTGATCAATAATGCATTAAGTGATATTTTTTAATGAAAAAGGTCATGAATTTATAAAACTCAAAGGGCCCTCCCCCCCCCCCCCCAACCAAAGCACCTATGCTAACCGCTCCTTCGTGCAGCAGCCACCATTTCTCGGCGTATCGAATTGCGGTTTTAGCGCTTCGACGTTTCCCCATGTGTGCCTTCTGAGAATAATCTGATTTTGATCGCGCGCCCTCAACGGGTTAACCACCACGAGATAAGGGAGGAGATCCAGGGAAATAAGGGGCCAAACGGGGAGGGTGCGAATTGGCGAGGGAGGTGGAGCGGAGGTGGTAACAGTCGGCGCCGCTTCCTCTTCCGCCCCAGTAATCAAATCTCTTGACTCGCCGGGCGCAAATTAAAATGACTATCTGGCGAGATATCGCTGTGCAGATTGCGCGGGAGAGTCGAGGGGAGAGCCGCGGGAAGGATCGTATTATTCCCGCGGGATCCCCTTCGCCGGAGGGATAATATAATAAAAAGAAACGTGGTATATTCCGCGTGACACCGCGGCATAATCGCCGCGGCGTACGCATCGCCGCAGTGTGATCAATTAAAAATGAATGCGGCTGCGAGCCCGACACGTTAAATTAGCGCGCGCGAGTGTGTGTGCGCGATCTCGAACGAGATTGGATCTGTGTACGCGGCTTAACACCAATACGCGCCGATAACGATCAGCCTCGTAACGCACACGCGAACGACAAATTGCACGTTCGATACCGATGATAATTGCAATATTTATGTTGCGTCGCGACAATCGATTCGACGTTTTTTTCTCTCTCTTTTTTCTTTCTATTGTCGAAATGAGACACGACGCGTCGGCGAAGCGTGGCGTTCTATTCCGTGGGCGTTTTCGGTATTTAGAAATTAAATTCGCGAAATGCGGAGTTCCGTCGTGACGGGTCACGTGGAGCGCGACGTGAAACGCGCGTCCACCCCTGTCCGCATATATTGTTTCGGTTTTAACAGCGAGGGATTTTTCGACGACCGATAGATCCGCTTTACCCGTAATGGATTTGTACGCGCGATGAAGTGCTCAATTTCAATTGCAATTCCTCTCGAGCCGAGCATCCGCTTGCGCGCGCCTCCTTCCAATCTTAAGTACCTCGTGCATAATAAAATCGGGCGAATCGACGCAACGGATCCATAAATCCGCCTCGTTATCGCGTACCGCGGTAATATTCTTGCGGCGGGTTAATTATCAAATTAATGAGGCGCAACGCTCATTCATGTACAGAGCGCAGACGTTGTACGACGTTGCAAAACGCAGTGTGATGCGACACAATTAACACACACGCGTGCATACACGCGCGAATATACGTACACACACGTACAACAAGGCACACACACAGAGACACAGATACAAGGCACACGGACGCGCCTGGACGCGCCGAGACCCTTGACATCTCTCTCACCAAGTGGATTGTGGCGATGACTTGATGATTAATGAGATTAGGTATGAAATCGACATTCATCGAGGGCAGGAAGCGTCGACGATCGTCCCCACTGCAATCGGCGGTGCGAGTCAGAAAGAGTTAGTAGCATGGGCATGTGTGTCTGTCCGTCGATCCAGACCGAAGCACGTTATCTGATATATGATACCACGCACACAGACACACATTCACACGCAAATATATATATATATATATTTATATGTTTTAAATATTCCTTTTATGTTGTCACATATGTGTACACATGTGTACGTATATATCCTCGTATACGTTATTATATGATATATGTACACGACCCAAGCCAAGCTTCTGCACGCTTTTACGATGGCTGCCTACAATGGGTATCGAGTGTCCAAATCGGATGGATGTTGAGCCTTTGCATGCATCTTCTCGCACACGACGTATATAATTATTTGCCGCTACGATGACCAGGCGTATAAAGAGGGGATATTCCACTTTTGCCACTTTTCGCGATAAATAACCGATCGAGAATTGCCTTATCTACGTTCGTGAACTCGTTCGCGTACGAATCGCGTATTTCTGTTTAAAAATTGGAACACACCGCAAGTCCCTCTCGCCCCCGGGGGAGCAAAATTGATTGTTTTAAATCTGAAAAGTTTTGCGAAAAAGCGCCGAGCGATTTAATAATGGAAGAGGTTCAATGGGAAACCACCGGCCCTTCCCGATTCCTCGAATATCTCGAGATAAAAGCCCTGCGGACTCACTACCTGTTTCCAGAGTGTCTACGTGTTTTTAATTAAATTCTCACATAAAGCAGAGTCATATTTATTCATTCGGCCGACGCGCACGTGCGAACAGATGAATATGAAACGTCCGCGAAAAAATTTCTTCCGAATAGTCGATTAAGCGCCGCGAGGATCGAATTGGCGATAACGAAGGAATGGAAGCAACTCGTGGAAGACAATACGAGGAGTTTCTATTTTCTTCTATTTTCCCTAAGAAACGCTACTCGATGTAAGTTAACCCTTTGAAGCACACATTTTTTCCTTCAACCGATTTTTCTGAAACTTAATACTTGAAAGGTTTTTGAGTTGTTGATTACGATTCTGGTGTAAGAATTACAAAATTCAAATACAGATTTTCAGGTGCCATGTTGGATCCATTATGAATTTTGTAATACTGACGTCATATATAATCAGCAGCCTGAAAAACTTTCGAATATACCGAGTTTCAGAGAGATCGATTTTCTGCAATTTCGACTCTTTGTATCGGATCCTCCATCTTGGGTATTAAAATTTTCCAATTTTCACTCCAGATTAGAAGTCAGTGATCTCAAAAGCCCCCAGATACCTTTGGGAATGTCGTATATAGGAATAATTTTTGACTACAAGACATTGCTTATAGAAAACAAAATTTTTAATGAAAACTTTAACTTTGAGCTGCTATATTGAGTCAATTGTCGATAACTTTAGAATTGCGACTTTAGAGTCAGAATTAGCGTACCAAAAGCCTTCTAGACATGAAGTAGTAAAGGCATTGAAGGAAGTGTTGGGTTTTTTATTTCGGGAGGTGTAACATATGTGTAACACCGTGCTTCAAAGAGTTGACAAGATACGGCCATTGAAATGATTAGGCACCCTCTTAATCATTGTACTGTACTGAATCTGAAAAATTTTAATTTTTTTTAAATTGTTCGCTAGAGCGTTCATTGCTTCTATACAGTAAATTTTGAAACAATAAAAATCTCACTACTATTAGATTCAGTACAATATACACCGGAAATCTAAGTGTTACTTTTTTTACACATACTATATACGAGTATGTGAAATTTGGTGATGCACCTTCTATGCACCTCTTTTCGTTTAAAATCACAACGCATGACTTGAAGTATGTTCTTTCACACATTTCTTGCCACTTAAAATTTATTTTTAAACGGTAAGAAATATGTAAATGACGTTTGTCAAGTCACGTGTCGCGATTTTTAACAGAAGAAAGCGTGCAAAAGGTGTTTCACCAAATTATACATGTATGTGTATAGAAGTAACGCCCTTTCTATGCACTTCTTTTCGTTTAAAATTACAACGCATGACTTGAAGTACGTTCTTTCACACATTTCTTGCCACTTAAAATTTATTTTTATGTAAATGACGTTTGTCAAGTCACGTGTCGCGATTTTAAACAGAAGAAAGTGTGCAAAAAGTGTTTCACCAAATTACACATGTGTATAAAAGTAACGCACACTTTGCAGTGTAACGATCAGGAGGGTGCCTAATCATTTTCTATGGCTGCATAATCTTTACGTTACTATGCCTCGTTAGTCGAAGTAGAGTAGCACCAGTGATACGACGCGGATAATTCCTGTCATAAGTAACAAACGCGAAACCGTCATGGGGTAAATGCGGGTTAACGTCAGCCGGGGAGATGCGTATAAAATACGCATACCTCGCCAAATCGAAATCGGGACGGGGCAGTAAAATTTTATCGCTTCGGGGCTGCGCGATGGCGAACGTCGCGGCTTTCGAAAGCCGTAACCACGCGTTTGCGACCGATCGTCCAGCCATCCTCGCCGGCTGGAACCGAAACGACGATCCGGCGAACGATATGACGGGCCCGCGGGATAAATTGTAATTCCGGCTGGCTTATCGGGAAGACCGTCTAAGTACCGTCGACCTTATCCGCGCGGACCTCCCGAGTCGCGAATTCGAGATTCCACGCTGTTATCGCCCGTCCAGTTTTACTCACGATTTTACGAGGAAGAAATATGACGCGACGATTGTCCGACGTATTTGTTCGCGATCCCATCGCGACGCGTTCGCGCGGTTAAAAATGGGATACGGGTTCACCTGGCAAATCTGTTTTTTTTTTCGCCGGCGCGCGAACATGTGTTCCGCCGGATATCCGGTTCTGTTAGCTCCACCGGATTAACTCTCGCAGTCGCGTTCTTGGACACTGGCCAGCTGGCAAACTTCGGTAATGTTTTCATTCGGCGCTATTGTCCCGCGGTAATCGAATTATGTGCACCGCAAGATTAGAAATTTACGTTCTCGGGAATTAAATTCCTCGCGCCCGGTCCAGGCATCTCAGGCCTGACGGACAGTCTTCTAATTGTAATCTTCTCCCGTACCCCAGTGATCAGCGCTCAAGGATTAATCGCCAAGGATAAGAGCGGCACATCCGATCCCTACGTGACGGTCCAAGTTGGTAAAGTGAAGAAACGCACGAGGACTATGCCGCGAGAGCTGAACCCAGTATGGCACGAGAAGTTCTATTTGTAAGTAATTTCGGCAAGTTTCTCCGCCACGCCAGCGGAATGTATAATTCTCTCTATTCCCAATCTCGCTGACTGCGAATTCGCGTTTTCACGTGCGGTGACGTCAGTTGTTGCGTTTGCCCTCCACATATTTACGTTTATATTTACATGTTTACTTATCTATTGTTGAAATATTGAATCATCCCACGAACAATACGGTATAAAAGGGCACTCGACGTATCCTTCAGTTCAAAACTGACACACTCTTATCGCGTCAGGGAATTAAAAGTTAAAAATTGCGGTGGCAAGAAGTTGTAAATAATTAACGATGATAGAAAATCTATCTATTAAAATTTAAATGTCCCACTTTTGTTTCATCTCAAAAAGTTAGTATTACGCATATACTTTCGTCGATCGATTGTCGGTCGCTTGAAATCGGTGAAAGCAATTTAATGTAGCACTCCAATAAGAGTGCGACGTAAGGAGCATCTAGACATCGTAAAAATCACAAACTTGTGTTCGCAGCGAGTGCCACAACTCTTCCGATCGGATCAAAGTACGAGTGTGGGACGAGGACAACGACCTGAAGTCGAAGCTGAGGCAGAAACTGACGAGGGAGAGCGACGACTTTCTTGGGCAGACCATCATCGAGGTCCGGACTCTCAGCGGCGAGATGGACGTCTGGTACAACCTGGAGAAGAGGACGGACAGGAGTGCAGTGTCGGGCGCCATTCGACTGCACATTAGCGTCGAGATCAAGGGCGAGGAGAAGGTGGCACCTTACCACGTGCAGTACACCTGTTTGCACGAGAATCTCTTCCACAGCCTGTGCGAGGAGAACGGCGGCCTGGTGATTCTGCCTCAGGGGCAGAAGGGCGACGACGCCTGGAAGATCTACTTCGATCCTCCCGGCGAGGAGCTCGTCGACGAATTCGCCATGCGTTACGGCATCGAGAGCATCTACCAGGCGATGACGTGAGTGTCGTCGAAGCCGCGTATCCGCAATTGAGCTATCAACCATCACAGCAAGACAAATAAGAATAAATACAGTAAAGTACAATAGAAACTATTAGGAATAACAGTCAAAATTACGCGTCGCGTATTCAAGATTACAACAAACTGTGATAAATGCTCTGAAACAATGAAGGGAAGAATCAGGGCGAATGGTCTTCCGGTCACAATCGTGATTTCGTACTTTCCAGGCACTTCCACTGCCTTTCGACAAAATACTTGTGCCCAGGAGTGCCGGCTGTGATGTCGATCCTCCTGGCTAACATCAACTCTCACTACGCCCACACGACCGCTAGTCCGTCCGTGTCGGCCAGTGATAGATTCGCCGCCAGTAACTTCGGGGTAAGTGCCGGATGTTGAAGATCGCGCCCGGTATCTCCACCGCGCGCAGTAGGGCAGGCGCAGAAGAGTGAGGGATGGCGAATGCTGGAACCCGGCGAGAGAGGAGCGAGAAATACTCGCGCAATTTCCTGGCAACCAGAGCTATCCGTTATCCCGAGCTACTTCTCATATCCTAGACGGTCACGCGTTGACTCGCGCAAGGACGCGCTTTTCGCCCGACCCTCTATCAATTCCGTTCTCACCAGGTCACCAGGAATAAAGGGATCAGCCGATGCGGGAGAATATATATATATATATATATATATAACGTTGGTTAAATAATTACTTCGTAAACTTTCGAGAGGGATTAAGCAAAGTCTCCGACGGCGTCGAGGCGCTTTGAATAAAGCCTGAATCTTGGCGAATTGGTCATTTAGCGGATTAGAACGGATTTCTTCCGAGAATCAGTAACTTGACTTTTCGCCGTGTTGACTTTAAAGGACAATAGAGTCTGAGCGAGAAATGCTTGCATTCGGTCCCGAAACCCCTCAGTCACTGGGTCCATGCCCGTCTTAAAGAGTGGCAAGGTCGTGTTTGCGATTGTATTTTCTACTCCTTTCTTAGCATATAACTTTTCTCGGACGAAAGAGAAAAAATAGCGGAAAGACCGTATGCACGCTATTTAATTAAGATTTTAATTAAGATTCTCTTCGACCGCGTTTCTTTTTCCACCATCTGTAGTTTAACTGACTGGCAGCCAAGGCCGGGCGAATGGATTTTCCTGCCGCACGGGGAATATGTAAATATCTTTTTGCATACCTCCGCGCGAATCGACATTCTCTCGACCACCATAAAACAGCGAACGATATGTGAACCGAAATTTTGCACGAAATTTAAATTCGTAAATCTCTTAATTTCGGAAGAGAACCGGTGAATATGAGAGAGTATGTTTCGTCACATTCTTGAATTATGTATGTTCCCCTTTCGAAAATATTATACGTAAAACTTTCCGGGCACGAAATTCGGCATGGCTGAAAATCGAAGGAGAAAAAAGTTTCAAGTAGTCTCTTAGCGAAACATATAGATATTACATCGGTAAAATGTTCTGAAGGTGTAATAAAAAAAAGTCAACGTATTTACTCGTAGCGTATTTGCTAAAAATGGAAACCCTACCATTATTGATAGAAAAAGCAGAAACTAAATGGATGATTCTCGTTGTAGAAAGAAAAATTCGTCAAGCTACTGGATCAGCTGCACAACTCCCTCAGGATCGACCTGTCGATGTACAGGAACAATTTTCCGGCCTCAAGCCAGGAGAAGCTGATGGATCTGAAAAGCACCGTGGATCTGCTGACGAGCATCACGTTTTTCCGTATGAAGGTCCAGGAACTGTCGAGCCCGCCGCGTGCCAGCACTGTTGTGAAGGACTGCGTGAAAGCGTGCCTGCGATCGACCTACCAGTTTCTCTTCGAGAACTGTTACGACCTGTACAATCGAGAATTCCAAGCGGATCCGAACGAGGCGAAACGGGAGACGGACGATCATGGGCCGCGGCTCGACTCGCTCGACTTCTGGCACAAGCTGATCGCCCTGATAGTCTCGGTAATCGAGGAGGACAAGAACAGCTATGCGCCCGTGTTAAATCAATTCCCTCAGGAGCTCAACATCGGTCAACTGTCGGCGGCCACGATGTGGTCCTTGTTCGCAGTGGACATGAAGTACGCCCTGGAGGAGCACGAGCAGCATAGACTGTGCAAGTCCTCGGCCTATATGAATCTGCACTTCAAAGTCAAGTGGCTGCACGCCAACTACGTCAAGGACGTGCCGCCATATAAGGGCGCCGTGCCAGAATACCCGGCCTGGTTCGAGCCCTTCGTCATGCAATGGCTCAATGAGAACGATGATGTCTCATTAGAATATCTCCACGGTGCCTTTAGTAGAGATAAAAAGGAAGGCGTAAGTGATGATATGCCATAATTTTATCGAGGAATCTCGGAGTGCTGCAGTAGCGTTCTCTAATGGCCCTTCTTATCTTATCTTTTCTTACAGTTCCAGAAGAGCAGCGAGCACGTGCTCTTCAGCGTTTCCGTCGTCGACGTTTTCACACAGCTGACGCAGTGCTTCGACGTGGTGTCGAAGCTAGAATGTCCGGACCCGGAGATCTGGAAAAGGTATATGAAGAGATTCGCGAAGACCATCGTCAAAGTTTTGGTGGCTTACGCGGATATAGTGAAGAAGGAATTCCCCAGCCATCTGAAGGAGGAACGAATTGTACGTACTCGAGAGCAACAAAATTTGCGGAAATTCAAGCCAAGTTATTATTATCGACTGACTTGATTACAAATTGTTTCATTCAACAGGCGTGCATTCTGATGAACAATATTCAACAACTTCGGGTGCAATTAGAAAAGATGTTCGAGTCGATGGGTGGCAATAAGCTCGAGGAGGACGCGGCGAACATATTGAACGAGCTGCAACAACAGCTGAACGGCGCTTTAGACGATTTGGCTATACTATTCGCGAACAATTTGGAACCGCAAATAACAGTTTCCGTCAAGGAGGTAGGAGACCTCTTGTGCGCTATCAAAGGCGGAGGACAGGTAACCCTGTCGCAGCCCCAAAGAAACAACGTAACCCTGGAGGCCGAAGAAGTTTTGAGGCCGCTCATGGTTCTGCTCGACGGTAGCCTATCTCTGTACGCTGAATCGTGCGAGAAAACGGTATTGAAGAGAATGCTGAAAGAACTGTGGAAGATAGTCATGAGACTTTTAGAAAAGACCGTCGTTTTGCCACCTATGACGGATAAGAGTGTACGTGTTGCAATTAAATTTCTTTGGAGGAAAAGTCGATAAAATATTATATGTTACGATTTGTGATACTTGTTTGTTGTAGATGATGTTCAAGAATCTGACGGATAATGCTAAGAATCTCGCTGCGAACGCCAAGATAGAAGACATGTCGAAGCTGTTTAAGAACCACATGGCCGGGAAACCCGATGTCAAGAATGCCCTCAGCGGAGTTATGGTAATGGAAATTAATCAAGTCGTAGAAATGATTTGAATCGACTGAATTAATAAAATTTATGAAGAGAAAAATCGCTTCAAGGCTATTGCTAATAAGTCTACTCTTATCCACTCAGGATATCTCCAAGGAAGTGGAGAAGAATCTTTCGCCGAAGCAGTGCGCGATACTCGAAGTTGCTCTGGACACGATCAAGGTGTACTTCCACGCCGGCGGTAACGGCTTGAAGAAGATATTCGTGGAGAAATCACCGGAACTGCAGAGCCTCCGTTATGCGTTGAGCTTGTACACGCAGACGACGGACACTCTCATCAAGACCTTCGTTACTTCACAAGTCAACCAAGGTAGGTCGCTCCGAGTTTATTGCTCACACTACAAATTTATAAACTGTAACAATAACTATTATTTTTATATGTGTTTCTTGTACTATGCAATTGCGGGATGAAATCGCGATAAAAGCGAAACTAATCAGGAACACACACACACGAATTAGTTAGACACAAACGATATATTCGAACGACACATCACACGTTCCGTCGCGCAATTATCGCGCGAGAAGTCGGTACATATCGTGCGTGTGCGTGTTTTACACTCACATTACGACGTAATGAAAATTGTCGGGACAGTGCCGCTGAACGACGCGTCAACGCTACGTCAGCGTCAGCGTTCGATGAGCAGCGAGAGAGGTGACGAAGGGGAAGGAGCCGAGGGTATGGAAAGCCTCGAGGAACCCCTTCGCCAGAGCAAGCCCTCTCTTCGTCGAGAGAGCCGACAAGGTACCACCAGGGCAGGCCTTAGAAGGTCGCTGGAAGTGTCGGAGAGACTTTTAGGCCGTAGTGAAACTATCATCGTTCCGTCGAGACGTCTTTCGATGCGATTTAGTTTCTTCTTCACCCTTCCACTACATACTCTTTTAGCAACATGAAAATATCCGTTTAATCAATAGGGACAAACGGGATAAGAGCTGTCTGTCGAATCTTCATGTCCGTGCCAATTCTTTATATTTTATTATAAAGAAGAAGAATCAAAATTGGAAATGTTATATCGCCAGTGATAAAAAACCAAAAAAAACTCGGATTTAGGCCTTGCCAGCCTTGGTCGATCTAAATCCGAGAAGAAGAAGAATGTTCCAAAAACGTCTCGACAACGATAGCTGTGTTAGGAAGCTGTGCTGTTATCACTGCCGCTGCTGCTACTACCGCCACTCTTGCCGCTACTACTGAGAACTTTACCGACCAGCAAAATGCCTCTTCGGCCTCATGTTTCCTCAATACAACGCTTCTAACACATATACGTACACACACATGTCAAGAAACTTTTGTCATTAACCACTAAGTCACCATACACGATCTTCTTACAAGCGCGCGACATACGAGTACTTGTCGTTGTCTGGCGCCACGTTGTTCCTTCGAAAATGTTAAGGGACCAATACCCAAAAGCTAAGATCCACAGATTGATCGATCGATCGATCGTCTGCACCATAGACACTTGTATCATACGCACTGAATCTTCGGAGAAACTGTCGCTAGAATTCTTCGAATGCAAAACAGAGTGATTTGTTTTCTTTTCCGATGCAAAACCGATGAAACGGAACAATTTATAATTCTCGACACACACCGTGTGACCAAATAGTGAATACTTTGCGGAGGCTGACTTCGTCTTCTCTGATAATTACGCTGACAACAAGTACCTGACCTGCCTATTATCAGAGCATGTAATCTGCTCTAGAAATAGAAGTCGAGAACTAGATTTTCTTAGCCTTAGTTTCAGATCGTAGCATCAGATAGAATCAGACGAAGTCCGCGTAGTGTCTAGATGCCATTCTAGCTTCATGGCCATTGCACTTAAGCGCGTAAGTTCTCATTGCAAACTTTTAAGTTCCAGATACCGCTGGTTCGGATGAGGGTTCGGTGGGCGAGGTGAGCATCCAGGTGGATCTCTTCACGCACCCGGGAACGGGAGAGCAGAAAGTCACCGTCAAAGGTGCGATCGCAATCTCGTAAAATTTGTCAAACCAATCATACAACATTGACAAATTAACAATGCTAGGTGATAATCTCATTTCTAAAAAAATCTCTTATTCTCCAGTTGTAGCCGCGAACGATCTCAAGTGGCAGTTGGCGACGGGCATGTTCAGGCCGTACGTTGAGGTGAATCTAATCGGACCGTATCTTACTGGCAAGAAGAGGAAACAGTCGACGAAATCAAAGAGCAATAACTGGTCGCCGCAATTCAACGAGAGCTTCGACTTGTAAGTCTCGAACGCAAAATTCAACTCGTCGGTAACTGCTAACGTCTACACAGAGAGAAAGTTCCTCTGACTTTTGTTTTCCCTCATCTTTGTTCTTAGCATGATCGGTAACGAGCAACAACAGCTAGATTTCTACGAATTGCACATCTGCGTGAAGGATTACTGCTTCGCGAGGGAGGACAGGCTTGTCGGAGTCGCGGTGATGCAACTCAAGGACATCGCCGAGGAGGGCTCGTGCGCGTGCTGGCTGTCGCTCGGCAAGCGTATCCAGATGGACGAGACCGGCTGGACGATCCTGCGCATTCTCTCGCAGCGCAACAACGATGAGATCGCCAAGGAGTTCGTAAAGCTGAAGAGCGACATCAGGCAGGAGACACCGCTGCCGAATCCTACTTGAGGAGATACGACGTTGAGTCAATAAGCCGATAGCGAAGCAATTCGAGTACTTCGAGCTTGGAAAGAGCCCGAAGAGGCGAAAAAAGAGAAGGGGAGGAAGAAGGAGCAGGAAGAAGAGGAGGAAGAGAAGCAGGAGGCCGTCCAAAGGGGATCAGCATTTGATGCCTTCGGTGCCACAAGCGAACGAAACCTTTCACGATTCCGCGAGAGAGATGTAATTCGCGCGATTCACCCGGCGAGAACAATCGCCCCGAACCCTTCCGCCCTTCTTCGCCGAGAGGCACACGCAATCCAAGGAGGGAACAATCCTAGCAACGGGATTCGATTTACCGCGGAGCGACTTCTTCTCTCCAGCTTCCCTCGCGCCGTGGAGTTCAATCGAGCGTAATTCCTCTCCCTTTTTTACGAGACACACACACACACATACACACACAGAGCTTCAACCCCGTCCCTGGACAGCGACGACGCACCGGGAACCACCATCTTCCACAGATCTCGAGATAGGACGACGAGCTAGGTCGATCCCGCGTGGTTCGGCGTTCGTCCTGCGTACGACTACAATAACGAAACAAAAAAAGGGCGATTCCTCCCGCCTGCGTTTATAGAGAGTTTAAGTAATCGAGGAGGCGCGGAGCTCGCGACAAACGACGACGACGAGCGATGCTCCGGCGCCACACGAGGCAAGAGACACGTCGGACTCTTCTTCGAGTGCGAGAGACGCAGAGGGAGACGGAGATACGAGGGAGAGAGTGTTCGCTAGACAAAAAGACGCGAAACGTGAAAACAGTGCTGCCAGTACGCAATATATTTGGTAATATTCGTAATGTAAGATAGGACGAGAGACTTAACACCGCGAAGAAACTAAACGTACGGTGCTTCGCGCAGAAGGCGACAGAAACTCTCTCGATCGGACGCGCCGTTCGCCGTTCGCCGAAAGACTGACTTCGAGATGAAAGAAGAGGACCGAGAAGCGAGTCCACGGTACGGTGGGTCCTTGACCGCGACGCGGCCGCATGTGCTGTAAACGGAGGGACGCGAAGTCGAGTACACACGGAATCGTATATACATAAAGTTTACATGCCACGCGCACACACATACACCCACACGTAAGGTTTACACGCGCGTGCGCGCAATACGACCGCGTCGTTTCTAGGCCGTTTGTTCGGAAGGACGAGATTTACTGTAGATACGTGAAAACATTGTTGAGACGAACAAGTTTTTTCTAAATATACAGTTTAAATGTAGCATTGCGTACGACCAAATAGGCACGTCCTGTGGACGTCACGTAGCGACGTGCCGTTAGTAATAAAAGAAAAAAACAGAAAAAAGTTAGTAAGGCATTGTAATTGTAAAGTACGTTCTTATTCGTAAGATTATACCAGAGAAATGATCGTAAGAGTCTGACTGTTGCTGATGCTGTTGCTGCTGTTGCGAATGATGCCGTGATCCGCCCGAGAGCTTCGGAAGCCACGCGAGAGCAGCGTGTACCGATTCCAGACTGACGTGCGAGCTGAACGGGATGCACGCGCGTTGATCCCGCGCTTCCGGAAGTAGCGATACGCCCGGCACGCGGCTGCGAACCCGAATCCACGTTCTTACGAACTGGCGAACGAGCGAACGAGCCTGCAAAATTCAACTCCCTTACACTCTCGCAATTTGTACCGTCGGTGCTCGGATATTCTGGATACTCGGAGTATTATCCGAGTGTGACCGATCATATTAGGATGTCGCCCAAAATTTCGTGCTCGATAATTTCCGAGCTATTCGAATGATATCCGTGAACTTGAATCCGGCTACTTGTAATCTTGTAGCGCACGCAATTGTACCGTAGCTTCTGATTCTTTTTAGCTGTTATTGTTTTTTACGCCATCTCGGAACGTGGCATGAGGCACCGGACGTTAAAGCTGCTATTATTAGTACGACTACCGCTACCGTATATTAGCTTCATTCGCATCTTGTACAACTTGTCTCGTGTGCGTAGCGGTCGTTCGCCCGTCCGTGGAAACGCAACTGCCGCGTTTTCGCCGGTGTCTTTCGTCGGGAAGCTCGTGTCGCGCGAAAAGGTGGGTAGGGAACGATCGACGCCCCTCTTCGCTACGTCTGCTACGATCGCACGAAGCTTCGGTCGGATCCCTCCGTGAGAGAAACTCGAAGGCACGCGACCTCGTATCTGATGAATCCAGTCATCGTCCAGCCCAGGGCTGCAGAGTCGGGCGGGGCAAGTACAACACAACTCCGGAGATTACGCTATTATATTCAAAAGTTTCTACTACGTAGTACGTCTAGATTATACTTACGTATTGTGTATAGTGTCTAAAACTGCTGATGTAGCTGCGAGCGCGGGATTTTCGATCGGCAGACAGAGAAAGAAAGGCGAGGGCCATCTCGAAAGTGAACGTCCGATTATCTCAGCTGCAGGTGCTTGCCAAATTTGAGTATACGAAGCATCAGGCCACGAATTAAAGGATTCCACGTAACAGTGATCGAGCCCACCTCTTCAAGAATCTGAAAGAATTAATCTTAACGTTAAGAGAAGTAAAGTAATCGTATGTAGATTAGTAATTTGTATTCGCTAAATTTAGATTAATTTGTTCAAGTGCTGTCGAAAAGGAAAGTGGGACAGACATTGTCAGGGCATCGAATCCTTCAAGGTCTCTTTCGCCAGTGGCGCATACGGTACTCGAAATTGTATTAACATTCTGTTGGAAGCTCGTTGACTTCAATTCGGCGATCGATTCTCACGAAGCACCTGCATCTGCCGCTGACGGTGTCGGAAAAATACCAAGCTGGTAGGAAAGAAAAACACGGGTCCGCGATCTCGCCACCATCTTCATTTGTAAAAGTGTCTATTTTCTCCGCTGCCTAACACTAAGTACATAATTACTTAATACGAAAGGGCTGGCGAATTCGGCACTCAGATCGGCCTCGTCGACGGGGCCCACCTAGACGGATTACCTCGACACTCGTACCCCCCCCCCCCCGATCGCAGATCCACCGCAATCACCGCGACCGTCGACGGGGTCGGCCGCCAATTTTTCCTCCTACTCTCCGCTTCGATTAATATCTTGTAAGCTTAATGAAAATATCTCGTGTATTCTGTGATAATTACCCCTTAAAGAGGACACCGACACGCTACACCGTACACGCACAAGGAACATATACACGTACACGTACGAGGGGGAGTCCGCGTACGCGGAAGGTGGAAGTTGTACAGGAGCTGGAAACAGACGACAAAGGTAGATGCGACTACAACATCACACCGATCCTATGAACATAGCAACAGTATTTTTCTTCTTTAAATACATTCCCATATTTCTATTCTCTGTAAACGTCCGAGGAGTCTCGTCGCGATAATGGAGGTAAAAGAAAACGAGAGAAAGATATATATACTTACTATATATATATATTTACATTATATGCAGAGTGAACCAGGGAATCGCCTCCACTTCCCCTCGTCTGTCGATTCTGTGATCAATTAGCAGTGGATTTCTCCTCGACGAAAGTTTTATCCTTTTTCACAACTTTCTAATGTTAAATACGTATCTAAGCCTGAAATAAGAGCACTGTGAAAGTAATATTCACTTCGAATTAAACAAAGAAGGCTCCGTCGTCTCTACCGCTCGTTGAAATTCTTAGACTTTTTATCACAGTTTGAAACTTATCGCTGCCTTGACAACCTTTCGTCGCGGAAAAAACCCTCGAAATTGATCGGAGAGTCCGTAGATGAGCGAAACCCGGGACACCCTGTGTACCGCATCGACAAATCGTATTTCTTCAACCGCGATATTATCAGCCGCAAGAAGATACAGACGCCGAGATAGAGGGACGCAAAAGTGTGTAGCGCGTAACGACACGGACGCTTTTAGCTTCGGAAATTCAGTGAACGATTGCATACGATACGATAACTAGTGTGATAATAAATGCGATACGATGAAATAAATAATTAAAAAGGAATCCACTCGAGAAATTACAACAAGCGAAGCTCTGGAAAAATCACCTGATTCGCGCTTAAATCATATGTTTAGCGTATACTATAATTTTACGATTTCTCAGCTCTTTCCGAAAATGTTCTTCATAGTTTCATGTCGTTTTCAAGCCTCTGGTTACAATCTTAAATAAATTGCAAATACAAGTTTAAATAAATGAATTTTCATAGCTAATGTTTCAAAATGATTTCGAATCGTCTTCGAAAGATCAACGACGAGTTACGGGGATGGCGAAATGTGCAAATCGATCCGTTATTGCTTCTCGGTCGTGAAGAAAAATGCTCTGATTATTTCGGATTATCGCTCGCTTGTATCGAAGGCACAATTCCCCGAGAGATCGCCGCAAACTTTTGCGTCCGGTCGTCGCTGACAGCGTAGAGTAGAGAACCGGAAATTCAAGGCAGACTCCAGACCGCTGAGTAAGATACACATCTTTTTTAGCAGGAAGAAGAGAGAGATCACGCGTAACACAAAGAGAAACTAAGGAGAAAAAAAAAAGATATACACAACTGTTGACAATACTATGCTTGAGAATCGTATTGACACATATGTAATGTACCTAATAAATATATAAAACAAGACGGGATGTTTGTGTTTCGTAAGTAAAAGCGTACTAAGAGTAAACTCCGTAATAGGGCGCGGGGAGACACGATGAACTCGCGCGAAACGCGGGGCGCGTAACTTTTGCGCGTATCA
The DNA here is from genome assembly GCF_000949405.1 of Vollenhovia emeryi. Lineage (NCBI taxonomy): Eukaryota > Metazoa > Arthropoda > Insecta > Hymenoptera > Formicidae > Vollenhovia > Vollenhovia emeryi. The sequence goes on along the minus strand of NW_011967246.1, from coordinate 359,681 downwards.
CCAGCGTGATTTATTAGGTAATTACGACTAACGAGCGAGGAGAGGAAGCAAGCTTCGTCCCACGGGAAGCGCCGTTATCGTCGAGAAAATTTTTCGAGCAGAGGAGAATGAAACGAGAGAGACAGATGGTGAGAAAGATTTCGATCGACACGTCGCCGCTGATGCAGGCCGCGAGCATGCATGGTGACCCAAAAAAGCAATTGTATTCGAGTATGAAACACGCACACATTCGACACGTGGAATACCTGCGTAGAATCCAGAGTACCGAATCTCTTCATCGATAAACGTTTCGTTTCTTCACTCACTCCGACGCGACGCGTTGCTCTCCAGCGAACTGGATGCACATGTATGTATATAATGCCGCATATGACATAAAAAAAAGTATATACATCGCGTACACACAGAAAACACATTACACACACGTACACACACTCATGCGGAATAGCGCTTGTGTGACTCCACATTCACACGATCGAAGCTCCGAACGCGCGCGCCGTCGTCAAGCTTCTCATCCCCGAAAAAGACGGATCATCGTCATTTGCCACCATTCATCATCGTCGCGAACGACGATCGCCCGGTGAATACCAGTATTGTCCCACTGATCGACTCCCTCGATTCGACGACGACAGTCCGTCGCATCGAGACGGCGATCGTGCGGCTCGGGCAAGCGCGTTGCCTCTCGAAATCCTGACAATCCTGGTGACATCAATGCACAGTGAGACGCGATTCACGGAGGATGTCGGCTCGCATCA
>NW_011967246.1:330307-357449 GCF_000949405.1 Vollenhovia emeryi | reverse complement strand
TTCTATTTCGTATACGTCGAGGATACGCAGTCGATTCTAACGACGATTCGTTAACCGTTTCGTGTCGATGCTAAACGTGAGATCTAGCTGTCGTATGGCCAACGCCGAGGCCGGTGTTCTCACGGCGGTGCGTCCTGGCGTAAGCGCGGATCGCCCGAAGTCTCTCGCGTCACGTTGACGTTAAATGGGGGCGACCTTCGCGCGTGCATTAGACAAATAAAATCTTAAAACTCGGGCGATCGACATTTCTAAGCGCTGACTGTGCCGCGAGAACACGGTCCCGCCTATTTATTCTTTACATTTGTATATTCAATGAGTTCGTGCGTATATTTAGAGAATAATCGAGCGTATACGGATAGATTTCAGAGAGAAGTGTGGTACCTAATGTTGTGTAAGAGCGAGAGAGAGAGACGAAGGGCTCAGAGCCCGAGTGATTAGTTAGGTAATTTACGGGGAAACATTGTAGTCGAGTGATAAGAGAGAAAGAAAAGAGAGACGATCGTGAGAGGGACCTATTAGAGTTATATCATCGTTGAATCATCGCACATTGCATACACACACCACGTGCCATATCATCGCATATTATATATCAGAGAGACAGAGTTTAAATACTATTAATTTTAAGTCGTAGCTAGATATATACAGTTGTATACATATATACGGCGTGACGGAATCACGCGGGTGGAGATCCGGCATGTGTACAGCATTCGTTTGACTAACTGTGATTCGTTGCTGGTCCTTATTCGAGTAACGCGGAGTCGATACGAGGCCCAGCGAGAAATGACTCGTCGAATCGACATTGTTTCGACGAGTCATTTTTCATGGAGAGGTGCACGGACAGGCGGGAATGCCCGGACACTTCTATAATGTATTCTATAATTATAGAAAAGTCCAGGCATTCCTGCCTGTCTGTCTACACGTGGTACGAAGGGGCGAGTGAACGAGGGCATACGAGATGAAAAATCGCGGAACATTTCAGTACCGAAACGGACGTCCGAGGACATTTGTCTTGTGAACGTAATTCAATTTCAGAAGATCGGTTCTTTACAGTTGAACTGACTGCACCAGACCGCATCTTTTTCCTTCTAATGTGGAGGGAAAAAGATCAACTCTGAACCAGTGCCACTATAAAGAACAGGCCTACAGCGGACACCGAAAACCGAAAGAGTATAAACGCGTGCCTCCCTTGTTCGTTCGCCTCTTCAAATTCCGTGAGCGAACGCGCGGTATTCGGTGAAATGGAATTCTCGCCGCTACTCGGACATCGACTGACGTTATTTACTCGCGATCACAATAATTTCGGCTCGCTCGGTGACTCCGGGGGTCACCGACTTGGCGGAGGAAGGAAGTTTGTTTAGTAACGAAACCGTTGTTCATTCTATCGTCATCGTCATCGTCATGATAGCGAGTCACACTCGCGTCGTCACGTCGACACCGCCGCTGTTCGAAGCGTCTCTGTTCGCCCAACCATTTACCCTCCGTAATCGAATTCTGTTCCTTCTTCGCATCGACAGTACACACGCACGTGTAAGATATTATCGCATCTCGATCGTGTAATCACAGAATATATTGCACATACGACTGCACATATTATATACATATTTACAAGTGTGTATATACATTATATATACATATACATGGTCATGATCGCGATCCGTGTTGCTGTCTCGCCCGCTCGAAATCCAAAGTAATTCTGACCATTGTCACTTTCACTTTATCTTTCCTCGAGCGACTCGAATCTATTCTAAAACATATCTGAAACTCAGAGAGAAAAAAAAACGTACTTTTCCGCCCACCACACAAATGATATTTTAAGAGTCATATTATATTACTACACGAAATGTCCCTCATGCTAAGCGCGCTTCCTTTAAACTGCAGATTTCTCAGTCGATGACTGAGATTGATTTTGTCTTTGCGAAAGCATCGAGGTACCTAGCTCTTGTAAGGAATTGAAAATCAAGGATCACAGAGATAAAAACTAACATCCCTTATGTTCTATCATATTTTTCGGTTAATCTTAAGTAGCTTCGCTCGGATAAGATTTTACTTTGAAATATTTACGAAGGTAAACATGACGTTGCGTGTATCAAAGGTTTACGATATAAAAGACGACACGTTTGCTAAAGGGAGAGAGAGAGAGATAACTCGAAATTAAATAAAAGGTTATAGAGCACGCGGTCCGGAGAGATTATGCTTAAGGAAAGATATCTCGTACAAATACACGGACTGTTCATTGTTGTGTATCATAGACTGTCTATATCCGTTTTGCCACAAACGCTTTTTCGAACATCCGGAAGGAACGTGGGGAGTATCTCGAGAAGAAATCCCGAGAGACAGCCACGGTAGCGGTGAGTTTCCGAATGTCCATTATCCCATCGAGAAATTACCCCGCCCTTTCCCTACAAAATTTTCAACGCTCCACATGTGTCTGCCTCCATGTGTTACAATACGCGCTGCGCCGTGTTTCTTCCGACTATCATTCTCCTCTTTTATCTCGCGCGAGTAAACGTATGCAGATAAGCGGCTCGGAGCGTGAGCTGGAGCGGCTGAGTGTGTTTCCGCAATCCAGTCTTTTTTTCTCCTCTTCGACATAATTTTGCCCGAGAAAACGCTCTTCGGATGCCCTTTTTCCTCTTCACTTTTCGGATACGCTCTTGTCGCGCGGCGTTGCGACCAGGGTGGAGCCTAAAAGCGAAAACAGGAAGCAGACGTGTTCCGATCTTCTTGGGACAATTGTACATAAAGAGTGAAAACTATTGCTGTGCGAAGCGTCTGAATTTGTTCCCATTGCGCTGGCGTATTAATAATAATGACAGACGGAGACGGAGTTTAGCAACACCCGATTGCGTTGCGTTGCATCGTCGTACACACTTCCGCATTGTAAATGTTTTAAGAAAGAAAAAGAATCACGTTGCCTATGGTAAAGTTGTTCGCATCGCGAGGAGGAATCGTAGCGGCTGCATCTCGCCCGGACGCGATCCGCGAGGCACTCGGCGGAGCCTCGTCGATCTCCGAGGGCCGGTTCCATCAACGTTATTGAATTCTCTGTAATAGCAAGCGATCGTTCCGTTTTAGATTAATTAGTGTAACACGTAGAATAATGCGCATAGTAATGGACGTAATTTAGTTAAACGTAAGTGAAGCCTGTTGTTGAATCAGGTCGGTGGAATCGGTCCGGGGATGCGAGGAGCGAGCTTGTATAAACAATCCGGCGAGCCGGGCAGCCGCTACCGTGCCTCTAGCGAGTCTGTAAAGTATCGAAGATTTCGACGTCCTAAGAGCAAAGTATAAACGAGTCACACGTTCGATATGACAATTCTTAATTTCGCTTTTTCCCCCTCTCCTCACCCGTGGTCCGTTCGCGCACGTTTTCTCGTTCCTCGTTTTGCGATCAACGTACCATATCCGAAGGGTGCTCTTAAAATGGTGTTAGCGAGAAGGGAAAGTGAAAGTGAGAAATTTGTGGGATGTACTTAAGGCGGTGCGTTACCGTCGAGCGAGGGGTAGAAAAGAAAAAGGGATTGGCTTTCTTATTGGGATAAGCTGCCTCAGGGGGAAGGTAAATCCAGGGACTCTTAATAAACTTATCCGAAACTACTTGCCTCTGAAATTATTCCATCTGTCGCCGGGGCCGTGTCCGTGACCCTCCTTTATTCCATCCTTTGTAATATTTTTCATGTAAAGTGACCAGATTATTAAATTAAATTGAAATTCGCAAGCTGAAATATTTTGGAACATCACAATTCTGTCCCCCTTCCCCACCCTTCTCCCCGCATGTCCAAGCATCGAATAACGCGAGGATGTTTCCGCCAAGACGGAACACCGGAATTGTCTCTTCGCAAATCAAGTTACCTCGCGTCGCCCTCGATGAACGTTGAAAATTTTATGTAAGCCGACATTTCTCGAGGAGCATACATCGAAGTACAAGAGAATCTGCCTCGATAGCGTTGCGCCATTTCAAGTCGTAACTGTTGCGGGAAATTGGACTTACAAGCGACATCGAGTAAAGGCCGGTGTCCACGGTGCTAGAACCTGGACCGAGTTCTAGTATCGTGGAGACATGGGCTTTAAAGGCCTGGGTCCACGATGCTAGAACTTGGTCCAAGTTCTAGTCCCGAGAAATGTGTAGCCAATCGACTTGCAGCTTTTATGGAATAGCTGATTGGCCACACATTTATCGAAACTAGAACTTGGACCAAGTTCTAGCATCGTGGACATTGGGCTTAAGAAAGCGTTTGCGTTTTAAGGTCCCTGATGGTCTACTGAAAACTCGCAGTAACGTTATCTAAATTAATATAACATTTATTTACTGCTACAGTTTCCCGTAGGAAAGACTCATACATATTCGCTGTACAGATAATATTAACCAACTTCTCTTAACGGATCCAGGAAGTTTTGGGCGCTGGAATAAATTTCCTGCATTCCTCTGCGAATTTGATCTCTCTCTGTAACATCGAATGATAATCGTGACTGTCGGTGACGGCCGAGAAGCACTTAAATAACGACTAACAAGACGCTCCATCTGACAATCCATCGACATCGATCGACTTTAATTCTAACTGAAATGATCCTAAACTAGTTGAAGATCCATTTCTACCAGTGTAGGTTTCAATCTCGGTTCTACTCTTTATCTTTTTCTAACTCAATGGCCAGGGTTTCACCAAACAAACGACGGTTCACCTTATACCTGGCCTGGTTTCACCACTGTCGCTTAGCTTTAATCTTGCAATTAGTTTAATTCATGTTTGTCTCTTTCTAAAATAACAGTTGGAAAGAGACAGAGAACGAATTGAACCAAGCTTAAAGTTAAGCGACGAAACTAAGCCTTCGAGCCAGTTTCACATACGTCATTTAGGCCCGGCTTCACCAACGTTGTTTAACTTTAAGCTTAGCTTAAATCGTTGTCTCTTTCCGACTGTCACTTTAGAAAGAAACAAACACGAATTAAACCAAGATTAATGTTAAGCGACGTCTGGTGAAACCGGGCCTTAACTGTTCACTGGAGGTTAACTGTTCACTGGAGGTTAACCGATTCTCTGTAGTTTCTCAACTAGTAATATAGAAAAAAACAAATTAAGAAAACGACTGTCTCTCTTAACAGCTAACGTTTGCGAAACTGGGCCAAAACGCTGGCGAAGACTAACGTGAGCACAGGGGCTGCGGATCACAACAAACGCAAAGGTTACCTCCACTTTATCCTTGGGTGGTATTCTGGGACATGGACCGAACAGATCTCTCTCCCCCCACCACCAGTCGGTGGCGATAAGCATGTTCAAATGTAACGTCATTATTACCACTGTAAAACCTCCCAATGATCGCAGCATCTTCCGAGCGAATTACAAGGTAACCGGAGTTACCTCATCAGAAACGTAACGAGAGACTACAACTTTTACGTTTACGTCGAGGTAACAGTGGCGCCAACATAACCGTGGTGCCTTCGACAAATTCCTAGCCGGTCGTTTGCACTGGTGCGCACTTAGTGCACACTGAGGCTGGATTCACATGGAGCGTAAAGGCTGGTTTATGCAAGGCCGTAACCGTTAACTTATGCCGGAATCGGTAAAAATTAACCAATTGCAGTCAATTATTCTCTTCACTTTTAACGGTGATTGGGCAATTTTTACCGATTCCGGCATAAGTTAACGGTTACGGCCTTGCATAAACCAGCCTTAACTTGCGTAGCGTAACCTGCGTATCGCCAATCACAGGACTAGTTCAACGGAATTATTGAAACGGTTCTATCAGCATGATCCTGTGATTGGTGATACGCAGGTTACGCTACGCAATTTACGCTCCATGTGAAAGCACCCTTAATCGACGTGGACTTTACTGCAACGAGAACGAGAGAGCGACAGACGCAATTGCGCGCGAGAATACGAGCCGCATCTGCCGAGGTGGCGTCGCGATGCCCAGTGAGAAATAATTCGTCGATCGACATCGATGGACGAGTCGTTTCTCGCTGAGCGGAAACGTTCTGGCGGGAAGGACTCGCGGACGTACGCGAAGCTAACTTCACGCGCGTCGTGAAAAAGGCAACCGGATGCGTGCGTTCGACGGGGCGATTTCGCGCGAACGTACCTCTCGCCGCGCATCACGCGTGGGGAAACTCGGGTACCACTGCACGCGCGAGGAGATGAGAATTAAAACTGAAGAGCTCGCGGTGTACTCGGGGGCGCGCGAGGATACGCCGGCGCCGTAGCGACGCCGACCGCGCGAGACATTTCGGCCGGGATTTGGCAGGTTTACGCGTCCCGGTGGATTACCGACGCGTGGAGGGTCGAGTCTACGTCGCGCGATTGTTACGCTGGACAGTGGAGCGAACTTACCGCGATTGTGCGTACCGCGAGACGCGACGACCAACGCACGAGACCGATCCGCTGCGTGTCCACGGGCTCCTCGAACGGATCAACATGGCGTCGCTGCGCGACGCTACAACGGCGGTGCTACGCGAGTCGAGTCAACGACGCGATATGTCTCGAATAAACGCGCTCACTCGAAAAATACGCACGTTGACGACGCAATCGACACCTTCGCAGGTCTCCTCACGATTCTACTCAATTTACGTACTTATTTGTTTAAAGGGAAGCGAGCACGATTCGACGGTTTCCACTTTCCGTATATCGAATGAGGCGCGTTCTCCGAGAAGGACGAACACGACGTCCCACGGTACTCGCGGAATCGAGGGGCTCGATCACGGCTGTGGCATCGCCCGCCGATCGCGCACATCGTCCCGTGACACTCGTATCGCCGGTGCGAACGACAGTGCGACTCGCGTCTCTTCTGATCTCGACGCGCAGCGGCCGCGGCAGCGCGAACTACACGAGTCAACGGCGCGTTGGAAAATCACTTCAATTTCACTCGCGCGATGTGTCTCGAATAAGTGCGCAAATACGCGCAAAAAAAGTACGAACGTTGGCGCGCAATCGATATCCTCGCGGCTCTCCTGTACTCAAGTGACCCGTGATATTCGTCTCTAACGTTAATAAGTCTTGTACGAGGCGATCGCGTTGCGTAGATGATCAAGTTTCTCGTAAAAGATGACACACGGAACGTCCGTCTCGCTCGGCTGATCCGCGCGGACTGATTCGGCACAATAGATTGTTTTCGAAGGTCGGGTGCTACGTCATTTCTTGGAATCTCGGCTCGGTGACCGAGTTGTTTACTACGTTACGTCGTTTTTTTGGATTCCGCTCTCGGTTTTTGGCCGAGGCTTTTACGGCGCCGTACGCAAGATCATTCACGCGGCGAGGGTCAAACGAGTCGATTGTGTCCGCGCCGCTCCGCATATCCTATATTATTCTTTCTCGATATAACGCGTTCGCGACAAGTACGGGAAGAAACCGCGATCGCTCTCTGCGAATAATCGGTGAACGATATCGTCGCGTGATCGCGGAACTTTGTATCGAATATCATCGCGATACGTTTAAGTGAAAAGTTAAATATCAATCTTATCCGTGCTTAATTATATCCCACATAATATTACGTAATATATTAGTAATATTATAATATTACAGTAACATTTCCGATGTATTTTATTGTAATATTCCATTGGAAATGTAATATTACTGTGATATTACTGTAATATTACGTGCTACGTGGGATGTAATGTATTTACTCGTCGATAGTTTAAATTTGACATTTATACATTGATTTCTGTTGATAAAAATTCACACTATCGGATAAATTTACAAGGGATACCGAGTGCAAATAGTAACTTTGTGCAATCGTATATTTTTGTTCCCTTGATTTCCTGTCGCGTGTGATTAGTGCTGAGGTGTTATACAAAGTGCCACGAAGTCTCATATGAGATCGATTACGAGAAATTAAATATGAATGATTTCTTTTTATATCTGGTAAAAAATGCATTCATTTATTACACATGAATATGCGCGAATTAAATCGTACATCGTAAGTTTGTCAGTAAGTTTCCAAGAAAACGAAATTTAACGAATTTCTGATTATTTTTGGTATTTTATTGACGAATATTGAACTCGTAGTATCCGCCAATTTTCTTATAGCGAATTCGATTGCTTGCACTGTAAATAATATTACAACGAATCATATTGCTACGTGTGTAATAGTATTTTTAACATGTTTTACACGTAATATTTCATGCAACACAGCAAACTTTAACATCTTGTTTTAGAACTTTGAGACGGTCAATTTAAATTTAATTAGTCTTATTTTGCACGTATTAATGTAAAGAATAAACTGTAAAAATTTGAAAAACAAGCCTCAGGCTGGATTCACATGGAGCGTAACTTGCGTAAGCGTAACCTGCGTATCACCAATCACAGGGTCATTCTGATAGAACCGTTTCAATAATTCCGTCGAAATAGTTCTGTGATTGGTGATACGCAGGTTACGCTTACGCAAGTTACGCTCCATGTGAATCCAGCCGCAGGCTTCTCTCTGTATATAAAGGCCGGTGTCCACGATGCTAGAACTTGGACCAAGTTCTTGGATTGAGAAATTTGTAACCAATCAATTTGTAGTTTTTACGGAAAAGCGGCAATTTTATTGGCTATACGTTTCTCGAGCCAAGGACTTGGACCAAGTTCTAGCATCGTGGACATTGGGCTTAAGAACGGACTACGAATAACGGCCTTAGGCTAACATTACATATGTCGCACGACCAAGTTCGTCTCCCGTGCGAACGCGCCGTTACGCGCGGCGGAGGAGAGCTCTAGGTGGGCGCCGCGCCGACAGGTGGCGGCAACGGTACGCAGCGCCGGACGGGAAAAGCCGGCGGGCAGTCGATCGTTGGCCGTCACCGCGCGAGGACGGCGTGGGTCGTCCTTGGTCCGACTGTCGGGTTATCGCGGTTGCGCGCGACGCGATTGGTCGAACGGCTCGTCCGTTAAGCCCCGCCTACCAGGTGGTCGTTCGAAAGTGTGTAGTCTCGCGGTTTCCTTACGCCCGTAGCCGAAACGAAAACGGGCGACGGTGCGGCGGCCTCTCTTCCATCCACACGGCGCGGGATACGTCCATCGACATCGACGTTTCGCCGGCGTGCTTCGATCGTTGCGGGAAAGACCCAAAGTTCGAGGATGAGTCGTGGCGTCGCGGCGCGGTAATATGCGAGGGTGCCGAGCAGGTGGGAAATCGCGAGCGCGTTCGAGGGTGGTGCTTCGCCGTTAACATCGTCCACGGGGTTGCTACGCTGCGGCATCGTGTCCGGGGGGGGGGGGATCCTTTTAGCTCCGATCGCGCGAGTACAGTGTGTCGACAGTCGTGAGAGAAAGAGGAGTGAGAGAGAGAGAGAGAACATACGGCAACTGTGTGCGGGAGAGGAAGAGGAGGCGCAGGAGGCGGCGGCGGCGGCGACAGCGGCGGAGTAGGTGGTGGTGTCGAGCGTGTCGAGAAGGAAAAACACGTTTCACGGAGGAACGTCTTGTCTCGTCTCGCGTCGAGGGTTCCGGCTGTAGATATCCGTAGTCTGTGTGTCGCGGTGTTGTGGGTCCTCGGTTTCCGTGCCGCCGTATCGGCGCGAAGTTGGCGCCGCGCGAAAACTCGTGCGCTCCCGACGTGAAGCGCGGCGAGGGGGGGAAAAAAAGGAGGCTGGGAACAGAAACGCGCGAGTGAGAGATAGAAAGAGAGAGAGCGAGAAGTGCGTTGTCGTCGCGCGCTGCTTCACGGCGTTGGCCGAGCGGCCAGACGAGCGGAGAACGTCGAACGTCAGCTGTGTGCGCGCTGCGCCAAGGGGGACGTGGAGCCGTGCGCGGGTAGGAGCGAGACGGGCCGCCGGGCGAGCGAGCGAGACGGCGACAAGCCGCACACGGCGAAATGGGAGACGAAGAAATGGCGCTGGTGCCAGATGTCCAGTATGGTTTGTCGTCGCACGGCAATTTCGACGAGCGCAAGTCCCTGATATTCGTCAAGCTCACCGACTCGTCGCAACGTGCCATCGTGGAGTACCTCAAGATTAAGGTGAGTGCCCACTGGCCGTCCCGTCGGCGCTTCTCTTTTTACGCTCGGGGAGGCTAGGATCGTCGCACTCGCGCGCGCGCGAGCGAGCGAGCTTGTCGCGGCAGCGGCGACGGCAACACGCGTACGTGTACGCGTGTGCGTGCGGTCAGGCGTACCTACACCGCGAGGAAACGGTGGCGTGTAATAACGTACGCGCGCGCGCGCGCGAGGCTGCGTACGTGTGTCGTAATATCGTGCCAAGGAAAGAGAACAAGAGAGTCGGCGAGACACCCGATCGTCGCGGTCGCTCGCTCGCCATATTTCGTGCGAAATTTCGTCGCGACGACGTCTTTCCGTCGCCGACGCCTGAGAAGTCTTCGACGAGCGCGGTCCTCCCCTCTTTCTCTTCCGGCTGTCTTCCCCTCTGATTGCTACCCTACTCTCCCCCCCCCTCTCTCTCTCTCTCTCTCGTTGCAATCCGTTCTCCTCCAAGATCACGTTCGAGAGAGGGCCACTTGGTTCCTTGCCGAACTGCTCTCTATCTTATTTCCCCCCCTTTTCCCACCTCTCTTTTTTGCCTGCCTCTTTCCTCGAAACTTCTCGAAGGCCGAAAGATCCGGAAAATTTGACACGCTTCCCTCCGTCTCGGTACGTGGTCGCCCTTTTTTTGCGGCTTTCGAGCGAGCGAGCGAGTAGCGCGATGTCGACACGTCTGCTGCTTTGACAACGGCAATTACGTAATACGCGAGAGCGCGAGACCGAGGCGAGCCGAGGTCGAAAAATCAACCCCGCGCCCGGACACGACGGCTAGGAGCGCGCCGAGGGTCCTCGCGAGGATCCTCCGCGGGCGACGCGAAAACAGATGAATCATCGCGCCGTGTCGCGTCACGTCACGTCACGTCGATCGTCGCGTCGCTTTACGTCACAGACGGCAAAGATCTTCTATGTACGAGCTAATTCCCGGAATTCGCGCTCGTCCGCGAACACATTTCTCCCCCCTACACCCTCTCTTTCTCTTATCACCCTGTCGCGATGGCCGTTAAATGCCGACGTGTCGGCAATTCGGGCCGAGACGGGATCACCCGAGGAAAAGGGGCAGCCGTAAGAAAGTTACAGGCGCGTGTTTCTCCCGCGGCCCTTTTTCCCTCTCAACAGCCCGCCCGGCGCTCTTCTCCCGTCGCGCGCGTGCGTTTCAAACCGTGGAATGCAACGCGGTCTAACGAGCACGGGAGCGTTATAAAGCGGTTGCGAATTCTTACATCAGCTGATTCTAACCTCCCGGACGAGATTCGAAAGTAGAGGAGCCGCGGCACGGTGGGGCGTGCCTTCGTCAAAATATCGCCGTTGAATGTGCGCGCGCGCCTTTATCCCGGGGACCGCGAGATAGCGAGAAATTTCGTATGCGGCACCGCCGCCGCCGCCTGCGTGCCTCGGCCGCCTCGGTATATCTCGTCGATATCTCGGCGCTTTTTGTTTTACTTCTTATTACGTGACTCTCTCTTGTAATCCACCTCTCGGCTTCGATCGCGCGCTACACGCGCGCAGTTGCCGCAAAGCAGCCGGAAAACGATAACCTCGATAAGACAGTTTTCGTATTTTCTTACGGGACGTTCGTTTGGCGAGAAAGAGAGAGAGAGAGAGAAGCGTCGCGCGTGAGATGGACTTTTCGTATTGTCGGCGATGATACGCAGTTATTTACGCGCCGATCGCGGAAAGTTCCGTCGCGCGGGTATTTTAGAAGTTTTAGAAAACACGTATTTGTTGCCTCAGTTTCTCTCTCTCTCTCCCTCTGTCTCTCTCTCTTTAAACGAGATCGTGACGTTTCTCCCCACCGAGCTTCGTTTCGGATCACCGCTGTCTCTTTCGAATCGCGACTACTTCGATAAATTGGCGATAACAAGTGACGTCATGTCTCGATATACAGCGATGCGATTTTAACATTTCTCCGGCATCTTAATCTATCTTAATTAGACACCTATGAAAAGATAAACGGAGACTCGAAGTTATCTATGCCGACATAGACATAGGTTCTTTTATCTCGCGATTGCCGCTGACGACAATGAGATATCCGCTTCAAATACAGCGGAGATAAATTCCTCCGCCGTGACGCGATCGGTAAAACAAACGAATCTTCCTGCGAAAACCGCGAGTTTTCCGGATCGACAGTCTGCCGGTGGCGACCGAGCATTTAAATCCTAACGATCCTAAGTCCCTGCGAAGAAGTGGAATAAACAAGAGAGGAACAGAGAGAGAGAGAGAGACGAAGGACAGAGGTCTTTTAAAAATGCACAGCGAGATACGAGAATCCCTCAGGTTCGCAAGGGCCGGTTCGGCTTGCCGCTGTGTCGGCTGCATCCCGTAAGAAAAGGGGCGTTCCCATTCAGGTACAGCTGTTCCTCGAAACTCGAATAACCCGAACCCGAACTCGAATCCAAAAGAAACGGGGCTGTGTAACGATCGCTTGTATGTTTTATATAAGCAGAGAAAATCCATCTCTCTCTCTCTCTCTTTCTCTCTCTCTCTTTTACATTACTTTCTTTTATTATCCATCTTGTTAATCCGAGGGCCGAGCGGACTGGCGCGGATTGTTATTCAGATCGAAAAAGATAGAATATTAAATATCGGACGCGCGATTTAATCGTTACTGTAAGCGAATCCTCTCCGGTCCGACTTCTATTTATTCAATTTATCTGCTTAAAGAGGATCCCATACGCTCTGGGGACAAAAAAGACAGCATCCCATTTTCGGGCCCGCAATTAGTAATCGAATTATTTGGATTGTTCGTGGCTCTAATCTTTTGCGAATTTTATCCCGCGCAAATAAAAAACGCAATTAGCTATTCCATCTGTAGCCAAGATTTTTAAGTAATACCAATCAGTTCTCTCAATTAGGCACTAACCGAAATGTTATAGTTGCTTAAGGTAGTTGTTTCGCGACAGTAATGCTCAAAAGTTTCTTCCAAACAGGAGCAAGCACTTCATTATCACAATAATACATCTTGATGCAATATTGTTCTAAAGAATACACTTACGATTAAAATATATTCAAAAGATTAGAGTTTGAGGCGCTGTTGCGGCGTCTTTTACACTACACTCATGTCTGCTACATAATTCTCCCCATTTTTCAGTTTTAACTGTTTATATTGTTGAAACGAAACGGTCAATAGTTTCGATTTTTCTTCCAGTTATTCGTTCTATTTTACTTTATAACATATTTTGGTTTCTCATACGAAAAGCTCACTCACCGTTAAGCTTAAAAGAAATAAAATGTGCCATTATTTGCGTTTTCAAATGCAAATACTAATATTTTAACACATAACAATATGTGTAAATAATATTTTACGTGTAATAATATTACAACGAATTATATTGTTACGTGTAATAATATTTTTTACGTGTTTGACACGTAATATTTCGCGTAGCATAGCGAACTTCAACATTTTTGTTCTAGAACTTTGAGACGGTCAATTTAAATTTAAAAGAATTTAAAGGACTCAGAGCCGTGACAGGATGGTAGTGTCTAAATATTCTATTCTAAATTTATTGCGAAAAAATATCACCTCGGCCAGGGTTTTTTTCGCAATAAATATATTTTTTCGCAATAAATTTAGAATAGAATATTCAGACACTACCATCCTGTCACGGCTCTGAGTCCTTTAAATTCTTTGAAATTTGTGTTGAACACATACGAGCCTTACTAATGTAAAGAATAAACTGTAAAAATTTTAAACGATTCTCACGTAAATGATTGTACGAAATAACTACCTTAACTACCAAAAAACCGGTAAAAACTTTTTCCAGAGTAGAGTTACAAACAATCCAAATATTTCGATTATTTATTGTGGGCCCCAAAATGGGTGGCTGTCTTTTTTTTCCCCCCAGAGCGGAACATCGTCGGATTCTCGCGGAAAGAAGTTACGGCTCGCTTGATATTTTTGCCAAGTTTTCTTGTCTCGTCGTCGCTTGCATGTTTCAACTTCTTTTGGGGATACTTGTGTAGACTGCACAATAGTTGCTCGGGGTTTTTGTCCCAAAGAAAATACTTTCAGAGAAAATTCCTTGGAGTTTTCAGTCGCTTAGTCATAGTTTGGAAATATCTAGACTAAAGAAAGCTATTCATTTTTGACAAAATAAATAGTTGGGCCTTTCGTGGTCCTGTATAATCCGTTTACCTGCCCCGCCTTCATTGTATCCTTTCTTCCCCTTCCTTTTCCGTTATACTCCTCTCTTTCTCTTTTATCTCTCTCCAATTGGTGTCATTTATTTTCCTAGAGCTTGGCTATTCAGCAAACATTTCCGGACCATATTTATTACCGGGGGACAAATGGGACTTTTCAGAAAGTCTCGCTCGTGCTACACAATATTTCCGACTGTTCGCTTCCTTTCCGTTCGCCCGCACTTTTTTTTTATATTTAAGCAATTTTCGTAATAGCCATGTTACGTTGTGCCAGCGCGTTATCACCGCGCATGGGGAAAAAAATGGCAAAATTTTATAGGCACGACAGAACGCTCGATTAACCACGGTCGTAAATAGTAGTCGGGTTATCGCCAGACTTTAAGGCTCATGTAAATTTGAGCGGCACGCAAATTTATTATGAAAATTACTCGCGATTTGAATATTCGCGTGCCCTAAAATTTTTCGGGAATTCCAATCTACGTTTTTCTTTTTCTCCCCCCCCCCCCTTCTCTCGGTCTCTCTCGCGTTCGCGTAAAAATAACTCAACACTGCCGGGAGACATAGTTCGCGGCGAATGGAAAGTCGAGTGATATTAACGCGCGAGATGCATTCCTCGCGGCATAAGGTACACATCGGCGGCGGCGTCGTTAAAGCAGTCTCGGCGGAAAGAGATGGAAAAAAAAAAGAGAAGAGTGTCTCACCTCGTAATCGCGCTGTTAAATTGGCGACTTACATACGCCAAATGCCTCCAATTTACGCTTGGTATAGAATAAATTATGCGAGGTGAAAGTGAATGCCGACTACGCGGACTCTTGGCTGGGAGAGGGGGGGGGGGTTTCGGCCGAGGGGGAGGGGGCGGTTGGCACGATTCAAAAAGCAAAAGCCGATCGTTGAAAACCTTGAAAGTGTCCGACTGGTCTCGTAATCCCGCTGATTAGAATTTGCTCGCTGTATAATACATAAAATGCTTGTAAAAACAGGTGACGGTTGCGTGTCGTAAACATTTCTTTCTTTTTTTTCTTTTTGTGTGGACAGACCCGCGTAACGCGGCGGAGAAGAGGCGTGCCGTTGTAAATATCACTCGCGATATTCTTTTCCGTGAAACGCAAAATGGCGAGCGAGCGCGCTCCCCGTCTGTCGCGAATTACGAAACGTCTCTCGTATTTAGAGGAATCGAGGAGAGATTTTTCCCTCCCCCCCCCGAGAGAATCGTGCCGCCATTTATCGCCGGTCTCATTCAGAGGAGAGTCCTCTATTGTGATCGCGATAGGAATCTAATGTGGGATAGCGGGTGTTCAACGGCCAAATTCAATGGCAGATCTCTTTTTTTCGCAACGACTACGCGATCAAGCAATTTTCCACCGAACAGACTCCGCGCCAAGGGCAATGAATTCACGGTGGAACCAACAGATGACGCCTGTTAATTTAGCGGAAACTCCGCTATCTCGCATTGGTAGCCCCCGTCTCATAATTAGGGGTCTCTACATATTGCCATTAAATTGTGCATTATTTCCGTGGGGGGAACCGCTGAGGGCATTGTGGTGTACAGATTTGCGGCATTACTACACTGAAAAAAATTTCTGGTTGAATATGGACGAATCAGATAATTCCTTTAGGATTTACCAGAATTCCTTTAGGATTTACCAGAATTTCTGTAGGATTACAGGAATTCTGGTAAATCCTAAAGGAATTATCTGATTCGTCCATATTCAACCAGAAATTTTTTTCAGTGTGGGCATTATTAGATATTTTTGGGGCATTAGGTCTTGCTGGGGCAATATAAAGATAAAATAAGATTAAATAAGATAACACAATAATAAGATAAAGTAATGCCCATTGGACATTAGTGGGCATTGGTGTACAAGATTTTGGTCAGCGGTTTCCCCCTCGATTATTTCTCTACACGTAAGTATAACTGATATTGATACGAAAATGAGTGTTAACGATTAACATCGACTATTTGTCACCTCTGTTTATGTCTATCTCCCCGGAACGCGAGAACTAATGCACTGCGCTTAATTTCTTTGATTTGTCGACGAACCGACAATTTATGTCGCTCAGGAGCCGCTGAACACAACGCGGAAGAGCTTCTGCGATTACATTGTACATCCGAGTTTTTATCGCGGAGTCGTATTATTTTACGATTCGTAGACACCGCTGACTTTTATCTCTCGGCAATAACGCGCTCAAATTACGCACGCGCTTATACAATTGGCTCCGTCGCGCGGCAAAGGCGCCTGCGAAAGCGACCGTGTTTCTTTTTTCTTTTCTTTTTCAAGGCCGCGTTCTCTCTCTCTCTCTCTCTCGCGTATCGGTCGCCTGACGAATTGACGAGGGAAAGACTCGAACGTGGGCGAAACGTAATTCATTCACGTGTCAATTAGTAGCGATGATTAACTCGTAGCTAACAGCTGTGCGATAGTGTCACGTAAACGCCATTGTGCGCGCCACCTTCCGGAAACGCACGTACGCACCGTACAACGATATTTTAATGACAATAAGACACGTTACGGACATTAGCTATCGCCGGACGCGCGCGAGCGGGAATTAATTAAGCGAGGAGAAAAGAGTATCAACTCGCGATCTTACGTAAGGGAAATTATTCCTCCCGGCGGCGCTGATACTATCGCGTCGTATTAGATAATAGGTAAAATAACGGCGGTATCTTTTTACCTCGCCGCGGAATTATCGCGATGCGAGTAGCCCCCTTTTCGTGAAAAAAAGTGCGTGCGGCTTCCGGCTAATTCTCTAACGGTGTTCCCGCGATCTCGGCGCGGTAACGTTATCCGAACGTCGAGCGAGCCGGGTACACCTCCCGGAAACGCTGCCGCGCGATCGAGAGCGCGCACCCTCGGAAAGGATTTCTGTTTACCGAGACAAAAAATATTCTTGACGCATTGATATTTCTCGCAACCCTCATTTAGTATAACAATAAGACAATATCGAAATAGAATCAATAGTTCTTTTTATTCTCTATCGTACGAAGAAAGATTGACTTACTATATTGAGGCAAGAGTAAACCTTATGTAAATGTAAATTTACATAAATATTCTTGCGTTTAGAATAAATTTTCCCTCCAGCATACAACGCACGAAGTTGGCACCGCGATATTCGACAGAAGACGATTCTAGATTTTAGAATTTTTCATTTAAGATTAAAATATTCCTTTCTCTGTAATAAATATGATTGGCCCTGGCATCGATCCTACTTTATGATACATTCAAGTAATGGCATTGGATCCGGAAATCTTTTCTGTGGGTGCAGAAAGGATTTCTGTTACCGAGACAAAAAATATTTTTGACGCATTGATATTTCTCGCAACCCTCATTTAGTATAAAAACAAGACAATATCGAAATAAAATCAATAGTTCTTTTTCTTCTTTATCGAATGAAGAAAGATTGACTTACTATATTGAGGCAAGAGTAACTTTTATGTAAGTTTATATATGTTTGCCCGCGGGGAAAACCCCTGACCAAAATCTTGCTAATGCCTACACGGAAAAAACAATATAGTTGTCACAAACAGAATTCTGGTTGTGTCAACCAGATTAAATAGTAAAGTATGGAACAACTAATTATCTGGTTGTTGTAACCACAGAGCAATTGTTAAATGACATTGTTGCAGCAGTGACGATACCTGGTTGCCTTAACCTTTGCAATACGTATCCTGATTGACGCAACAATGTGGATAGAATATCATATCCACAGCAAATAATACTCCAACCAAAGTCTGGTTGTCACAACCAGATCATGTACAACTACATTGATGTAGTTGATACAACTAAGTAACAAAGTCATATCAATCATACACATAATCATTGCATAAAGATAACTAGGATAATGCAGCTATATTGCTTACAACTAAATATTTCTGGTTATGTGCACCATATCATTTTTTTCCGTGTACTAATGCCCAGTGGGCATTACTTTATCTTATTATCTTATTTCATCTTATTTATCTTTATAATGCCCAAAAATGCCTAGTAATGCCCAGTAATGCCGCAAATCTGTACCCCACAATGCCCTCAGCGGTTTCCCCCTCGTGTTTGCCTTTAGAATAAATTTTCCCTCCATCTTACAACGCACGAAGCTGGCACCACGATATTCGACAGAAGACGATTCTAGATTTTAGAATTTTTCATTTGACATTAAAATATTCCTTTCTCCATAATAAATATGATTGGCGCTATATCGATCCTATTTGATGATACATTGAAGCGTTTGGAAATCGCATTGGATCTGGAAATTTTTTCTGTGGGTGCGGGTTCGCGCTTTCGAAGCGATCGGGTATACCCGGGGATATCCTTTTCACCGGCGGTGAATTTCGAATGAGAATGGTGAAATCGACCGGCCGTTTCGCGAGCCGTCACGAGAGCGAAATTCGCGGCGGCGACGAAGACGCCGTTTTACGAAGCGACTCGCTTTGCCGGATGACGCGAATGATCCGCGACGATCGATGATGAGCCCCGCGCCTCGTAAAACCGTCGGTACGAGCGTGAATTGATTTGCCGAGTTCCCGGAGAACCGTCATTACGAATTCATGTATCGAGTATAGACTTCGCCGGGAGTCATGGCAACGCGGAATTATCCCGGCAACATTACGGCACGAGGTTTACGCGTAAACCGTCGTAGCATTGTGTCAGTCCGAGGCTCCGGGACGATAAAACTGCGTAAAAGCATCGTAAAAAGATGCAACCGTTACGACAACGGCGCATACGGGGCCTGGGGGGGGGGGGGGCGCGCGGTGAACTTTGCCCAAGAAAAATCCTGCCGTTTCCGATCCTTTTTTTCCACGTCGGAGTAAAGTTGCTCGCAAGTACAAAAGGGACGGTCATCCTTTGTTCCCTTTTCACGTAATGACTAATGGCTGCGACTGACAAAATTGATGACCGCGACCCGACTTCCTGTAGATGGTCGCCGTTCGATCGTTATTTCAGGTACATACCTGAAAATTTCGAGGTCGTGCATTTAACGTAACGACGCCCATGATACCTCGCATTACGTAACGCGAATTACGCGGCAATAAATAGAAATTATTTCTCGCCGTCGTATTTCTCGCGATTAGATCGCCGGTGGTCGGGCTGAAGTTCGGAAATTCCCACGGCGGTGATTAGAGCGATAATCCCTCCCGACGAGGAGCGCACCTACTCATCACCGCTTCTTCGCGTTCCTCGGACCCAAGGAATTTTCTCGCGCGCATGATTCACGGGGCGAGAGAGATAAATTACAGGATAGATTACGGTTGCCTCCGTTAGGTTAGTCCCCTCGCCATTATTTAAACAATTTTTTTTAGAGTTCCGCGCGGATTTACAACAATTCCAGACTTCTTGATTTACTCACTAAAAGTTATTCAGTGAATATTCGCTGTTTTCAGTGATAATCCACTGATTGACTTTTAGAGAGTAAGTTTTAAGAGACAGTTCTGGTCATTAAGGTACCAAGTTGAATTTTAAAACGGAGAGAATTTGCTCTTAAGATCATGTAATCGTGGGACAACGTGGCATTTTGACGAGCCCTATGAGTCTTAGAAATTTCACCATACGTTCTACTAGTAAAATGTATGGTAAAATTTCAGAAATGTCTCATAAAATTCTACGAAGTGCCACGTTGTCCCACGATTTTCAGGATAAAGAGATTTTTAAGGGCCTGCGTCCACGATGCTAGAACTTGGTCCAGTTCTGGTTTCGAGAAATGCGTAGCCAAACAACTTGTTCCACAAAAGCTGCAAGTTGATTGACTGCACATTCCTCGGAACTAGAACTTGGACCGAGCATCGTGGACACAGGCCTCAAGAAAGACGTCTCTCCGTGTACGATGCCCGCTAGTTTTCGAAACAAAAATTGCGTTAACTAATAAGAATTCTTCAGTGCCGCCAGCGATTATTAACAACGTCAGTATTTTCTTGACCATACCTGGCATTTTTAATAATACAGAACATTTATTGCGAAAAATATTACCTCAACCAGGTTTTGAACCTGGACCTTCCCACACTCCAGACCGGGCGTCTCGCCAATTCGACCACCGAGGCGTATGATAATATTTGTCGCAATAACAGTTGTCTACGCGTCTGTTTCGACATTTTTTGAACTGCTAAAAATTTGTTTATTGGCTAGATTTCTTAGTCACTCTTCCTCACCCCCGTTGCATCCCGACTCTTCGGCCTCCTCCAAGCGCCTCTTCCGCTTTTCCTTTTCGCGCTGCGCACGGCGCGCAGCGCACGAAAGCGGCGCAATGATTCCAGGCTAATAATTACCGTGCACGCTCGGGTGGGCGCCGCGAGCCTCTCAAACGGTCCGCGGATATGACACATAAAAGCGGCCGATCGTGCCCCCGTTTCACCCTCGCGTCGTCCCCGTCTGTCCCTTTCATCGTCAAGTGCATACTGCGCGTGCTTTGTGCGAAGGCACGTATAATCTCCGCCGCAACATACTTGAAGTGAAATCCCAAGTCCGCCGCACGAATTACGCGACTCCGCCGATACTGGGCTCTCGCGGAGAGATTCCACGGCGTGCGTTCGAAAAGAAGAGGGACGACGGGAGTTTTCGAATTCCGCGGATATTGCAAATTACTTTTGTTTACTCCAACAGATCGCTCCCCGCAACGTTTTTACGGATAACAAGAATACGAGATATCGAGGCTTGATTATACAAATTTTTTTCAAGCGTAGGATTTTCGAGGCAAAGATCGAAACTTCTCTAGACGAAGTAAATCTGGCGGCTTCCTCTCCTTCTCTCCGTTGCTTCATCTCTCGGTACTCGGTTCGTCTGTCGAGGATTGATGAGAAAATAATGCAATTGAAACCCCATCGACCCACTGCCTCGCGCGAGCGTGTAAAGAGATTTGCGCCTGAGAATTTCCTCCGGGCTCGCTTTGTGGTATCGGCGAAGATTATTGTCCAACCACTCGCGTCTATTGCAAAATGCGAATATTCGCGGACGGCGACGGTTTTACCCTCTCGGCCTGTCGTCACGTCGTTGCTCGAGAGGACGGCGCTTGGACGAGTTCGCGCGGTCGTAGATCCCCGTCGCGGGCGACTTCGCGTACGCGCGAGCGTGCAGGCTCACCGTCCGAGACGGAGATCGGTTAGAGCGGATTGGAAAAGGTTAATATCGTAGAAAACGCGACGCGCGAATGCCGGAGCCGCGGTTGCCGGCCGCGAGTTCCACGGCGAGGTCTCGCGATTGCGATAAAAAGATCGGTGAAGGGAGAGTGATGCGATTCCCAACGTCGGCGCGCGGTATCGCGATGTGTTCCGCGCGGTTATCTGCCGGGCAAAGGCTTTCTCCGAGAGGAAGGTCTTCGAGAGAGACGTCCTTTCTCTCTAAGGACGTCGGGGGATGCTGGAAGAGCCTTCGTCTCAAGGCCGTTGGCTCTTGCGCGAGAAATCGATGTGTCGCGCGCTCGTTTTTCTTTCCCGCGCTGGAAATCGAATCCGCGCGCCGCTGTCACGAGCTTTTACGGGATAATCGCGGGCATTAATCTAGATATTCACGTGAGTTGTCTAACGAGAAAACCCCGAGGGGGAAACCGCTGAGGGCATTGTGGTGTACAGATTTCCGGCATTACTGGGCATTACTAGGCATTTTCAGGGTATTATAAAGATATAATAAGATAACCGAGGGGGAAACCGCTGACCAAAATCTTGTACACCAATGCCTACGAATGCCCAGTGGGCATTACTTTATCTTATTATTTTATTTTATCTTATTTATCTTGTGTTATCTTGATTTATCTTATTTTTATAATGCCTCGGCAAGACCTAACGACCAAAGTAGTGCCACTGATCTGTACACTACAATGCCCACAGCGCTTTCCCCCTCGAAGATGACATAAAATAATAAGGTAAAGTAATGCCCGCTGGGCATTAGTGGGCGTTGGTGTTCAAGATTTTCAAAACAGCGGTTTTCCCCTCGGAAAGTCCTTTCGGTTCACTCCGGGCGCGGCGGGTGATCGCTATTGAAATCGGGCGTACTTGCCGGATGTTGCTGTATAATTACCGCAGGAAGTCTTCCGGGCGCTGATATTTAAGCAGCGAAATAAAAAAAAACGCCGCGATTTTAACGCTCTGGTAAATAAATATACCATTACTTACGTTGCGTTACGCCTTAATACAAAATACGTGCAGATCGCCCTCTATATCTCTCTTACGTGTTTCGCGTCTACTTCGTCTTACGTCTGCATTCGTTAATATATTTATATATGTAACGTATTTTTTAATACCTCTCACTCGTCGCGTCGCGAATGCTAATAAATACGGGAGAAAAAGATGATTAGGGAAGAAAGCTGCTGAATATTGAACACAAAAGTGTAACGCGATATATCGCGCCGTTCGATTATACACTCTTCTAATTACCGATAATTACGTATCCGCCCTAACTGGCACACACAGGCGCTCGTCGCGAAAGTTTTTATATTTTGTCGCCACAAAGCGGATCGCGCGCGGCTTTAAAAAAAGGGACGACTCTCGGCTAATCGTTCACGGGGATTTCCCGGCGTTTTACCATAACACCACACCACGGGGCTCTACCCCTCCCGTTAGAGCGTGTGCACGCGCGCGCGCGCGCTGAAAAATTCTCGCCTCTCCATCCTCGCGGCTCGTTTCATCGAGGTAATTTACGTTGTCCGACCCCCCGCCCTCCTCCTCTCCCTCCCCCCTCCCTCCTGTGTGCTCGCAATTAAAATGTCCTTCCAAAGGGATATATTTTGAAGCGTTTCAACGAGCCGCGATGAAAGACAAGAGCGGGCGACGACGCGGCCGTAGTTACGCGCGACGTGGTTACGAGCGCAAAATATCTCTCTCTCACGGAAACGCTTTCCGGGACAAAGAAAACTCGGCTTGTTAGGTCCTTATGTAAATGCATTTCTAAATAAGATGCGATCTTTCTCAAACGCTCGTTTGTCAAATTCACCGGGCGCGCGCGCGCGCTCCTTTTGTCGCGCATTGTTGCCTAAATTGGCTGAAACACAAGTGCAAGCGGCGGCGGCGTCGTCGTCGTCGTCGTCACGGTGACGGAATCGTAGAAATTAATCAGGAAAGTATTCCGGCAGGCGGGTACACCTAGCGCGCGATCTGACGCGGAACGTAACACAGCTGCTATTGATACGCGCTTCCGGCTTTCATTAAAAACAGGTCGAACGCTCGCTCTGAGAAATTTCTTTAGGATGATTTGCTCGTTACGCACGTGGCCGCGTCGAGAGAAAAGTTCATTGCCGGATTCGCTGCGATTTCACACTCGCCACTTATGCGCGCGCGGTCTTATCGTAATCCCGCGCATAAAAGTGCGAGAATTAACGCGATAAGAACCCGCGCGCAGCGAGCTCCCCAGGCCGCGGCGCGTCCTCTCGCGCGTCATTCTCATTTCTTTAAAGTCCCACGTTAAAATAATCGAGACCCTAAATTTCCCATTACCTCGACGTTTTTATCTCATCCATTGAGTCCGCCGGGTTCAGTTTCATTTTTTCTACCGAGGAAAATTTAAAAAAGAAATGGACCAAACTGGGCACGATTGATGTTTATTTTAGTCACGACGTTTCGACCCCTTCATCGGGTCCCTTTCAAGAGACAGAATGGGTCTTCGTGAGTCTGTGGTAGCAAATTCATAAATTTAGAAATCGACATCGCCATCATAAATCCACTGACTACCGAGACATATATGATATTATGAATTTGCCACCAAAGACTCGTGAACCCATTCTGTTTCGGCATCAATTGAAACGTTCAGTCAACTTTCGATTACGCTTGAAAAGGACTCCATAAAGGGATCGAAACGTCGTGACTAAAATAAACATCAATTTTGCCAGTTTGATCGATTTAAAAAAAAATTCCCCTTGGTTGATTACCGCTGGCGACAAAAAAAAACTACTCATATCGTTAAGATTTTCTATATATCTGATCAAAGAACATAAAATACGCGTCCCGTTCTATTGTAATATCTATTTGGTATCAATATTGACAATACACCGAACGATATGCATAAGAACGTGATACTTATTTATCTTGCTATTGGACCTCTTCTGATATCGCATATGTTACCATGTTATTGTACGTATTATCTTTCCGACAACGTCAGATACTGCGCCGAGCAGGGAAGAATTAAATATGTATCTAACGTTATATTAAGCGTTCGACAGAATTCGATAGGTGAGCCGCTTCCGCGGGAAATTTCTCGATTTATTCAACAAATTGATTTCTCTGAATTAATTCAGCTTAATCGATTCTAATATCGAGAGTACTCTAGGTACTCGATCATTTATCTAATTTAACGTAGAACGTCCGGAGTCGAACATATTTATAAAGTCCATTAATAAATGACATTTATGATCCCAATAGAAGTAAAAATATGCGATAGCGCGCACAAGACTTGTGCGTCGTCAAGAAGAAAATATGTATATCTTTACATTCCGGACGATTTCTGAACTTTCTCTCTCTCTTTCTCTCTCTCTCTCGCTCTTTTCTTTGATAAATGCGGATTTTTCCAAAGTTGCGAGACACGTGTTACGGCGCTATTTCTAGAATACGTGAGTGATACTCTAGAAATTATTACGGTGTCCGAAGCGTCTTTTTGTCGGCCGATCGTCGTGATGCATTCGTAAGATGACCACTTTTATGAGCCTGATGTCCGGTTGCACCAACGTCGTGTACTCTCTAAAAGTCACCCAGTGAATTATCACTGAAAACAATGAATACTCTCTGACACTGATACAATTCAGTGGTATACTCACAACTGTTTTCAGTGATCAACCACCGATAAGACTCTTAGGGCCAGTTTCACAAACGTCGGTTAACTGCTGATCGAAGGTTAATTGATTCTCCGTCTCTTCTTAAATAATAAGATGGAAAAGATAGGGAGTCGACTGAACTAGTTGACGGTTGACCGATGTTTGCGAAACTGGTCCTGATGCCCATTTCTACACTGAAAATAAATCTGGTCGCATTAATTAGAGATCGGGTAGATTCCACCAGTCGTCTGTTAGAATGTGGACGAATCAGAATTCGAAACATGATAATCTCTTTATAATACGAATCGGAATTCCTTTAGGATTTGCTAAATGTACAGTGAAGTCTATCATAACTTCTGGTTATGAAATATCGAGCCCTCTCTCGTGAAAACTAGAAATTCTGTTTGGTTTAACCAAAATACATTCCATCATACATATCTTGTTGATACAATCAAAGCATTGTTTTCCAGTGTACCAACGCAGTTTAACTTTAATCTCGGTTCAACTTGCTTCGTATCTTTTTCTAGTTTTACGAAGTGGAAAAAGATAAGAAGTAATTTAAGCCGAGATTAAAGTTAATCTGCATTGGAGCAAACGGACATTGGGGAGTAACTTTTAACCCTAGCTTAATTCTCTCTTTGTCTCTTTCTAAGGGAGACGGAAAGAGACACCGCGAATGAAGCTAAGGTCAAATTTAAGCGACGTTGGTGCAACCAGGCCCGAGGCCCGGTTTCACCAACGTCGTTTATCTCCAAGCGTGGAGCTTAATTCGTTCTTTGTCTCTTTCTAAAATAATAGTTGGAAAGGGACAAGGAACGAATTAAACTAACAAGCGACCGTTGGTGAAACTAGACCTAAGTCTAGCTCCGTGTAAAAGATCGCTCAGTTTGTTACCGCGTCAATCGCGCGGAATACGAATTCGCGGTATGGAAATGCCGCGCGGATTCATTGTCGTTCGATTGCGTCTCGAATTCCATCATCGACTCGCGAGAACAATAGAACCCGCCGTGTCGAAGGTGCGGGGGACTAAGATTTCTGGAATAACATGAATTCCCGCGCTCGCCGCGCTGTTCTCACTTTTCGAACTGTTTACAACAGCTGGTGCTTAAAGGTTGTTCCTTTTTTTCTCTCTCTCTCTCGCGTACCCACGTACGTACACTCGTCGCCATTCGGAAACGCGCCGCGGGAACAATCGCCGTTCTTGCGATCGTCATCAAATTAATTTCATCCTTGGTACCGCCATCAAATTAAGTCGCAACCGATTGTAATGTATTCGGCGGACGCAATCGCGATTTTATCTCGGCATATAAAGCCGCTGTAATCGCTCGAAACGAGTATTCGCCTTTTGCAATGCGCGGCTCGTCGATGAAGGAAAGTCGGTGATAAAAAAAATTAATTAAAATACCCGACCACGGGGAGATTATATTAAGCAGCCTTGATCTATGTTAGACCGCCGTCTGGATCGTCTTTCTTTTTAACAAGAAGCACACGCGGCGGTGCGGAGCAGATTTAGTCCATTTCTATTATTAGCTAACCCGATTTTTGTCAACGGTCTAGAAGAAAAATAGCTCTCCAACTTTCGCAAACAGTTTTTTCGAAGGGACCGACGACTGTCGGTTTAATCACGCGATAATGCCGAGGCGTTCGTACAATTTCGTCGAAATTATCCGATCCTAACCTAACCTCCTGACCTCGATTCCTTCGGTCTCTCCGATGGCACGAAACGGCGCGGCGGCCTCAAGCCCGCGGCATCGCGTGTCTCGCGGAATGCGCAGTTTAGACGATCGTCGTAACGTTAATGAATTCGTGATGGTGGACGGCGGCGGCGACAATGATGAATGCGGCGACGCGTGCGGCGGCCGCGCGGGATCCTATCTGCATCTTCTCGGCCGTGCACGTAGGAGGATGCCTAAGGTTAATAATGCGTCCGCGGCGGGGATCTCGGATGTTGCGGACAACCAATTTAACGCGCGACAAGATTCCAGAATTTCACCTCGCGACGGCACCTTTCGCTAATTCGCGGCACATAAATCGTGCGCGCGCGAAAAGTGGCCGACAGAGGCGACCGCGCAGAAAGATTGTCGAACCCCTGCTCGGGCAAACGTACTCAATCAGCTGATCCGCGCGGCAAGATAGTCCGCCGTGTAAAGATCGCGGGCGGCAGCGTGAAAACGGTCGTGTACCGTCGAATCTCGGAACGCATCGACAATATTCTTAAGGATTTTCCTCTCGCAAGGGTCCCTTTTGCAAAACGAGATACGCCCGGAAAAAGGTTTGGTTGGGTTAAACAAATCAGATACGTCGAAACCACGTTTCTTTGAATCTACTTAAACGTTTG
>NW_011967246.1:315464-330285 GCF_000949405.1 Vollenhovia emeryi | reverse complement strand
TAGTTGAAGTATCAAGAAGCAGTCTGGTTAAGGCAACCAGTATCGTCACTGCTGCAACAATGTCATTTAACCATTGCTCTGTGGTTATAACAACCAGATAATTAGTTGTTCCATATTTTACTATTTAATCTGGTTGACACAACCAGAATTCTGTTTGTGACAACTATATTGTTTTTTCCGTGTAGATTTAAAGAAATAGATACGAAGTCTCTTAGAAATTCCAGTCTCGATGAAATACAATTTTGGTCAAGGCGAAGAAATGATTTCTTTGAAATTAAATAAAAGTCTAAGAAGGTCAAGCAAATTTGTTTGATTTCAAGTCAACTTTTGGTTGATACCGTTTCACGAAACAACGAATCTCTGTTGGAAGCTTGGCCACTGTTGCAAAGCTCAAGTTAATTCTTCGCGGCTCGATATAAATAACTGTCAATTGTGCACCAATTTTTTAAATAATAATATTAAGTGTTGTATCCTATGTTTTTATGTTTTTAAAAATAATACAAGCAATACGAATGTTCAATTGCGTACTTTACAATCGCAAAGTTGAAAAAGCGACGAAAAGTTCAAACGACATAGCGACAGCTCACGGTGGTTTCACGGCGAAACCACTGGGGGGCGCAAAGGGTTAAACGGGAGCTTTTTCACCGGTGCCGAGCCGAAGGACGAACTCGGCGAAATTTAGGACTCCGTATCTCCGCTTTGACGAAAAATGGCGCCGTTCCTCGTTGGTTCTTTGTCTGATTTACGGTCCTTTCACTTTGTTCTTCTGATCGCGATCGCCCCGTGCGTGCACGCAAGCACGCATGCATGCACGCACGCACGCACACCAGGCCGGGGTGCGCGACGCGTGTCTAAATCGTGTTGGTGTTACGTACCCGGGCGCCGTCCGCGTCGTCGTACACGGTTGTGAAACGCCGCCGTGGCGTGACGAATTATAAGGTGCCGGTTGCGAGGTGACATTTCTATCCGCCTACGAGTTTCTGGCGCGAGCGCTCGGTTTCGATACAATTCGCGTCGCCGATCGGAACAATACACGGCCGAGCGTCGCACAATTAGCCTCAACTTAATTCTGTTGAACTTAATTCGCGCAGAAACGCAGAGACGCATCTATTTCCCCTCGGATATCGCGGAAATGGGCCAATTAAGAACGCAAACGCTTTATAACGAAAATTATCTTACCTGCAGCACCGTACAGTTATCTATTATTCGTTCTCATCTCTCATTAGTATCGTGTACCTTTAATTCCCTTTAATCTTATTGTTAATATCTTTAATTTCTTAATAAAGGAGGGACATGCTCGTTCGATGTGAATACAAATAAGACAAAAGGGTGCTATACAAGGTGGTAATATGAAAAAATTGCATTTGAAAAATCATACAAAAGAGGCGAACGTTTCGACTGTTACAAAGTCTTTATCAGCGTATAGAAAGGAACAAATGTAAAAAGACAATTAAACGTTAAATAAAATAGCGTCGGTATACAACAAAATTATCGCTTATGGAACAATACCACACGGAAAAAAGAATGATGTTGTATCAACAAGATCAGTGTAATTGAAATAGAATCGAATGAAACAACTTTCAGTATTAATAAATGAAAAACATGAGATTGTTGTCTTAATGATCTGGAGATTCAGTTCGATGGTTAAAATTGAAATCCATAGCAAATAAAATTGAGTGCATTATTTACGTTTGCGGCAGCCCGTGACATTAACAAATTTAATTCAAGCAACTTCATTTCGTTTAATTCAACAGCATTGTTTTTCCGTGCATGAGACGCAATATAAAGTAACTAGAGCCCGCGTCCTTGTCCACGAGATGTAAGAAGTGGGAGACGAGAAATCGGTCCTATTTTGGCAAAGATTGACGTCTTCGATTCCTTCTCGCGAGGGATTGCATTTGCGAGATACGTGGAATATGATTTCGCGCGTCTATTTATCGTAAAGCGAATACCTATCACCGCCTCGAGAGCACTCCCGCGTACCCTCGTTCACATCGGAGCCTTCATCGCCTCTTAGCGCCGTCAGCCCACAAAGACGGGCTCTCGTGATCGCCGCTACCCACTTGGTCTCGGATCCAACCGGCGTCGTGCAGCCTCCAGCTTCCACCCCGCGCGGCGTGATTTGGCTCTGTAAGGCCCGGTTTCACCAACTTGACTTTAAGCTTAGCTTAAGTCGTTCTTCGTCTCTTGCCAACTGTCACTTCAGAAAGAGACAAACGCGAATTACACCGAGATTTAAGCGACGTTTGATGAAAAACCGGGCCTAAGAAGACCGTACCGTTCTCATTCACGCGGCCGCGTACGGTTACCCGCCGCGAGGGGGATAGCGTGCCGTCGCCGGGCGCCGTGTGTACGATATTTTCCCGTTTTCGCTCCCCGTCCCTTCTCCCCCGACGGCGTGTAAACACGATTTGCATGTATGACTCGCGGTGAATAACGGCGGCGCGCGAGAGAAGAGAGGAGGAGGGTTTCTTTCCCCGCGTCGGCGAACCGCCGAACGACCGACTCGGCGCGGAGCTCTCTGTCAATATCGACGCGGCTTCCGGAGGCCCCCGTAACCGCGCACGCCGCGATTCCATTTCCAAGTCCTCGAGTCACTTGACAGCATGTCCGGTTACTATCAGGAGAGCGACTCGTCTCGACTGTCTCTCGCCGATCTGTAGAAACTGCACCGGAGTCTGCGACGCGCGCGGCGAGTCTCCGCGAATCGACAACGCCGTTCCCTGTCGTCACTCTCGTTAAGAATTTTGACGAAACTTAATAAATCGGCAACATTTTGAGAAACATCTAAACGCGCATCGGCACTTAATTTCGCTACTCTTAAATCGCCATCGAATTAACGCGCGGGTTCGCAAAAAGGGAGTAAAAAGTGGATCTACGGGACGAGCCGGCTCTCGACCGTCTGGAAAGTTTAGTAAAATCGGGGGCACGCGCGCGGGACACCGCGCGCTCGCATGCGAAATAAAAGAAATTATTTCGTCTCGAGACGAAGCTAGTTCCGCGATGCGAGGCTGACGGTGAATTAATTAAGGCCGCCCGTGTTCAGCTCGGGAGGCCGGCGAGAGGATACACCGCGAATTGTCCGGCGAGAGTGTCGCGAGTCCGACCGCGGATGTGACTGTTGCGCGCTCAAAATATGATAAACGACGAAAAACAAACCGCGAACTTGGCGCGGCGGCGTCCGGCGTGTGCTCGCTCACGTTCCACAAACGGCGACACATCCAGGACGCGTCGAGCCCAATGACATTATCGTTTTATATTCCACGCATCATTACTCGGCCACTATTTAAGCGTGTTCTCTCTTTCAAAATAAACGTCCGAGAGTGAGCAATTATCGCGGACGCGCGGCGTTTCCCGATCCCACCCACCCCCCCTCCCCTGGCAGCGGGAAAGTACCGGCGGTTACGTACGCCATAAGCTCTCGGCGCGGGATATTTAATCCCAGAAACTTCTAAATTAAAATACTTTCGGCCGACAGCGCCCGCGTCCGTCTGCCCGTCGCGCGACTAATACTTTGTTTTGTTCCCCTGCCGGAGGACGCGATCGCCACCAGCGGTCGCCTTAGCCGAGTGACATTTTCTATTTCTATACTTTATTAAATAACATACGCCGTCGCCCCTCAAGTCGCGAGAACGGCGTCTCGTCGCACCAAGGTGGAGGTTGAGGAACCCTCTGCGCGTGACGTTTGTAGAGAGGCCCCCGAGTGCGGCGGTACACCCCATGCGAATCGTCGGGTTCAATGCGGCATAATATACGACCCTTGTATGGGCAGGTGGTACTCGGCGCGGTACACAAACGCGAGTGTACAGATGCGCAGGTAGACGTCGACGTGACACGGCGGGGCTGACAGTGTCGTGGTGCTCGCGACGGGCCCCTCTGGCTTACGATTTAACGGAGTCTATACGAGAACAAACCCCCGTCGAAGCGATTCGGAATCCTCGACACGGAAAAACGAGGGACGTCGGTCGCCTGTCCCCGTCGCGTTGCAACGCACCCGGTTTTCCCCGTCCCTTGGCTCCCCCTCCCCCTCTTTTTCCCCCCCCGTTGTCCATTTGCCTTTAAGGAGGTAACGCACGAATAATGGTCGCCGCTCGTCCGGTCCTTTCGTATTGCCTCTCTCGTTTTTCCCCCCGGGGACCCGCACGCGTCCCTCCC
Organism: Vollenhovia emeryi; assembly: GCF_000949405.1. Lineage (NCBI taxonomy): Eukaryota > Metazoa > Arthropoda > Insecta > Hymenoptera > Formicidae > Vollenhovia > Vollenhovia emeryi. Next base: position 326,130 of record NW_011967246.1, on the reverse strand, counting down.
ACCCACGCGCCTTTGTGTCCTGCGCTCCATTCTCCGCTCCGCGAGACGCTTTTTCGTCGGCTGCGAGGGGGAGAAAAAAAAACGAGTAAAATGGGGCGTCGTCCCGAGCGCGGCGGCCGGCGGTCCATTGTATCTCGGGCTAACTGAGTTTGGTCTTGTTGATAATTCGATTGTCGGTGGCCGCGCGACTGGTAATTTAAATCCGCCCGCTCGCCGACTGCGCGACGGGACGACCGCCGTTATCAACTATAGCGAATTACGTCGCATTGTGTGCCCCACGGAGATATTCGCGGGGAAACGATCGTCGTAAAGCACGCGCGAATTACACGATTTATTTATCGTATCGCGCCGCGTACGGGCGATAAATCCATTTTATCTCCAACTTTGCCCGCGCGTTTCGCGATGATTTAAAGCGGCAAAAAGCACCCGATGCAAGCGCAAGTGCGTATAGAGAATTTTTAAATTACTGCCTCTGTTCCCTCTGTCAAACCCGTTCACGGAATTTCGAGTTAATAGGGTTCTTGGGTTTTAAAAAATGGAATTTAATAGAGATATAGATAACTCGTGACAACGCGTACATCTACACGTATTTCAAGCTCTGTGAAATAGGAATGAATTAAAATGAAGGAATTTTATATTGGCTCACCGGGGTGGAAGGTTCGATTTGTTTCGTATAGATCGAAAGAAAAATTCATAAATATATTTTGCTTTGACACCGAGGAAGCCCCAAAGAAAGAAACACGCTTCGTTAATTCCTGTCGCGGAGTTGCGTCGTCGCCGGTTTTCAGGATCGATGCTTGCCCGCCGTTTCCCTCCCTCACCCTCGTCTTCCACGTCCCCGGCGAATCTTGCTCTACGCTGGCTCTGCACCGGGGGAGACCTTATTGTAGCCGAACGACGATGAGAAATAAAAATGGGGTGTACGCGCGAGTAAAAATAAAGATAAACAGTTGGCGAGAGGAAAACGATCCTTCGCCAAGTTCCTTTTACTAAATAAGGCGTTAATAATACGCTTTGAATTCCGGCCGCGGTTTTTCCGCGACGCGATGGTGCACGAACCTCCGGCCGTTTCCCCGCGAGATGCTGCGACTTTTGCGCGCGAGGCGAGTCAAAATGGATCTCGCGTTTCGCTCGATCCCGGCGCATTGGTAGCGATTGGCCAAGCAAAGAGTTCAATTTCTTCTTTTCCTAAAGGTGGTGCGCAAAACCCGTTTGACATTTACAGGCATACGCAGTCGTCCCGTTCTCGGCCTATGGGCCGCCTCATTGTACGCGGCCGGGCGCCGACGACGATGACGTTTCGACTACGACGCCGTCGTGGAGATATTAATTCACGGCGTAACGCATGATTTATCGAGGATGGTACTGACGCAAGACCGTTCCTCTAACACCCCATAATTATGACCGATAGCCTTCACGTGCTTACCACTTTGCCTCGTGTCGTTTGCGTAACTGAGCACTGTGTGCTCGAGGCTTCCGGTATCTTCGCTCGCGCAATGTCGTCGTGTTACATGACTTTACGGGGGGGAGGGGGGGGCATAATTTTCCTAATCCTCGACTACAATAATTAATTTTCAGAGACCTGTTGGGAGTCCCTCGTTAGCTCTTTTGATCCTAATTGCATCTCATTGCATCTCGCGTTGCTGAGTTTCCGAAAAAAGGGGAAAAAACAGTGATTAACGTGAAAGTTTACCCCTGCTTCGTGTAATGTTGGACGAGTGGTGCCTGACGCCACCGTAAAATGCGTGCAATTTCTTTTTTCTGCGGTCTGACAGACGCGAGGGAAAATAAATAACGGCAGATATCGATGATGCAGACAGATCGGGAATAGAAGCTACGAGAAAGTAGCAGCTTGTACGAATGCATTTCGAAAGGCATACCGTTCGAAAGTGACGACAGGCCGTCGGCAGGCCTAGAAACAATGTACGGTGCACGTTGAAACGGGCGACGAACGAACGAACGAACGAACGGAGCGGTACTGCACGCGCTTATCGCGGCCACACCTAATCGCTCTGATTACGGCGATCGTTGTCTCGCGCCCGGATCTTTAAAACCCGGTTCGCCACCGCCGTCGCTCGCCGCGCGAGATCCCGTGTAATGCTTGTTAACGAGAGCTCGTTCGCAGATTAATGATAATCGCGACGATCGAAAAGGAGTCCCCCCGCCGAACGAAGGCGCAACGATTACGCGATGGCGCAACACGCGTGGGTCAGACTGTTCTTCGCAAGTCCAGCAATTCGTTTATGCAATACTCGTGCGGCGTGCGCTTTAAAGAATACCTTTACCATTGGAAAACATTTCTTAAGGTCTGCGTCCAGGATGCTAGGACTTGGTCCAAGTTCTAATTCCGAGAGATGTGTAGCCGATCGACCTGCAGCTACTCCGTAAAAGCTACAAGTCGATCGGCGGCACATTCCTCGAAACTAGAACTTGGACCAAGTTCTAGCATCGCGGACACAGGCCTTTACGAAGCGGAGCTATTTTTCTGGATCCTGATTCAGTATTCGTAACAGTGGATACCACTCGAAAAGTTTCAAGATAAAACATAGGGACAACGGGGCACCTCGTGGGGGTCTCGTTGGCGCCGGGGTTAAGGTCTAGTACCGAGCTGAGACACCCGGATCTACGATCGGTTCGCCAATGTCCACGAAGTGGACGCGGTTTCAAAGTCGATCGTTGCGCGCGCGCGCGCGCGCATATGACGTGCGTGTCGGTCGCGTGCACCACGCCGTGCATGTACGTACACGCGGGCAGGCAGAATGAACAGCCTGGAGTTCGCCGGCCGAGAGAAAGTGAACCAGTTGGCGGTGTTGGCGAATTTCTCGTCGTGGCGAAGCGAATAAGCGCGCGCTGCGCTGTGCCTGCCTCGCAATGCCTACCTGTTGCGAACCGGCAACCGTGCCTCCGTCGCACGCCGATTACGCCCCGCGCCGAGCGATTAATTGAGAGCCGCCGACCGGCCCAGCGATTTTTGGGGGGACCGCCTTCCTTTTCCGCGCCGGCGAGCACACCGAGCCGGACGCGCCCCCACGGGGCCCCGTTCTTATTAAACGCGGAAAGCGAACGTCTGGTTATGGACGGCGGCGGACTGCCATTCCGCTGATCGTGTACTACTTCTCTTGGTTCTACTTACCTGCATAAGCATCAACTATAGCCTTCCCCAAAACCTCCGATCGCAGCGGGGCTGAAAGCACGCGTGTATCGAGCGCCGAAGTGCACAACCGAGGGGGAAACCGCTGAGTGTGGTGTACAGATTTGCGGCATTACTGGGCATTACTGGGCATTCTTTTGGGCATTAGGCCTTGCTGGGGCATTATAAAGATAAAATAGATAAATAAGACAATAAGATAGATAATAAAATAGATAACAAGATAAATAAGATAATAAGATAAAGTAATGCCCACTGGGCATTAGTGGGCATTGGTGTACCAGATTTTGGTCGGCGGTTTCCCCCCCCCCCCCCTCGTGCACAACGGTCTCGCGAAACGATACTCATTCTTTTTTCTTTCGTTTCGAGTAACCGGTCCGATCTAATCCGGTCTTTGACGAAATCAGCCGTAATATAATTGCAGTATTCAGCGGTCGTTTATATTCCGACATGTCCCAAGTGTGTCATTATTTATTGATATGACGATAAATAGTTCGACGGGCTAATCAAAGTTCGCGGGGCCACGAATTAACGGGTTACGTGTAAATCTCATGGTGCGTCGCGGCGCACATAGTTGTGCATTTAATTACTTAATTAGATAGCCTTTTTTGCCGCGATGACCACTGCCGTATGTTATTATACCAGCGGCGCGAATTACAACCACCGTGGCGCGTGTCGATTGCTAGCAGCAGCAGCAGCAGCAGCAGCTGGTTTGTTACGTGCATTCAGGGTTAACGAACCGAAAATGCGTTCCTATTTTCCATCGCGATTGCAAAATGATTGCAAAACAAGCGTGCCCCAATGCGCCCGCACTCGCGGTATCCGCCGCCAAAAATTGGATCAGAAATCAAAGTGGAGCACACGCTTTCGCCTTTATTTGCCCAAGTAAAAACGACCGAGGGGAAGCATGAATAAAGACACCGAATGCTGGAAGTCGAGGCGTACGTTCCGCAGCGAGTGTCACGAAACGATAATTCGAGGGGGAAGCCGCTGATCAAAATCTTGTACACCAATGCCCAACTATTGCTCAGTGGGGCATTACTTTGTCGCATTACCTTATTTTATCTTATTTATCTTGTTTTATCTTATTTTATCTTTATAATTCCCCAGTAATCTGTATACACCACAATGCCCTCGGCGGTTTAGCCCTCGCGATAATTTTATCGAGGGCGAGCAAAGTAAAGTGTACAGTGAAATGAATACGAGCAGCAATAATTAGGGAGTGCCGTAATTCGGCCGTTTTTATTTACCACGAATAAATTTGCGTTTATATTTGTTCATATTGCAAAATACCTGATACTTCTCGCCTTTTTCGCCAACGCGCTATACTTCTGGGATTTTAGTACGCGCATTTACACCGAAGAAAACTTTTCGCTACCGTAGCTAATTACGGTGCGCTAAAAATATTTTGTCGCCGTAACTGTAAATTTCTAAAGCACAGCAAACGGTTTGCCGTCGCACCTAATATAATAGGCACAGTAGCAAAATACACTGTAAAAAAATTACATGTAAAATTGCAATTATTATAGTGGGTAACGTTGGGATCATCTGTTAAAGGTGTACATTTATGTACGTCAGTAAATTTACTCCTTGTAAAATTGTTACCTTATATCACAGATAAACTGCTTGCTTTTGATTGTGTAAATTTTACAATTTTTTGTAAAAGTACATACATTTATATGTTTCCGTTATTAATAGTGTAATCGCTACACTTATTATGTATGTAATTTTACATACTTTTTCTACAATGTATTTATCTATTACGACTAAATGTCAGCTGTCCATATTTTACAACTGAGATTTAGCTGCCACGTGCAGTTTTTAGCTACGGCAGCTACACGTTTCTTTCCGTGTATTAGTACAGTTGCCATGAAATTACAATATTTATAGGAGGGAAATTCGTTGATTTAGAAAAGCGTGTTTCTTCTCGCTATTCTCAATTCGACAAAGGCGCATTGTCAAGTGTCCCCGAAATACCATAGACTAGACATATCTTACGCGGAATCGTGTCGATGTAAAACGCGTGCGCTTGCGCAACCGCGCGCACGCATGAGATATCAGTGCGCAACGCGGACTTTTTGCTTTTTTCGTCCGTTCCCGATCGCGTGCGGGGCAAAATGTTTCTAAACATAGCCGCGACCAGCCGCGTCTATTTTTCCCCGTTTCGACGAACCACGCGCGTGTCGGAGTATCGCCCCGTCTCTCATAATCAAGTTGTTAGCGTCATGTCGGTGATGGCTCGCGATTAACTTGTTGTTAGAGAGTAATCAACGTCCCCGTCGAAATCGATTGTAGCGTTATGGCGATAAACGATTGATAACGGCGGCATGGCGGGCCGGGGAGAAACGCGCGTGCTGCGCGATTATGATAAGGAGGAAGTTTCTCGCAAACAACCGCCGTTAGCTATGATTAATCGGTAATCGAAATTCGGCTACGTTCGCCGCAGGCAATTAGCGAATCGATCGTCGCGCGAGAAGAGATGAACGCGAGGCAAATAATTAATCGCGGATAACTCGCAGACCGAGGACTAAGATGTATGGCGGGCTATTGTTAACGCGATGGGCTCAGAAATCCAATTCTGGTAGAGAGCGGGATAAAGGGTCGCTGCCGCCGCCACCGCCGCCACCACCACCACCGCCGTCGGGGGTGAAAACGCGATGCGTGAGAGACGAGGGGGAGTCAGGGGTTGTACTCAGGACGTGGAGTTATTGACCTGCCGACGAGGAGACTCTCTTGTTCGGGAGGAATGGCTGGCAAGAACCTTCCCGAGGTCGTTTGCGTGGCGCGCGAGACGTCTCGTTGTCGTCGAGGCGGAACGTTGAAAAGAATCAGCCGCACGTCCTTTGATCGACTAAAAAAAAAGCCAGACGGACTTCATTTTATATTCATTATACGTATAGCTTGAATACATTGCAATGATACGGGGGTGCAAATTATATGACACTTTTATGCATTTTCTTATTTTTCCGATGGCGTAAAAACGAGGGGGGAAACCGCTGAGGGCATTGTGGTGTACAGATTTGCGGCATTACTAGGCATTTTTTGGGCATTAGGCCTCGCTGGGGCATTATAAAAATAAAATAAGATAAACACAAACTTGAAGGAATAAAGGACTAAGAGCCGTGACAGGGTGTTAGTGTCTAAATATTTTATTTTAAAATTATTGCGAGAAAATATCACCTCAGCCTGGGTTTGAACCTGGATCTCCCTCTCGCTAGGTGGGCGTCTCAACCAATTCGACCACCGAGGCATGTGGAAGTATTCATTGCAATAAACAGTCTAATGTTGAATGACGCCCGCCTAGCGAGAGGAAGGTCCAGGTTCAAACCCTGGCTGAGGTGATATTTTTTCGCAATAAATTTAGAATCAAATATTTAGACACTAACACCTTGTCACGGCCCTTAGTCCTTTATTCCTTCAAATTTGTGTTTATCACATTTGAGCCATACGAATTTTATTAATTTGTTAAAATGAGATAAAATAAGATAAAGTAATGCCCACTGGGCATTAGTGGGCATTGATGTACAAGATTTTGGTCAGCGGTTTCCCCCTCGCGTAAAAATGTCGAATGTTTCGATGCGCTCATCATTCGTTGCGTTTCTTATAAGTGAATTCGATCGTGGTTATTGAAACCTCTCCTCCAGTTGCCTTTTCGCCTCTTCGCTCGCTCGCATTTCCGACCAATAAAGCCAACTACCCGCATCGGCAGTGGCAGTGACGATGAAATCTCATTTCGAAGCGGGGGAGAAAAATTGTCAGAGGGAAACACTCTGTCTTATTAATATTATGCGACAATGCACATACGTCGGCGATCTCTTGTTAATTCCAGTGCGTCCTTGAAGGGCTCCCCGCCGAGTCGTTCACTGCCGCCTAACCCCTGCCTAGAAGTATTCGCTCCAAGACTCGTTTAGGAGAAAACCGCCTGCCCGGTTGCTTTTTAATAGATTCGCCATACCATTCCACTCTATGCGTCGACGCATAGAATGGAAATGCTCGGAATGACAATGGCGATTCGATGTGCACTTTCGAATAACAGAACGGACAGGCGCGGTTATTAGAATAATTAAAAACTGTAATGGATCCCCTTATTGAGTGAAAGCGACCGAGCGGGGCGACGCTTGATTATTTCGTCGCGTTTATGTAACACACCGTGGAAATATAATTGCCCCGCCGTATTACGCCGTGGGTACCCCTGCCTCACACGTACACGCGCAGCGCAAATAGGGGATCCGCAACGACACTCTGTTTGTCATGCAAGCGTGACAGAGTGTCGGTCGTAAAATTCACGCCGCGGCGTGACCGTAATGGACTTTGTCGGCTGTCATCTAATGCCCCACCGTCGCTTTTTTTCCCCGCCAGAATGTAACCGCGACACATCGACGGTTCCAAGATGAGGAATTATCGCCGGATCAGTGAAAGCATATCACTCCGCGCATCGACCGATACATAGGTCTAGAATGTGTGTGAGAGAAAGAGAGAGGACGGGGGGAGGGGGGGGGGAAGAATCGAGTACATCAATTGCAGAGTACATTTTAGTCACGCGATCTTTTTCGCACTTTGTACGAATTTCAATGTACGAACCTTCGCCGTTTCGCGAAAGATTTCACTTTCGGTCGCTCACCTTGAGCGAAATTGGTCGCAAAATTTCCCGTTGGGCGGAACAGTGCGGCGTCCGGCATTTCTCGCCGGAGGGAAAACGCGGATTGAAAATCGGGGAAGAGTTCGGTTTTGCACGCTGTCGTTAGTGGACTTTTTTTTTTACGCGCGCTGAAGGATTGGAAAGGAAAGTACGTGAGATCGCAGGGCGATATTCCTCGGCGCGATCGCCGCGGGAAAGAGGGAAATCATTTTTCACCCGCGAGCCCGGCACTCTCATAGCGCGCCGTTGCTCAGAGGTCAATCCTGGTCGACCCAGCGCGCCCGAGTAAACGCGATCTTCCGCGACGCGATTAATTTTCTCGCGTGCCCGCCGCGCTCGCGCGTGCAGGTACCGTCCGCTCTGGCATGCCTCGAACTGACGACGAGTCGAAACTGCGTGAACCTCGCGCATACAGCCTTGGACAAAAGTCTCGGACACCCTCGTATTTAATTACACTACAAATCTACCCTGGTAGAAGTGTCATGCATTCTTCGAGCAGTCACTACTGAGAAAAAAATCTTCAAAAATTTATTTGAGGCATACAATGTTCATTTCACTGAAATAAACATATGCCACATTTTTCTCAGTGTAGAGCAAATGCCTAGTCATTGTCTACGCAAACTGCATATATTTTTACTACACTGCGAGAAAGTCTTTGACAATAACATATGCCACAAATAAATTTTCAAAGACTTTTCTCAGTGTAGATAGTTGTATTAACTTTCGTCTAGTGACTGAGAAGTAAACTACTTGGAATCCCAATCAAGATGTAAAGTTTTTCTTACAGCTACTGCATATAAAAGATGCGCAAAATCTGAACCCAATTACTGAACAAGAGAGCAGAACTATAAGTATTTTAATAAATAATAATCCGTTAATAGCAAATGCCCAGTTATTGTCTACGCAAACTGCATATATTTTTACCACACTGAGAAAAAAGTCTTTGAAAATTTATTGGTGGCATATAAATGTTTATTTCAGTGAAACTGAACTGAACGCTTTTTTCTCAGTGCAGGAAAACCGCTTCAGTATCGACAAATAAAACTCTGTCAAGTTCTTGTGCATTTTCTATGCAGTATTGTTAGAACTAATGAAAATACAGTGATACTAGACAGTAACTGGAAGGGTGTCTAGAGAAACCGCACACATTTCTACCAGGGTAAATACGTTACTTTTGTACACATTTAGATTTGCAGCGTATACTGCACTGAATTGAATTTAATATCAGAAAGATTTTCGCTGTTCGAAGGTCGTTTTACCGTCTTAAGCGACGGAAGCGACGACCGATCTGGTAAACGACCTTTAAAAAGTAGAAATGGTCCAAGTGGTAGATCAGGAGGAGGTTGCCCGACAATTTTGTCTACGGCTGTATATAAATATCGTAAGCGCATCATCGCGCCGCGCGGACGATAGCGTTGGCAAATCATAGACGCGAGTCTAATGCGAGTCTAATGAGAAATCGAGGATCGACGGGACGTTACGAGGGATATGTAAAAGGCGAAATGCCTCCTCTCGCTCGATCGGCATAATGTGAACGGACGGTCGTTAGGCGATCGTTAGGACGTATCGGCACTCTTGCGAAAGAGGGATTGACACGAAATTATCTAAAATCGATCCGTAATGAATGCGAGAAAGTTGTCATTCTTGCCGATTTCTTTCCGTGTTTCTGGCCGGCGACAATGGTCCGAGCGCGCGAGGAGAACCGCGGCGCCGTCTCGCGTTTAGACGCGCGAGCCGCGGGCTCTCTTGCCGCGGCGGTGGTTACTTTCCCTTTCCGCGCTATCGCCGGGAGACAAGAGAGGCGCGTACGTAAAAGTTACACGCAAAATCGCCGCCCGCCCGTCCCGCGCGATATAATGCAACTCGCCGCGCGGTTACGAGATCGTTGCGCCGCGATTTCACGCGGTCGCAAAACAGCGCGTTTTACGCCCCGGCCCCTTTGTGCGGGCGCCGATCGCGCACGCTCGGCGAATTACCGGCCGCTCGTCGCTCGTACACACTAACGAAGTCGGACGGGGGCGATAGGTAGCGATAGCCGGGTAATTGCGCCAATCGATCCTACGCTCGTGTATCGTTCTGTTGTTAATACTCGGCGCGATAAGTCTCCGCGACCGGAATTCCACGCGACGCTTCTTGGCCTTCGCCCGCGTATCTTATCGACCGGTGAATTATTCGCGTTGCCAACGCGTTATTCTTTTACACTGTAATAGTTATACAGTTTTCCGCATACTCCGCAAAAGTATTTCGCCGCGCGGCGAACGACGCGAGGGGGGGGGGGAGGAGAGGGGGAGGGCGCCGGAGAGAAAAAGGTCTGACACGCGGAACTCTTCCGCTCGCTAATACATTAACTTTCTAACCGCTGGCTTCGAATTTGAATCCATATTTATGAGGAAAATAATTAACCTTGATTTTTTTGTCTGTTTCAGAATAAGAGCAGCGAGAAACCTAAAATACAGTTCCTAGGAAATGAAGGGGTGAGTGAGAGCCAAACTTTTCTTTCCCGGTCGCGACGGCCGTGCGTTAAACTCGCGCGAGAACTGCGGCATTGAATCCGACGCGTTGTCGGTCGATCATGCGGAGAGATAAGAGGAGATTAGAGATAACAGGACATTCGCAAACAGATATCGAGATTTTAAACTTTCCATTGAAACGATGAGAAAGAAGTTCTGTGTTCTCGCCTGTGGAAAAACGGCGTCCGCCTGTTTTCTCACTCGGCCCGGGGTTTGCCGAAACTGCACGCGTAAGCCACCGTGTCTCCTTGAATCGCCGTTTAGCGCCTGTGACGTTAGCGCACGATGATACGAATAATCAGCGATTTTTTTTCCCCCGACTTACGATCGCAGACGTTAAAGGCCTGTGTCCGCAAAGCTAGAACTTGG
>NW_011967246.1:308233-313865 GCF_000949405.1 Vollenhovia emeryi | reverse complement strand
TCCAAGTTCTAGTTCCGTAAAATGTACAGCCAATCAACTTGCAGCTGTTCCGTAATAGCTACAAGTTGATTCGCTACACAGTTTACGGAACTAGAACTTGAACCAATAGCATCGTGAATACAGACCTTCTCTGGGGGAAAAAAAGACAGCAACCCATTTTTGGGCCCGCAATTAGTAATCGAATTATTATATTTCTTTTACGAGGCACTAACCGAAATGTTAAGTTGCTTAACTACAAACAAACGATCCAAACTTTTTCCCAGAGTAGAATGTTACGAACAATCAAAAAAATTCGATTACTAACTGTAGGCCGCAAAATGGGTTGCTAACTGTCTTCTTTTCCCCAGAGTTGAGAGACTAGTTAGGGCCTGAGCAGAAAAATTAACCAAATTGAGTGAGGCTTATTGTCGTCAGTGGCAATTAAACACGGGGAGATTCTTTTAAAACTCAACCAAACTGGTATAAAGAGTGATACGTATTTAAGTCACGTTTCAACCTCTTCATCGGGTCCTTTTCAAGTACAATCTGGAAACAACTTCAAAAGTACAAACCGCCCACATTTTCATTAAATTAGTCGCTTCTAATCCAAATTGGTTTGTCATGTTCTTGAAATATTAACTTCGTGAATCAGGCATTCGCCCCAGAAATTTCTCGCGGTCGAAATGAGTCGCGGCAGGAAGACCGTCGGGTTTCGCCGGTCGTTTAAAATCCCGTACAATGTCCGAGTAGAAGGTGAGAGGAGGGGGGGGGGGGAGTCGTGGAGCGAGCGAAGATCGGTGAAATTTTCTTTCGGCGAAAAAAAAAGTGAGAGTGAGAGGTGTACTTCGTCGACGTACGTCGACGTTTTTCTCGTAATTTAATTCAACGCGAGCCAACAATCGTTAAGTTATGTAGTAATCTTCGCCTCGTGTTGCTCAGCTTCGACTACAAATTGAAATCTACTTTTCGCGTGCTCTGTGAATGTATCTCGTTACTACCCGCGTTATAAATTTTTCGCCGTCTACCATTTGAACGTCTACTGTCGCGATCAAGGGTAATCCACTTGATGTAATCGTGGGACAGTGTCTCCAAAATCATTGTGAAATCCTTACGAAATCCCCGTGTCATCGTTTTGTCTTTAATTTACTTCTTTTAGTGAATATTCAAATATATATCGTAGTTCACACCCATAAGAGCGCATTCTTCTCGTAATAGGAGTGAAATAGCCGCTGTTAGAACAACAGCGAGTTGAAACGTTGATACACCTTTGCGCGCAAATTTGGAACAATCAAACAGTACGCATAAATACAAAATTACTTTTTATTAAAACCACGGTTAAAGCAGTGGGAAAAGTGGGAAAGCAAGGAAACACCTTTTCTATCCTAACCGAATACTACAATCTTAACTGATTACTTCTACGAGCAAATACTTCTTACAATTAGTGAAGTAAGAAAAATATATTTTGAGGAAATCTAACAGCTCTTTGAGGTTTAACAACGTCACATATGTTTAAACGTGCATATAAGAGAAAATTATTTGCAATTAGATGAAATTATTTGTAATCAGATAAAATCGAATGAAATCGTGTAATCGGTGGGACAACATTTTAGCTAGTGGTCGCCCCCTTGGTCGCGATGATGTTCGGGTACACGCGAAAAAGATCTCGTGACGACAGCGCGCGACTCTACGCAGCCGACGTCGAGAGCTCGATCTCTCAGCCGGTCGCAAGATCACGTGTGTGTATGTGTGCACGTGTGTCGTCACGGCTCTACACACCGCAGGTTTCCTCGGTGAAGGCGATCGAGGTCGTCCGAGCAAGGTTATACACCATTTTCTCTCGCCGCCGCCGTCGCCGGCGCAGATCGGTCTCTTAAACCTTCCTAAACCCCGCGAACGTTGATACTTTTGCCGTAGAAAAATGCAAAAAGATCGTGCGGGCAGAAATATACCTTGTTTCTTGCGTGTCGTTTTATCTAGCTTAATTTGTATCAGTTAAGCTAATCGTTAACGGGAACACTCTTCATAACTTAATTAGATCAGTACATTGTGAGAGACAGAGGAAAAGACACGTTAATTAGGTGCACACTTGCGAGTTAATGGCGTTAATGTTTCTCAAACATACGTGTTTGCTAAATATTTTATCTCTGTAATCTGGAAAACAAATTGATTGCGTAATTCATCGTGTCGGCGTACAATTGGATCTCGACTCGAATTTAACCGAGATTGCAATTGACCGAAGTTGATGAGGGAACAATCGACCTTTTTATGCTTTCTATAAAAACGTTAAACCGTGCATCATGTACGATTGTTTATGCTCGTTCGAAAAAACGGCCTTCGGGCCGGGCGACACTTGGAAAGTGCTGCGACGTAAATTGCCATATGCCACCGGCGTTCCTTAGCGACAGCAGCGGCTGATTGTCGGTACGAAATCTCTCTCGGTGATCTGGAGGTAATTGACCCGCTCTCCTCGTCCTTCATCGGGTTCCCCTTGCTCTCGGGTGTGGTCGTCGCACGCCTGCATTATAGCGGATCGTCCGAAGTCAAATTCGACAAGATGAGTCTGTCATCAATTCCAGCGAGGCCGTGAAAACAGACTCTGCCAATCGACAAGACGAAGGTCGGGGCACAGAGCGTTCCAGTTTGACTTTTCTTCATCCGAGATTGTGTCGCGGCACGCAACTTCGAATTTGATTTCCTCCCGCAGACTCTACGTGCGTGATTAATCTCGAATTGCAATATCGTAATTAGTCCTCGGGACTCGCACCGGTGGAAAATGAATTCCCGTTACTGAATTTAGAACAATACCGGGGAAACACAAAGGGATACGGGGGATAAATTCTGCAGTTTGGAATTTTTGCGCTAATCATTCTTCCTCGCGTTAATTATTCCAGGCCAACAGCAATTCATTCATACGTTCACATTTTCCGGATAATCGGCGAAAAGCCATTATTTTCCTCTACGCTTCTCCATTCATACCATTCAGACGTAACATTCCCGGTCTATTCCATTCTGACCTTTGACAATCTTCCACTGTTAAAGATCCTGAAGATCAATGCGTCACCGTTGACCTTTGCGCAAGTAGCTATACGGTGAGATAATGCCTTAGGGTCCACATTCGACGTCGTTGTCGGGAAATTTACTTCTTAAGGACGACCCGTCACGAGCGTCATTTCACGAATCCTCGGGGGAGCACAGTAGAGACAGAGAACACAGAATACGTATTTGTAACTTTCCAATGGCACAGTTAAATATTCCAGCGATACAGCCATTATAATTTTCCACCTGTTTTATCGTATATCCGATAATCTCTCAAGGCCCGTGTCCACGATGCTAGAACTTGGTCCAAGTTCCGTGTAGAAATGTGTAGCCAATCAACTTGCAGCTTTTATGGAATAGCGAATTCTCGAAGCTAGGAACTTGGACCAAGTTCTAGCATCATGGACACAGGTCTCCCCCCCCCCCCCCCGATAAACTCGCGTTGATCCTCGATATCAGTCGCGCGTATAAACGCATGTGCATTTTTACGAGCAAATGAAAATCCGCTCGGCGACGCCCCGAGCGTCCTTTTCAGTCTTTTCTGTATTTTCCGTTCCGGGGCCACGGGTGCCAGGAACGCGGAGCGATTATTCCAGTATAATTCGCCGTTTAGCGGACGTCCTTGTCGCGACTGACGCACTCAGGGAGAACCGATCTCCGGCTCTCGGGCCTTCTCTGTACAACAGCCGTCTGGATCATGGCAGCCCAGGCCACAGGCCGCGGGCGCAGCGCAACGTGCGTTCGTATTGTCCGCGTGCGCGCGCGCGCATGCACAATGCGATTTCATGTGTAGCAGCAATGCTCGGCACGATCGGGCACGATACGTGCGCGACAATCGGCGATCGGGCCTCCCCGATACGTAGAAACATACGACTTTGACACGTATATATCGCGCCACGTCGTCGCGCCCGCCCTCCCCCTCTCCCTCTTTCACGATCGCGGATCCCGCCACTTGCCTGCTCGTGTAATTTTATCATGAACGCGGAGGGTCTCTGTATTCATATGAGACACGGTTTCGCGATCTTTTTTTTTTTCCTTTTTTCCTCCACAGATTCGTGTGCGTTCGATAGTTGCGCACGTGCCCGATCGTGTGTATTGTGTGTACGTGTGTACGTGCGAACGCTCGCCTTCACATTGTTGCCTTTCACTCGGTTTCTTAGAGCACCCGCTTATGTGTACGTGTGTATTTACATATACATATATATAGATGTAGGTTTTACCCGGGAATGGCGCGTTACTGCCGGCGTTATCTCCGGGATCTCGTCGGAGAGCGCGGAAGAGCACATTCCGCGAATTCGTCAATCACGCGGATGCGCCTCGACAGAGAGAGAACCCGGAAAACGCTCTTTTCCCCGGCAATTCGCGCGCCCCGTACGAAAAAGCGCGGCTCCGCGAACGCCTCCGTTCCTCCTCGAAGCGCCCTGGCATTTCAACGGGACGTTCGTTTGCCTTCAATTATTCCACGTTAAACGCGCGCACGTCGCACGACATTTAGTACAGAGATTTTCGACGCCTCGCAACAAGGTTATCGTTCGCGATAACGAAGCCGCTCTCGAAGCCGGTTGTTTGAACTCCCGAGAAATTTCTCCGATCGGCCACGACGCCCGATCGATCGGACACTCGATCCAATCATGGGTGATTTTGTAAACTTTGTTTTCACCGATTGCACAAGTGCGCAAGGCAACGGCGTGAGTCAACTCTCGTTACGTTACACAGTTGCAAAAAATAAAACTTTTACAATGTATAGAATGCGGTTGTTTCTACCCGCGCGACAATATTCCCGGGGCCGAGTGGAATCGAATCGGATCAGAGCTGAAAATCAGCATCCCCGGGAGGTAACATAACGCCCGGGCGACCGACCGACGCCATGGCTTAAATACACAGCGGGCGAAATGCGGAGTAACGTTCCGGCGGCGGACTCGATCGCGTTTCGTAATCCTTTAATTTATGTCGAGAGAAAAAGTAGAGGACAGATGACGTTCGCCTTCAGGGACGAATTGCGAGGCGGAAGTTCCCTCGCGCGTTATTGCCTCCCCCTTCGCGGGTAAAACCTCTCCTTCTCAGGCTGCCCGCTTACGTGTATTCGCGCGCGCGCGCAAACACGTAAATGTGCGTAAATGCACACGGTTTTCCGGCCCGAGGTGGTGGTGTTGCGTCGCGCGCCGCGGTCAGTCGCGACTGACACGAAACGTCGCTGCCGTAACAGTTTACTTTTACGCGTGACCCACTTGCCATTCCAGTAGTCGAATCTAAGTATCGTAATGAGAAGTGGGACGTCCTGAAATCGCCGAGCGGACGCCGCGCGGACGCAACCCTAAAACGAAGGTCGCCCGCTCGGCGGCATTCAGAAGGTCGCGCGCGACCTCGCGCGGCAAGTCCACTCTTTTATGCGAGCCACGCGTAGATGAGGCGATATCGTAGAAGAATAGATCGTAATGCGGCCTTTAATTAGCCTATAAACGGCTTAATAACCGCTCAGATAGGTATCGGCGCTTCGATAATTACCGGCGTACTTATAATTACTCATATGAGCGCGCTGCAGATTTGAAACGCGAGAATGGCACTGACGATTAACTCGTATCCAGAATATGCCAGCTCTCTCTCTCTCTCTCTCTCT
>NW_011967246.1:285539-307416 GCF_000949405.1 Vollenhovia emeryi | reverse complement strand
TCCCTGTCGCTCTCTGTCTCTTCGTGTCTCTCCCTGTCTCTCCGTGTCTTTCCGTGTCTTTCTCTGTCTCTCCCTGTCTCTGTCTCTCTTTCTCTTTGGGTAAAAGCTGGCGCGGTCGTAGAATGTTGTTCCACGATATCGTATTAAAAAAATCATCGGATCTAAGCGCTGAGCCTTGAGAGGCCGGCGATTATCCTGGCGTTATACCGAATGCGCGCGGTTCGCGTATCGGCGCGCTGATATTAAAGCAGCGAGACGAGGACGCGCAATTGCCTTCGTGGATGACCTTTACTCGCCGACACGTCTGCTGCCGCTCCGCCGCAATATGTGTCGCGGCGGGCGCGGCGCGCGATGGACCGGTCGGGTCCTGGGGTTTGACGAAAACCGAGCGCCGCGACGACGCAACGCTCCGAGACGACGAGGCGGGAGGGGAAAAAGGAACGCCACGACCTGAAAAAAAAAAGAGATCTTTTTCCTCCGCTTATATTCCCCCCCTCGATTGCGTTCGTGTTCGAGGTAGAATGTTAAAACGACCATAAGACTGCATTTACATTCGATGTAGAATGTTGAAAACATCGGTGTGTCGCAAGAGCGACGCGGCCGTAAGAAAAAAGTGCAGTAATGAAACGAAGATATGATAATGGCGCGGTATAGGTATGCTAGTTATACTAAATTAACGAATGCATTTAATTATATCTTTCGGCGTTCCATCGCAAATTTAACACGCTGAATACAATTACGATACAAGATGTCGCAAGAGTCAATCTTTTTCTACACTCGTCCCACGTTTATAAATATAACAGGAACTGATTTTGTTTTTCAATCGAAACACAGGACAGTTTAAACCGTGAGTGGCTCGTCGTATCGCGGCTCCGTTTTCGCGGGATTACACGAACGTCAACTTGACTTCGCGGACAGGATACGCTTAGACAGAAGTTTTGCTTGAATTTTCACCTTACTTTTAGACTTTTATTTAATGTCAAAGTGAATTCTTTACCTTGACCAAAATTTTATTTGATCGAGATCGGAATTTCTAAGAAACGTTTTAGTAGAAGCAAATAAAACTTTAATAGCTTAAGAGAAATGTGACTTCAACATATCTCATTTGTTTGACCTAACTAAATCTTTTTTCTGCGCGCATGCACGAACCTTGAATGCGGAACACGAGTCTGTTGGTACGTTCATTCTCGGCGTTTTCGAAATTTAATTATCGCGTTATCCAGCGCGAGAGATTCAGGGGTCGAGAGAGAGAGAGAGAAACAAAAGTGGACTCGAAATTAACGCGCAAAAAGTCCCCGAATGAAAGAAACGGAACGATAGTTCTAGGACACGGTGTAGGTGCGTCTTTATCGTCGCGGCCTTGCGCGTATGTAGGCGACCGCACGCGGCGATATGCGGGTGTTACGCTCTTCAACATCCTTTTTTCCCCCCCGGTTTTCTCCCGTTTACGCCTTTCATTCACGCGGCTTGTTACGTTGGCCGCGGCCATGTCGTGTTGTGCGCACTTACGCGCATTTGCGCGCTCGCCTCTCGCATGCGATTGCTCCAGAAAGACAAGAGCGATTTGTAATTCAGCTATGCGCACGCCGCGGCGGCGCTCGCGAGAGGATCGAATCGAGCCGCGCTCTCGTCGCGGCAGATAATGGCAGGCCCGTTATCGCTGCCCCCGCATCACGGCGCGAGATAAGCGGCCGCGGATAACGCGCTGCAATTATTTGTTGCGCATTACAACCGATATTTGTTGCAAGTGACATATCGTTCGCGACCGCCGTCTTATCTCCTGTTACCATGTCCGAGTAAATCACGGCGGGAGAGATCGATGCGGCGCGAGAGAGGGATCGCCGGCTCAATTGGTCAACCGTCAAATAAAATTTTTCAGCTCGGGCGCACGCACACACCGCCGAGCAGTCCGGCAAAACTGGTTCCGAAGACCTTTTTGCCGGGCTTGGCTTCCTTCTTGCCTCGTCTTATTTCGCAGCCGATTGCCGCAGGCGTGAAATGCGTCTCGCAGCCTTCTCGTTTCGTGGAAAAGAAAATCGAGTTTGCTAAAAATTTCCTATTCGGCGATAAATGACGGTGCCACCGCCGGCCGGATTATCCGGGTTCGGGTTCTGCTGTGTGTTCCGTTCGTTCTTCTACTAGGATACCCACATTGACGTCCCGAGAGACCGTGGCTTTGAATTGCAAAAACAAAGTATCGACATATGTTGGACTTATGGAACTTCTTTCCCCGAGAAAGAAGCATCGCGGGGCGAAAAGTGACGACCGTTGTCGTGGATACAAAGGATGAAAATGCAGTATTTTAGACTTGGGCGAGAAAACGTTTGGGAAAATCCTCTGGTACGCGCGACGCTAATTTATCGCTTAGAAGCCTCTCTCTCTATTTTTTATCTTTTCTGTAGTTTTCCAATCAGTTATAATTAATAGACCAATTGTGCAAACGCGATCTAAGGTACGCGCGAACGATCCGCGCTAGGTTTTGGGACCCTCTTTTTAAGTAACGTCTTTAAATTCGCCTCGGTCTCGCGCACAATATTTATATATAGGACTCCGGCGGCGTATGATGGGGAGACGGTTACACGCGACGCGAAACCGAAGGATCTGAAACCTGCAAAACTGGATTCCCCTTCGTCCGTGTGATGTATACATCGAAAATTACCGGCTCGCTTCTCGCATCGCGGCGGAGATATCATCGTGAGCTGCGGCGCGCGAATTCGTGCGTTACTCGCGGTTTAACCGCCGCACGATTTCACTTCCACTTGTTCCTCTCGGCCGTGCGTATCGATCGCCGTTTCTTTGTCGTCCACGTCCGTGTCTGCAAAATTCTCCGTGCCTCGAGCGCGGACGCGCGATCGGGTTACGATTTTGTGTACCGGCCATCTTGTCGATTACAATCTATACACATTGGCGGCTTTGTAGAGTTTAAAAATCAACACCGATCGCGCACGAAGGGCGTCACACTTTATACCGGGCGGAAAGTGCAAATAAATCGAGATGTCTAGGTCGACTCCGAGCAATATCTTGTTTCTTGTTTCAAATTTCTGTTGTAATGCCGGTCCAAATGTGTGTATACAGGGATATATATTCGTGGGACAAAACTTATACGGAAAACGTTAAAATTCACCGTCTCAAAGTTCTAGAAAAAACATGGCCCAGAAATGCTTGCTGAATAGCCAAGGTCTGGGAATATAAATGACACCAATTGGAGATAAAGGAAAGAGAGAGGAAAGAGTCTAAAGGACAAGAAGGAAGGAAAGGATACAACGAAGGCAGAGCAGGTGAACGGATTATACCGGAACGCGAAACGGAAAGGTCAACTGTTTATTTTGTCAAAAATTAATAGCCTTCTTCAGTCTAGGTATTTCCAAACTATGATTATGTGACTGAAAACGCCAGGGAATTTTTTATGGAAGGCATTTCCTTTGGGACAAAAACGCCGAGATACTGTCCTTGAGGCCCGGAACATAAAATTTTGTGCAGACTACGAGCATTATCTCGACTAAAGCCTCGTTGAAGAAATATCCCGCAGCGAACCGACAGTTACCTAGGTACTACAATTAGATTTATACCCTGCATTTGGGTAGCTCGTGTAGAAAATGTGCGTCTCATCTTGGAAAAGGCACGGCCGCGGCGTCGACTGTATAACGGTACGCTCTTATTCCGATGTTAAAAATATAACTGCACCGCGCCACGATGGCAATATATTTCAAACCCCGTAACGCAACGTTGGACTAAAGAGCGAGCTCTCGGATTAAGAATGATCGAGCCTAGTACAGGTAGATGCTTCGTGAAAGTAGCGGGTATCGAATATTGTTGAAAGAGAAGAAAAACCGTTCGTGTAAAGCGTAGACGCCGCAAAATCCTTCCAGATGTCTCAATTTGGATCAAGCTCTTCCTCTTAAAACCTCGCGATTTGCAACGCCGACGATCGTCGGTTCGTGCTCGCTTAGCACGTAGGGTCGATTGTTTATTGACAATTGTGAATGGCGCTCCTTCAATTTTATTGACGATTTGTGACGGGGCGACTCTTCATCAAAGAGGAAAGCCCCGCGGCGAGTTCTCGTCACGACGGACGATTTCGCATGAAATATGCACCTGGGCTCGGTATATCTCCGTCATGCATTTTCGCCCCCTCGTGTAACTTCTCGTCTCTCTGTTTCCTATCTACCGCGTTTCACCCCCCCGATTAGAACCCCGTGGAGAACTCCACCTGAACGCACGAGAGTATGAATACTTTACCTCTCTCCATCGTCTTCCGCCGTCCCTCCCGGTATCCGCGATGCGCGCTCGCTCGCTCGTTTCACAGCTATTCTAAATTTATGGACAATATTCACGGCGAGAATTTAAATAATTCGAGCGCAAGTCGATTTCAAATTGACGGGGATCGCTTTCGGGAAATGCGAATCCCATTATAGCCGCGCGCAAAATTATTTCCGTGCAGAATCCGCGGCGCGTTAACGTTCAATAATAATAATAATAGCTGTTATCGGCGATGGGACGATAAAGTCAAATTTATGTAGCGCGCGCAGCGACCGCGGAGGTTCATTATCGGTAAATGCGAAACGATAACGAGCGGCCGAAAATATAAAATTGCTTCATAAAATTTGAAAACTTTGTCGGGCGGCTCGTGTGCTCCTGATTAATTAACGCCGCCGCGCACCCGAGTGCTCGCTCGCGAGTGCGCCTCGCGTGTTGCGGGGGGGCCCCCTGCGCGAAACTCAAAACCGGCTGCGTTACGTCAGCCGATACCGTTGAACAAATTTTCGGATAATTAGTAGGCGCCGGTGCCGTTAGAATCAAACGCCCGGTGAAAATGTAGCGGTACCTGGCAGTAAAAGGTCTCGACGTTCTCGGCCCTAACTCATCTCGATACTCGAATTTGAAATTTGTGGACAGCGATAACAACGCGAATGCGCACAGCACCGTCCTGATATATATATATTTTTTTATATATACGCTCCGACGTCCCTTTAACGAGGAAAGGTATCGATATCCCATTAAGTTCTAAGCCATCCTGGTCCGGCAATTAAGCGCCGCTAAACCAATAACGAAGATTGCACGCGTTGTTCGCCGGCGAGCGAGACAAAATCATTAATCACGGGCCGTGTAATTAATTATACGGGGGCTGTTCTCTCTCTCTATCTATCTATCTATCTCTCTCGCTTGTTCTCGGCGGCGTTGCGGCAAACTCGGAAGGCGCCGCCCTCTCGAAAAAACGTGAGCATCCGTGGCGTCGCAACGGCCGCTCTCGCCACGGTAAACCGTGTGCTCGCTACGGGGCTGCGGACATCGCGTAGCAGTTAATTATCGGGGACACGGGGACGTAAAAGGGGAATAAATTACGCTTATCGATCGCGCTTCTCCATGCGAGACTCGAGCACGCGTGTATGTACATACGCGGGCGAGATCACGTTGCACAGCTGCCTTTTCCTCCACGCTCCCTTCTCTCCCTTCGCCCAAATCATTTTACCAAAATTTCTCGAATCCACGAGAAAAGCCCGTACAGCCGTCACGCGAGAACTCGCGGGACTTCGTCCGCCTCGGTTATTCCTCTCTTTCGACGTCGCACGCCTTGGAAAAATTTATAAAGTCACGCTTCACAGACCGTTGTAGCGTCAGAATATTTGTACAACTTCGATATAATTACACGGTTCTTCGTTAAAGAAATCATCTGCGCATGCGCGCTCCCCTGATACGCAAAGCAGAAAACACATAGCATCATGACGCTCCCCGGAAGCTGAAAAAACCTGTGTTAAAATTTCAAGTCAATCGGTCCATTAGTTTAAGAGATCATCGAGGACAAACACGCAGACAAACCCTCTCCCTTTATAATATTAGGAAAGTCCCCTATTATGAGATAGGCTCCTAACATGTCAGCCGAGTTTCCGCTACATTAATAGACGTCGTCCGTTGGTTCCACCATGAATTCATTGCCCTTGGAGTGAGATCTGTTTGAAAGATCTGCGATTGAATTTGGACGTTGAAAACCTACTATCTCGCACTATAGAATCCTATCCCGTAATAGAGGACCTTGCTCTATTTCATATCTCGCAGGCAGGGTAACGAATTTCTCCACGCTCGCCTGTGCTTCGCCTGCCCGCACGGAGTCGCGCGACGTTACGCAGGTGATCGTTCACGTGAAGGTCGCCGCGCTATTATCATTCGCTCGCCGAACCTCGGGCCGACAGGCAGCGTTGAGAGTCGGTCCGTCGTAGAGACCCTGTAATCAGAGACTGGCCGTAAGAGTTCGTCAAATTCCCGCGAGCGAGAGAGAAACGTAGGCTCTACGATCGTAGAGGAGTGAGATAGCCTGGTGTTTCTCTCTCGCCCGCGGGAATTTGACGAACTCTTATGGCCAGACTCTGATTACAGAGTCCTGTAGTCCGTCGTATTACTTTCACGTTATCAATTTCCAAAACGCGATCGCGATCGCTTTGGGAATAAAACTCTATTAATTTGTACACCTTTATCGGTAACAGGCAACGCTCGTCGATTAATTATTGAGTTTCTTCAGTTTCACTCGACACCGTTTCATAGACACATTATATCGCCAGTGTTTTCAAAGATCCGCGCTGAAAATCTAACGCGGCGAGCGCGAGGCACTTTGTACAGGCCTCTCGTTTTTTTTTCTCTATTTTTTTATTCAAGTCGATCGCGGTTTACGCGGATCGCTGAGCCGCAATCGTTGAGGCTATCGCCTCGCTTCCACTCGTGGATCCGATAGAGCCGCCGTGTAACACATCCAGGTGTTCGACGTAAGTCGTGCACGCGAAGCTCGACGCAAACGGGTTTTAAGGGGAACGTAAGGACCGTGTAAAGGCCGGAAGTAGCATCGCCGTGTGGTTTTGGATTCCCCGCTTCCTGCAACGACGAGCGACGTTCCTCCGCGGCGCTGGGTAGGTAGGAAGAGACACCGTAGACGTTACGCGCCGAGTATACGATACACCACGCGTACCGGTTTTCAAGCCAAGCTTCTTCTGCCTTGAAAATTACGTCCACGCGGTTTCTCCGCCTTTCGCGATGCCTACGCCAACTTCTTCCCATGCGAGCTGTACACCACGCGTGAACTATGGGAAACAAATAGTAGTTTCCCCATTTCAATGTCTCGCTATCACGCAAGGGCATGCATATCCCAGGGAAGTTTGCGAGTTAATAATTTGAATAAAAGAGAAACGTTAGTAGCCTCTTTAATACGGTCGGCAGTACCGCGCTCTCGTGAAACATTGAACGAGTCAAGACTGTGGACAGGGGAGAGAAATGTTAGAAGAATTTTCAGCGGGATTACCTGCGTGAGCTTAGCACCCGACTTTGAGGTACAAACGAAATAAATGCTGGTACAAACTATACTCTTTCGAATGCATGAAAAAAAAATTCTTTTTTTTTATTATCATTAAAGTCGGGTTCACACAGGTGAGATAGTTTCGATTTTCGAGCTTATCGCGATTTCAGGTTGTCGGTCTTGGCGCGTCCAGGTACACCCCTGGTGGGCAGCTTGGACAAGCCGCGCATCGAAGGCGTGGAAAGAATGTACACGCAGAAGATGAAGACGCATAGTTTATTTCGGCCTTGGACGTTCCCGTACGTTCCGTTACTTTAATTAAATCAGAAGATGTAGTCCCCGTTCGAAGCCCCGCGATCTGCTTGCCAGCCTCGCGGGGAATCTCGTTGCTTCCTGGCGCAATCGTCGAGCCTCTAAATCGTACTCGCGTATCGCGTGCATAAATACACATATCGACACGTGCGTATGTAAAAATCGACATTCCAGGTGAACCTAGATAAACATCCGCCTCTTGCACCGGTTACGTTTTCATCGAACGCCGGAGTTTCTGTGTTGTTAAGACTAAACTGGTCCGTAATTGTTATTTATTCGCGCCGTTCTTTTCGTAAAATTTAAGGGGCAACACCTCCGTGTAATCGCGTGCGTAAATTCGTCAGCAGAAATCGCCGTCGATTTTCTAATCACGTCGGGTCACCCCATAAATAATGCAACATTAAAACACTCGAATTCCCCTGACTCGACGCCGAGAGACTTTTTATCGCCGGGGAAGCGAAAATTTAAGAGCGAAACGTCGCTTTTCGGTCCCATTTCGAAAATAACTCTGAAGAAACGAAACCGCTACGCTTATGGGACGACCCAATAAAATCGCGATCGCAGAAGTTTTTACGAGTTCTTTACGACGAGGCACATATCGCTTCGCTTTATTCATTTTGGAGGATGACGGCGGCGGAATCGCGTCTCGCTTTCGAAGTCCTCGAGTGAAATCCGTGCAAGGTCGCGCGAGCGAGCGAGCGAGCGAGCCGCGGCGGTGTGAACGATTTAGGACGGAAATTCCGGGCGCGAGCGTGCGAGCGCAACGGCGAACCGCCGCGATCGTTCGCACGCGCGCGCGCGCGCGCCTGTGCACTCTCTGCGCGTCGCGCCTCTCTCTCTCTTTCTCTGATGATTCTCGGTCCCCTTCGTGCTATTCTATTCCGGCCGTTCTCCGCGCCGGCCCCATGGACTTGTAGCGAATTCGATTGCTTGCACTAGTGCGCACCGGGTGCACGCCTGTTTATAGTCAATTGGACATTTAACTTTGTCTTAAATACATGCTTAAAGAGTATTTAGCCAAAAATGATCCGTATGGATGCTATACAGGTTATTTTACTGGCTAAATATTTCTAGAGATGTTTAGGACGATTCTTAAATATAAGAATCGATCCCGTAAACAAGCCTTAGTCTGCACTCAGTGCGCACTCACTAGTGCAAGCAACCGAATTCGCTATTATATACTAGACTGCGCCATCCCTGTGGACGCGCTGTCCTAAACATTAGAGCGCAGATCAAATGAGTCGTGCTCTCTCTCTTTCTCTCTCTCGCTCAGCGTGGGGAGAAACCGAACAAGTCAAACAGAGACGCATTGACTCGCTTCACACAGCTGAAAAATTTGGGTTAAATTTAACAGATATTACATGTCCCAAATGGTCCGCAAATTTTTGTGTTAATTTAACATATGGATATGTTAAATGATCGCACTAATACTCTGTTAATATTTTGACACAAAATAAATGCAAATCTCCAAACAATTTGAAATAAATTTTAAAATTAACATATTTTTAATGTCAAATGAATTTTTCAAAATGTAATTTTTACATTTTACAGATGTAGTAAGCCAAATGACGGTACGAAATCACTCTCACTTGTGTTATATATTATAGAATATAGAATCAACATTTTATTCTGTAAATTTTAACAGACAAATCTTGTTACTAATAGTATAGAACACGTGTATTGTGTAAGATTAAAACATAAGTACGCATTGTGCTGTTTTAACATTTATTTTCAGTTATTTTCATAATTTTACATTTGAGGTCAATTAACACAAGAGCAATATGTTAAATGTTGACATGAACGTGTTAAACATTTAACGCGACAATTTTAACCGGCATTGTTTTTAAACAAGGAAACAAATTTTTCAACTGCAGTTCTCTCTCTCTCTCTCTCTCTCTTTCTATATCTTACGACCGACGCCTCCTACGGATAGCGCAGTCTAGTATATACCCAAGTCTATGGCCGGGCCCTCCTTCTTCATCGATACGCGCTCAGATCGCGAGCGACGGTGTACTTACTGAAATTACGAATTCATTAGTGACGAATAACTTTCACTCCGCCACCGTCGGGGCAGAGTTACTTCGCACGGACTATGGCGCGGACGATCCGCTATAGTTCGCGCGCTATCGACGATATCTGTCGATGTGTTTATTTATTGAAGAACGCGCCGTATTACAATTGCATAAACTGGTATAAACTGGCTGTGTGCGGTGCACTTGGCGTATTTGAATTAATTTGCATCGACGTATCGCGCGTACGATCTGGTTTTCAACCGCGTTGACTTTGTTCCACGTTACAACGCGCCAATTAATTAAACAATTGACCAATTAATTCATTGGACGTTTTCGTCCGGTCGAGGGTCGCCGCGTTTTCCGCGTCGGCCAATGAAATACCAGATGCACGGTAGGTCAAGTTCCGGAACGTACCGGATCCGGTCGCGCTCCGGTGGTCTTTTTTTACACTTCGCCGAAAAGAACGCGTTATCACCCGGAAAAATAATGACTAATCTTCATCCTCTGGTCAGCTTATCTTATCGCGCTCGCGGGGAACGCGGGAGAGGATTTCCCCCCCCCCCCCCCGGTATTTTGCATATTGATACGCGGAGGAACGACGTCGCGCGCTTATCCGTCTCTGTAGAAAATAGCCCGTCGGTCTCCTTCCCCCCCGTTGTCCCCCGCCGGATATAACGCGCGGAGTTTCTCCATTTACGACACAAGTGAGAATTGCGGAAACCGCTCGCAGATACACCTGGATAACAGTTCGCGTGTTTAAAAGTGGAGAGATGCTCGATTTTTCACAAGGAAAACGATGTCGATAATTTTATTCGTTTCGATATCAAATGTGGAAATGTTGCCGCTCGTTCCCTCCAGCTCGTTCCACTCTCGATCTAATATAACAAACGATTGTAAAGCGAACGGGATCGGTGATTCGCGCGCGTGCATTTCTAGCGAATGCTCGCGTTACGTTGCTCCCGCGTTAAAGGACTATTCGTTTTCGCGTAACAACGCGATTCCCCCCCCGACAAGGAGAATTAGCGCGCGTGCCGTTTAATTTGCGCAATGTTTTGCGAAAACCGTGCGCACGACCTGCAAAATCGAGATTATTACAGTCGCTTTGTTTGCAACGGCCGTGTTATCGCGCCACGGCTGCGGATTTGAAGACCGAGGTGACCCTCGCGTCACGGTATCCGGTCGTGATTTTGACTCGGTCTCAAATTTCCGATCTCCGAATCGCGTACATCGCGTCTTCAAGGACTCGCGGCGAGGCGACGGGAATTTTGCCGTTTCGTCATCGCAAGTTTTCAGCTTACCGGAAAGTAATTTATTTATTGAATTGCGCACCGTAATTTCGCACGCATTAATTACGCAACGCGAGCGCTGACGCGGCGACGTACGTGCCGCGAGCAGACAACAATCGTCAACGGCGGGGCGTTAACGTCAAACAGCCGCGCGATTGTGCAAAATCGAGTCGGCAGCGCTTCCATCATTTCGCGCGATATAGTGTCAATGTCACGTATCATTTTCGAAAATATCGCGCTCGTATTGTCGCACTGTCGTATAAATTTATCGACGGGCATAAAACAGCAGGTTGGTCACGGTCTCCCGAACAGCGGCTACCCCGATGAGGCGCGAGTGCGAGCGGCTCTCGCCGCGGTCGGCCGGTCGATTGAATAATTGCGACGAAACGGCAGAGCGAACGATTGACGCGTATTCGAGATAATTAGGAGACGAGGAGGCGAAGTCGGTGCGGCGCGCCGACAGATAATGGCTAATTAAACGCGCGCCAATTGCTCTCGAAGGCGTATAATATTCACGATTTACTTAAGACATTATCGCGAAACATGATCATCGCCTTCTGCACGTCTCAGTCTACACCCTCAAAAAGGATTTCTCTTACAAAAAGTGTTCTTGACGTATTTACATTTCTCGCACCCTCATTTGGTATAAAAATAAGAGAGTATTAAAATTAAATCAACAATTCTTATTCTCCTCGATCGAATTAAAAAAAGATTGACTTACTATATCGAGACAAGAGTAACTTATATAAATGCAAGTTTATATATTCATGCGTTTAAAATTAATTTTGCCTCCATTTTACGCACGACGTCGGCACCACGACATTAGACAAAAGACGATACATACTATCGTTTTATTCTAGATTTTAGAATTTTTCGTTTAAGATTGAAATATTCCTTCCTCTATAATAAATATGATTGGCGCTATATCGATCCTATTGTATGATACATTCAAGTGTAATAGCACTGGATCCGGAAATTTTTTCTGTGGGTGTAGTAACGCAATTTTTGTCGGGGTGCAAAGTTAACACACGCCTTATTTATCTTGTTTTATCTGATTTTATCTTTGTAATGTCCCAGCGAGGCCTAGTGCACAAAAAATGCCTAGTAATGCCGCAAATCTGTACACCACAATGCCCTCAGCGGTTTACCCCTCGCGTGGAATTGTTAAAACTATCAGCGGGAGCTGCGCTTTTGCCGAAACCGCGCGAATTGGAACCGATATCGCGTGAAATCGATGTAAATTTCTCGCCGCCGCTGCCGCCGCCGTTTCGTATAAGAACGTGTAATTAATCGCGGCGACCTTTGCCCATCGGCGGCGGCAGCGGCGAACCGAGCCGGCAACCGAAAAAGTTAATTTTTCCCCTGGCAGCGAACAACAGACATGGCTTTCGTTTCGTGCCAGGGAATTCGTCTCACCTCGACCGTATTAACGCTGGCTAGACTCGATCCGCCACCGCCACCGCCGCCGCCATCGTCACCTTTTTCTTTTAACTGGGCCTGACGTACTTCCTTACCAGTGCCTACAAGGCGCCCGACTTTTTACCGGCCGCTGTGCTCCAGATAGACCGGCGGACTGACGTCGAAACCGCGTAGGAAAAGCTCGGTGCATCGACAGAAATAACCAGCTGGCTGAGACATGCGCTAAATTTTAGTATCGCTGAAAATTGACGGGGGCATCTTCTCAATCGGTAATCAACGCCCGTGCAGAGCGCGGCAATTTTTACAATTTTTTCGCTCGACGATATCTCACCGGACATCGGAGATAAGGTGTCGCCGCTAAATATACGGAACGATAAGTTCGATATCCTCGGGTGGGGAGGGGGTCTTGTAAGCATCTCCAAACCTATATCGCGCAGTCCCGATCCGCAGGTAACTCCATTGTTTGCGGATTGATAACGGCCGTTTATATAATTGAATATCGCGGGTTATTTACAATGGCGAACGCGGGAATGTTATCGCCCTATTCCGGGAGGCGAGGAGCCGCGCTCTCTTATTTTCTCAAAAGCGAGGGGGTCACTCGCTGACCCCCCTCGATAAACGCGCCGCGCTAAATGCTCGGGTGAAAAATACCGCGCGAGAATTGAAACGCGTCCGGCCGGGAGCAGTCTCGAGCGCTTGTTAACCTTGCCGAGCCGAACGTTAAGATAATTTCTGTTAATAACGCGAGCCGCTCGAGTCGCTCCCGAAGCGCCCGCGGCTCGGCGAAGGGCGCAAAATCGCGGATCGACGAGTCAATTAAGCGCGGGGGGGGGGGGAGGGAGGGGAGGGGATCGTCGCCGGAGAAGGGACCCCCGGTCTTGTTTTCACGTGAGAAAAGAGCGACACCGCGACGGCGGCGGCACAGGTGTTACCGCCGCCGGGCAACGGCGGCGATGTCGAAACGCGCCGAAGAGATTTCTCGTCACGATCGAGACGAGATCGCGCGAGGTTCGTCCGAGATACTCGCATATTTCAGCAGCGAGTCTGGAAAAATATTTAATTACACACGCTCGTCGGTCTCGCTCGCGCCATTGAGAAGACGCTCGTAAAGTCCGCCTCTCGCGCTC
This sequence comes from Vollenhovia emeryi, assembly GCF_000949405.1. Lineage (NCBI taxonomy): Eukaryota > Metazoa > Arthropoda > Insecta > Hymenoptera > Formicidae > Vollenhovia > Vollenhovia emeryi. The sequence goes on along the minus strand of NW_011967246.1, from coordinate 293,981 downwards.
GCGCCCGCGATTCTCCCTCCCGGCGGAATTTGTTGACAGAGCGACTCAAAATTCTCCACGAATTAGCTTTGCACGCGGTATCGTTTGCGAGAGCCACTCGAAAGTTCCATTCCGTTCGCGGTATTAATAGGAATTACGCTTATTTTGCTTTGCGTCTCGGGCCGTGTTCTGGATTTTTTGTTGACGGATTAAAACGAGACACGGCGGAAAATCTGCGAGGACAACCAGGCCGATCATTATAAACGGAGAAAGACGAGAGCCTCGTCCCAAGCTCCTTTATGTAAACCTTGAGGCGTAGATCCGGATTCTTCGAGAGCCGACAGGAGGGATAGAGAAGCAGAGGCAGGAGGAACGAGCGCGGGAAAGAGAGAAAGAGAGAGAGAGAGAGGGGAGGCCCTCGGTGGAAGGGGGCATAACTGCGTTCGGCTCCTCAGGTGTCTCCTCCTCGGGAAGAAAACGGGGGGGAATCTCCACGCACTTTTAGATCGGCAGGAGGTAAAAGCAAGCACGTCGGCGAAAGTGTTCTTGTATAATGCGCTCGCCAGCGGTCCTCCGACCGCCAGAAACGAACGAATTTAACGATCGTCGGCACGAAGGGGAAAAAAAGGAGAGCCAATCTCGGATCTCGCGACCAATGCTCACCGCGAGCGAGCCGGCCCGTAACGATCTCTTTATCGGAGAGTTTCTCCGGGTTAATTAATCCTCCCACTCTCTCTCTCTCTCTCTCTCTCTCTTTCTCTCACCGAAAAAAATCTTACAGCTCGAGGACATTTAACGAAAAAGTGTATCGCGCAGCGTAAGGCGAAATTGCAAGGCCGGCTTATTGATAAAAGCGGATCATTCCGCGTTTATTAAAGGCAGCCTTCGATATCTCGCGACGTTTCGCCCAGGAATTCTCCCTTATTATCGTCGCGATACTTCGATATCAGCGCCGTGCGCGCACACGTGCGCGTGTGCGCGCGCGATAGAATAGGTCGTGCGGAGCAACACATACTGACGCGTCCCACGGGGTACACCCGACGGCGGCTTCGATTCGCGGAGTTACGGCTCCGCGCCCAGACCGCTAGCGAAGTCGCGAGTGGAAGAGCGGGCGAACACAGAATTGCGTTTCTATCTGCTATCCGGCGACGATCTTGTCCCTCTTCCTCTCGTCCCTCGCCCGCGGCTTTTCTCTTTCTCTCTCCTCTCTTTCTCGCCCCGTCGATCCGCCGCGACGTCTCGTTCTGCCTTGCTACCTCCTTCTCCTACTTCATATCGAAGGTATGTAGGCTGTGCCACATCCTTGCCCGGAAACCGTTACCTCGCTTGGCTTTACACTGAATGGAGCTCGCTATACCGTTGTTCCCCATACACGAATTTCCTCTCCTCCTCCTCCACGTCGCCGCCGCCGCCGCCGCCGCCGCCGCCGCCGCCGCCGCCGCCGCCGCCGCCGCCGCCGTCTCGCGTCGCTATCGAACGCGGCTTCTTACGCGAGTAAATGACTTCTCCTTGTTCCCCTTTTCGCGAATTAACACAAGTGACGCTAATCGGCCGTCCATCGATCGGCCTGTACGTCCGTCGTGCACTTGGACGCCGCGAGTGAAATTTATTTACGGCGATCCCGGATCGGAAAAATGAGCCGCGCGGAACGCATGCGAATGCGCAAGGCGAGAGTGCGGTGCACTCGCGTTATCCTTCCCCCGGCTCTTTCTCTCCCGCTCGCGCACACCCTCCGTGCACAATCGCGCGCGCCGGTCGCCTACGCGGATTAACGCTCCTTCGTCTTGATAAGTGAGCGAGGATTTCCTTTCGTTTGCCGTTCCTCGCCGGCGACGAGGGAAACGTTTAGGGCGCGATTCCACTCGCGTTCGCTCACCGGATCGGCCGATTCCCCGTCGTTTGACATCGAGGTGTGGTCGACTCTAGCCGCGATCGATTTTCCTCCCGATTATCCCAGCCTCCGCCGCCGCTGCCGCGTGGAACGCCGGGAAGATTCGGCGTGCGGTGCAAACGCGCAATTTCTCAAGTGAAACACCCCCCCCCCCCCGGCCGCCAATCGCGCGCGCTTATCGCTCCTCTAGAAACCGACCGGCGGATTGAGAAACCGCGCCGAGAACGTGCGTGAGGGAAACGAAGGGAAAACCCGGAGTGTCCCAGGATGGCGAATCTTGCGGGAAAACGGCGAGGTGCGAGCGGATCGATCGCGGCGAAAGCGGGTTTACGGTTATTCCTCGCGAACAAACGTTAATAATGTACGTTAGGAGATTGACGTAATGCCGATGAAGTGTAACATGCGTTCTCCGTACTGTCGTAATTAACTGTCGATGCGAGCTCCCCCCCCTCCCTCTCTCTCTCTCTCGCTCAATTCTTTTCTCTTCTGCTCTCGTCTCGTGATTGCATTCTTCCGCAAGATGCATTCTCCTTAACGATCGCAGGTACGCCGTCGATAACTTAATCGCGGTGCTTCGTGCCGATCGGCGCGATTTCACGAGCGATCGCAGCCGAGAGCGATCGCTCGAGAAGGGAAAATTACGAGAGGGAGGGGGGGGGCAAGAGATATCGCGCGGGTTTCGGATCGGATCGTGCTTCGTCGTCTCTCGGGACGAAGTTTCGGTGCCGAGCGAGATGAGAGTCCGAAGTTTGCTCGTGCCGGCATGCGGATTACAAATTCGGTACAATCTTCGGGTGGTGTGGGGAGGAGCAGGAGGGGGGCTCTTTCCCTCTCGTTCCCTCTTGCCCTCGCGTGTTTTTTCGAGCGGGGGAGGGAGGGACGCGGAGGGAACACAATTACTCTCGTGTATCCATTATTCCGCGAAGGGAAATTCTCCGGAGTAAACGCTCCACAACCGAGAGCTCCGACGGAGCGTTAAATGACTCTCTCTCTCTCTCTCATCTTTCTCATTTCTTGCTTTTTTTTCCCGAGACGACGCGTCGTCTCGACGACATCGACGACAATAATCGGCTGCGCTAGCGTACTTTGCGCGCTGCACCGCCGCGTGGAAGTGGGCCGAGAATTATTTATACGTCGGTCGACACAGCTGATCGTCGCGGTGTATCCTCCTACCTTTTCTCACTCGGCCGTATTTTTGTGCGTCGAACGAGCGCGGTCGGAGAATGTGCGCGGGCGAGAAACAGAGAGAGAGAGAGAGAGAGAGAGAGCTCGTTCTTCGGTCCCGACGCACCGGAACGAAAAAGCATATTCGATACGGCGCTGGCCCGAAATAGCGGCATGGCCGACGGAAATAAACGCCGGCTGCGGGCCGGCTACGCCCGACAAAGCGCGACGCTTTCCGTCGACGATCCATCACCGCTCTGGCACTTTTAGCGCGATTATCCCTCGCTGTCAATCGTCCGATAGACGGGATCCCGCGAACTCCGATCCCTTACGTTCGAGTCGTAACACTCGACGCGACACTTCACCCAGCTTATCAACATTGTGTCTTTTGACTTATTGGGGCCGTTACCTAAACATTGTTACGAAATCCCGTGGAAGTCGGGCCTCCTTATATAAGCTGGTTTGCAAATTTTAGAAATCGTACGTTCGAAATGTCCGACGTACGGCTCTCCCGAAAAAGGCAGAGAAAGCCGCCGGGTCGCGACGTAATGTCGTCGCGCCGTTCAATTGTCGGCCCGCATCACGTCCGACTCGACTGACCGATTACGAGTTTCTCGCGTAACGGACGCGCCGAAAAGTACTTTTCGGGACAACCTCGCGACCTCTCCTCGCGGAGGAAGGCTCGCGGTATCGACGGTCGCGACGACAGTGACGTTAGTGCAAACAATGCTCTTTCTCGCGGCTCCCGACCGGACCGCCCACGTGTCGGCGAGCCCCTTGACGGCTTCTTGACGCGAATCAATGGATCCTTTCCGCTGAACGCGGCCAAATTGTTTTCCCTCGCGCGAGTTGTTTATTGTGATAGCCGCGGCTGATGTACGACTCATTATAAATCCGACGACGAGGAGAAGTTTATCGTCTTAACCCTCTAACTTCGCAGTGCGCTCCGTGATATAAGTCTCTTGCTAAGTGCAAGACGAAGGACGAGAGTGAGTCTTGATTAACGGGGAAATAATTCAGATATGAATTATTCGTGCGACTCTCAAGCTTGTTTATCGGTCGCGGAGAAATTTCATATCGTTCGAATTGAATTATTCGAAGCCAAGCCTCGATAACAGTTTATCTTCGGTTGATCGTTCAGGAGCGTGGCACTTTGTAGTCCGGTGCCAGAGTCAAACGAACATCGCGGCGAAGGGCAATATTGTTGAGAGGACTGTCGGACGGTTTAGAGATCCTGTAATCAGAGACTGGCCAGAAGAGTTTGTCAAATTCCCGCGGGTGAGAGAGAAACATAGGCTATCTCACTCTTCTACGGTCGCAGAATTTGACAAACTCTTATCGCCAGTCTCTGATTATAGGGTCTCTAGGACGGTTGACATAGCACGTTGCTTCGATCCGACACTTTTCGAACGCGACATCGAGAGCGATAAATGCTCATTGGGTGATTAGACATGATTGGATGGTTGATTGGAAATAAACGGAAAAGGTCGAACGAAAAAACACGCGATCCCGCGAATCTCTACGTGACAGCGTACAAGGTACACGCGTGCTTATCTTGATTATTTCACAGCTGCAATTAATCGATAAGACATGTGAGTGCCGTCTATCAATTGCAAACGGATTTTCGGCAAGACGGCCAACGAGCATTGCTCCCAGTATCGCTAGACTATATTGCACGCTCCCGTCATTTCACTTGATATCATAGAAGATAACAAAGTAAAGCGCATTTAAGGAAACGATGACACCTAAACTGCAATCTGCGGTCATATCGAGTCCTCCTTTAACCCTTTGCGTCTCCGTGGTTTTGCTGTGAAACCACCACGAGCTGTCGCGTTCTTTTCTTCGTCGCTACTTTCAACTTTTTACGATCGCACGCGATTGAATATTTGCATTACTTTTAAAAGCCGCAGAAATTAATACTATTTTTTATTTTTCTATTCATTTTATATAATTGACAGTATTTGTATATAAATCATAAAAGGTGTCGACGTACTTTTATGTCGCTTATTAGCGACTTGTTGATCCGAATTTGGTCACCTCACCCTATGCTTTCTTATATTAGGCTGCAAAAGATCAAGAGCCACAAGCCTGATCTACAATGTGTGATTAGACACACTTAATTTTGCACAAGCAACTCAATAAAAAATTTGTCAATGACGTACGATCGTACAATTCGTCCTACTCGCACAATTTTTCCACCGTATTTGTCGGCCATAAATAAAATGTTTCGAGACGCAAAGAGCACATTGTAGATCGGACTTTAACGTGAGATATAATCCCAGAGCTTCCCCCAGCCTTTGGAGTTTCACGCTCATTCTAATTAAACTAAAATGAAAATATCTAACGGCTAACTCAAAAATATCACGGCTGCTATGACTAGAGCGCGCAGCAGCATTCGGGGCGCATCGAGAGCGACGACGGCTCTTTTTCTCGCGAGCCACGGCTGTTACGAAAACGCGACTATCACGTCGGCCGCGCGTCGCAATAGGAAGAGAGCGAATCCGGCGTTCCTACGGCGTAATCGCCGGCTACGGCGCACCGTCGTTTTATAACGCATAATGACGCGTTTCAAGACCAGTAGGTCGCGTCCACGGTAGTCGAGAAACGCCCGCTTCTCCTCCTGGGCACGGTTCATCGAGCACGAGCGATGGTATAATCGTGTGAAGAGGAACGGGGCGGCGGGGAGGGAGAGGAGGAGGTGGAGGAAGAGGAAGAAGAGGGAGAGGAGAGGCCACCTCGGTCACACACGAGTCTACGGAGATCCATCCACGTATATTCATAACCATGGTGTAAAGATACAAGGTGAAACATTGCGCGTGTAACCAACTTTTGGGGCAAATTGTCCCATTGGTTCTTCCTGCATTCACCCGCAATGGTTTGCAGTGTGAAGGTTGGGGCAAATTTCTGATTGGTCAATTCGGTAGTTCGAGCCACCTCTGATTGGTCGACACTGCGCATCCACCAGATTGTTTCACCTTGTATCTTTACACCGTGTTCATAACAGTAACCGCCGCCGTAGAGGTCTCCAGCGATGGTATAATCGTGTGAAAAGGAATGGGGAGGAAGAGGAAGAGGAGGAAGAGGAAAAGCCACCTCGGTCACACACGAGTCTACGAAGATCCAGCCGCGTGTATTCGTAACCATGGTGTAAAGATACAAGGTGAAACATTGCGCGTGTAACCAACTTTTGGGGCAGATGGTTAACTGGGTTCTTCCTGCATTCAACCGCCAATGATTTGCAGTTTGAAGGTTGGGGCAAATTTCTGATTGGTCAATTCGGTAGTTCGGGCCACTTCTGCTTGGTCGACACTGCGCATCCACCAGATTGCTTCACCTTGTATCTTTACACCATGTTCATAACAGTAACCGCCGTAGAGATCTCTAGCCGCGCTCGTCCTTGTCTTCCTTGCCGTCTCTCTCCTCGCAAAACAAGTCTAAGCGGCTCTCGATGAGCCGTGGTCTGCCGCCACCGACGTCGCGCTATGTAGGTTACTATCGCAACGGTCCGCGCCTCCTCGACCCGTCTTTAAGAAGGTCGTTTGCGAAGTAACCCGAACCCACTTCGCGGCTCGTCTCGGCGGCGAATATGCCTTTCGGGCTCTCGCCTCTCCTCGCCGCCTCCTTTGACCCTTTAAACCCGCGGCAGCCGTCGGTTAATCGCGACTTGATCGTTGCCCATTGATACACGGTTATTACCTCGATTGCCGATGTTAAGAACGCGTAATGAATGATTCTTTGTTACGAAACTGACGGCCGAGCACTCTAATACTTTTGCAAGCTTATTCACGTAGGCATTAATTTTTCCGGCGCTAGAAGCTACACGTGTCGCGACGGCGATTTCATTCCCGTGTGTTTATCTTAATAATAGAAACAACATCTTTGAGGAAGAACGTTGGGATGCTGGTGGGAACTCTCGGCAGGAATTTGCGCGCGCTCCAAAAATGGTTACACGGCCGGTGGTTGGGAGGGAGCGGAGCGGTTTCTTGGTGGGGATGGCATAACGAGAAATGATACTTCGCGCCGATCGAAATCCCGCTTCAACATACAAATGTGTACCAGCGCGCTCGCGCGCGAGGAGTAGCTACGATTCGAAAGTGTAGAAGGAGAAACGCAAAACTATCATCCTTTGATATCTCGCGAGGCGCAGCGGGTATGACATTGGTCATTCTCCTCGTCCGCGAGCCGTGGCTTTCGTCGCGCGTAGCTGCGGTCTCGCGGCCTCTCGTTACGTTTCATTCGCATACCGGCGGCGGCGACTCGCGCACACGCGCGGCTCCCGTCGCGTGTCCACGCCACTTTCGCGAGTCGCCGCGATTTACGAGGACTCGCGGGGAGATACGCGACGTCGCGTTGTGTTCGCGACTCCTCCGCCGCGGCCTGGCTTTTGCGGCGAGCGCGCGTGCGCGAGCGCTCTTTAACCTCGACAAGGCGGCCTCTCCGCTGTTCTCCGAGGGGCCTCTGTACGTGTACGCGCGACGCGACACACAGCTACGCTCAGCCAGCCTCCGAAGCGATCGAGGAGCGTGGCGAGTATATAGCCGTGGGCCGCGGTAGCGCAGGGGGTCGGTGGGGACGCAGGGTACGGGCCACGTGACCGAGCCTCGCGGATATATAAGGTGGAGGCGAGCTGCTAGAATCAGCCACTCGACGACTGGCTCCGGAGTGCGATGCGCTCCGCGCTCTTCTCGCCCGCTTTAGGGACATTGAGAAAGAGACAGAGAGAGAGAGAGAGAGAGAGAGAGAGAGAGAGAGAGAGGGGGGGGGGAAGAAGGACGAATATATTATTACGCTGGCGATGCAAGACACGACGAGAGAGAACAAATGGTCTCAGAGTGAAAGAAAGAGGGAGATAAAAGGGTGGAGGACGCGCATTGACCGCGTGCCAGGTCAGGTGCACGCGGAAAGGAGAAAGCTCTCGCGCTACGTGCACGCGTGGCTAACGACTTTGGAAAAGTCGTCTCGTGCGCCTAGCTTGATGACAATCATTTGTCGTCGTCATCGTCGTCAGTCTCCTCTTCTTCTCTTCTGTCCCTCCGCACCGCGAAGAGGAGCGATAGGCGAGTTCCGGGACATTGTCCTCTCCAGAGACGTGAAAGGAAGAGCCATGTGCGTACGGGTCGTCCAATTCACGCGACCATCGTGCATCCGCATAAGCGCGAAACGAATCGCGTGATCACGGGGCCCTGCTGTTCGGTATCTCGCGGAGATGCCCGAAAGAGGCGAGCAGAGCCTCGCGAAACATATGCCTCCGCAAACGACAAGATCACGGCACGTGATCTCATCCTACGCACGCAGATGCACACGAGAGAGATAGATAGATAGAGAGAAAGAGAGAGAGAGAGAGAGAGAGAGAGAGAGAGAGAGAGAGAGAGAGAGAGAGAGAGAGAGAGAGAGAGAGAGAGAGAGAG
>NW_011967246.1:243736-285038 GCF_000949405.1 Vollenhovia emeryi | reverse complement strand
AGAGAGAGAGAGAGAGAGAGAGAGAGAGAGAGAGAGAGAGAGAAGAGAGAGAGAGTGAGAGTGTATGTGTTTGTCACGCTACTACCACATGTTCTCTCAAGGTCTCTCTATTCCGTGGCTCCGATGTCAATCTTTTTTGTTGTCCGCGGCGACGAGATCTCCTTCGATCCGGTAGCGTCATCGCGGAAAACGCGTGACGACCCAGCGACCCGCGCATCTGGACTTGCAACGAATCGGTTCGGCGGTCACGTAACTCGTCCGCGATATCGCAAATTATCGGCTCGTTAACGAGCCGAGTACGTCGCAGACGACTTCGCGTTCGCGTTGCGCGCCAACACCGTCATCGTTGCCAATAAACAAATAATAATTCGGGTATATTTCGAGGAGCTCGCGCGTGTTTCCTGGATCGTCACTGACGTAAGGTGACTAGTAAGAAAACTAAGTAATCGGAGACGTAGACGTTACCCGTCGTGCCTGCGTGTTATGCAACGACACGTGCGCGCGCGTCCGAGAGGCCGAGCGCCGATAACGCTCTGTCAACGGTGAGGCAAAAATGATACGTCGTTCCGGCCGCTAATTGATCCGTCGACGTCACGGCGGTAATTGACAGTTTTTCTTCCTCCGAGCGAATATTGGGAGAGATAATTCTCGCTTGGAAAGATAGATTATTGTCTTATCTCTCAATGACGTTTTCAAGAAATCAGTCTCGCTAACAACATTTGTTAAATTCTTCGAAACGGCTCGCTATCTTCATAGGTGACAAAAGCATTTATTTTCGTTCACGCGTGCATGCGTGTTTACGCTCGCGCGCGCTCGTAAACGATACGATACAGCCGAAAACAACGTTCGAGCGAGCAAACGATCGGGCGATTTCGCGATCGCCCCGGCGAGTAGTCGGCTAATAAAAGACGTTGCGCAACAGTTGTTGCGCGGTGGATAATAATAAGAACGAACACCGACGGAGTCGTCCGGGTGAGAAGGGGGGGAAAGGGGGGAAGGAAAGATGCGGGTGGGGAGGGGTCGGAGGAATCGAAGGCAGGGTTGCGTACCGTCGACGGACCTAGGCCCGTACGCGGGCAATGCGCGAACGTAATAATTCGCCGCGCATGAATTGACGCGCGGAGTCGCGTTGCGTCGCGGCAATGCGGCGGCGCGGATGCGCGATGATGAAAATCGCGGAGGAGAAACCTGGGTCGGGTAAAATAGCCCGCCCCGTCCGCGATCCGCGACCTTACCTTCGTTAGGGGGAACAGATCGAGAATTCGTGGGATAATAAAATAAGTAGCTCGTGCGAGCACTCTCTCCCCTTACCCTGTCTCCCTCCCCCCCTCTCTCTCTCAAGTCGGCCATTAATTAATCATCGCACTAATCTCAGTTAACATACGATACTTCGCCCGCGTTTTCAAGTTTTTTTTTTAAGAAGAAAATTAATCTGCAATCTTGAACCGTGAGAATTGGAGTTTTCAACTTGGAATCTCTCGCGGATGGTTGCACGAAGCTCGATGGAATCTTCTATCGACGACGTGTGGAATAAACGTCGTCGTCGTCGTCGTCGTCGCCGCAGAGGCGGCTGCATAAAGGATTCGAGATCCCCGGCGGTATATCGGAGATGGATCGGCTTCTGCCGGTGGTCGTTAGCCGTGATAGATGGCAACTTGTACTCCACCGCCGGGGCTCTTCGCGTTCGCCAATGAGAAATCCGATCGTAACTACTTCCGGCTCTCGGGCCGATGCCTTCCGTGGAACGCCGTGAAAACGGAAATTCACTTTCTTTACCTTGGCAGCGTATCGCGCGTGCGTCTCCGTCTCTTTTCCCTCTTTTTTTCCTTCTTTCTTTCCTGAACCTCTCTCCCTCTCTGCCTCCTCCCTATGCACGTTCACGTATTTCCCCGTGACGCATCAACTCGCTTCGCAAAGCCGACCTCATGGTTCGATCTTTCTTTCTCTTCTTCTCTCCTTTCCTCGCCCTGCTTCTCTTTCTCACTCACACGCATGACACGTACGTCGCGTACGAGGCACCAGCGTCCCTTTTGGATTTTCGAAAGTGCCCGCCGCCATTTAATAATGTCCGCGTTCATTGTTACCGCCGCGCGCATTATCAAGCCGCGGGCCGACGTGATATCTCGCGATCGAACTTCTGCAGGAAAAAAAACAAATGGGATTCCTGTGCGGTCGGTCGACGCGTGACGTTTGTCTCGTTCGACGTTACAAAACGCCGATTTATATTTCACGTTATCTTCATGATGAGCACTTTATTGTTTCAAGTGACTCATGCACTTCCGCGACGCGGAGTCGTTTACGTACGAACCCGTCTCGAGCGCACTGGGCTGTTCCTACCTTGTGCTTTTCTGTAAAATTTCAGAAAATTTTTCAGGCGATCCCCGACAATTAATGAATTCCCGTAACGAGCCGCGGCGCAAAGCACGCGCGGGCTCTCTGTGCCTTTCCTCTTCGTGCATTTACTTCTTCCCTGTCAACGTTGCGCTCGGCTTGGCAAACGTTAGCGACAGGCAGGGGCCTCCGAAGGACGCGCGTATACACTCGCGGCTAATGCGCTCGTGCATACGCTCGATTTGCACTCATACACGCTCAAACGAGCCGTCGTACGTGGAGACTCCACCGTCGAGGAGTGCGACGGAGTGTAACACGCGATTCCGATTTATCCTCTAGCGAATCTTATCGCGCTCGTTCGAACGATTAATGTACTCGCGCGATTGTTGTTTTTCCTGAGAATCGCGGGTCTCCGATAGATCGTTCGCAATTTTATTCCGCGCCGTTATCCGACACGCCGAGTGTCGAATCTGCCAATTTTTTTTTCTTTTTTAACGCGAATATTACGCTGCCGCAACGGCAGCGCGAAGTGACACTCGAACTGCCACGTTCAGCGCTAAATGCGTAACGAGAGTACGCAAGATTAGCATAACTTAACGGCACCGGGAGAGCGGGCACGGTTTCTGGTTTGTGACATTTAAAACGCTGTTTTTATCTCGCCTTTATTCATAATGAGCAGCCTTGAGCTCGAAATCCGGCTCAAATTTTTCCACAACGTCTGTTGTTTGCGTCCCCTCGGACGTCCATTGTAAGGACTGGGCACTGACCAAGTTCCAAGTCCGCCCGCCCGTCGCTACGCGACAAAACTGATAATTTTTTAATTCGGGCGGGTGATTTCCTTCAGTTGTCCCATTACGGGCGTCTATCCGAAACGATCGGAAAGTTTCCGACAGCTCGCGAGCCGAGGTGGAAAGTCGATGCCGATCGGAACGCGGCTGCCGGAGATCTCCGTGCCGTAATTGGAAAGGACCGCTATCGCTTTTCTGTTTTCGTCGCGCTGAAGGATCAGCCATACCGTGCGCTTGTCGAACCGAATCCCGTGGCGTCGCCTTGGGGAAAAGTTTCCGGAAAAGTGAAACGGGAGGTTCCTCGATGCGACTTTAAAACAACGCGGATTCCGACGAGTCCCGCGTAACTCTCCTCGGTGGAGGCTACCCGAGGACAGCGGTCCGGAAAATACTGTTGTGCTAAACTTAGTCCCGGGGGGGGGGGGAACATCTCGTCGGGAAAATATGTGCCGAGCGTACGCGTATATCGCCGAGGCGAGTAAGCGGAGGACAGGGCGCTCGAGAAGCCCCCACGGTTGATTTAGAGCTGTTCGCGAGAACGGAAAACGCGCGCCTCCGCTCTTTTCCGCGCCGGGTATTTTCCACTGTGGCAAGTGCGGCGTGAAGAAATGTGCGCTGCTCAGTAAACAAATGAACGGAAAGATCCGAGTTCAAATCCACGGGCCCACTAATTTTTTCGGAATTTCCCCGAAGGGAAGCGGTAACCACCGAGAGTATCCTGCCACACATATCCTTTTAGGGAAAACCCTCCAGATGGGAGGTTTCCTTCGGCAAGGTTTAGCAGCCCACCGAAGATGACGTAAAGCCAAATGCTCAAAGTACCAGAACGAGGATAAAACAGGGCTTAAGCCTAATACACGAGAAAGAAGAAGGTATTTTCTACGGATGTCTCGTCCGAAGTCACTTGAACGGCGCGTCTGAACGAGCGAACGTACGCCGGACGGAAAAGCGGAGAGCGCCGCTATCAGCGGCGATAATAGTATCGTTAATTGGGCTTCGCAGCGATCGGCGCTGGCGTTTCGTTGCAGCAGCTCCGATGCAGATGCGAACGGCGTTGATTATCGCCATCGGCGAGACGGAAAGCGTGAGATAGCCCGACGTGGGGGAGACGCAGGAGACGGCGGGCGAAGTCTCGTTATCGTTCTTCTCACGAAAACAAGTATATTTGGCCAAGATTCCGATAAGAGGACGTACCTTCTCGCAGTCGGACACAAGCGCAGCCGCGGTCTACGTCCGTGTACCCAGTCCGCGCTACTATCGTCTCGCGCAGACTCCTTAGCCGAAGTGTGCGAGCTGGTATAGTTTACGTGCGCGATCGTGGTAGAAGTGACACGCACGTACGCGAGTTGCCGAGCGAAACACACGCGCACGGATCTGAACGATATACCTAACTTGCGAATCGAGTACAGACACGCACACGTAGATTCATCCGACGTACTCACGCACACGGATTTAAAATAACGCGCGCGCGCGCGTACATACGCTAGTCGAATCGATAAGCCCGAATTGAAGACATTTGATGTTGCAGCCTGGTCGGGAGTAATTTAATCTCAGACTCGCAGACTAAACGTATTCTATGCAGCCGCTGCCGGGATCACGACAGGTGCATCGGACGCCTCGTAAACAGGAAGCATATTTTTCTTCAACGTCGTCGCACCCCCTACCCCCCCCCCCCCATGTTTCTCGGCCCTGCCTACCTTTAAAAATCCCGCGCACCATGTGTGGTAGTTAACTTCTCGTGCACGATTACGATTCTCTATCGCGGTCGCAAAGGTTATCTTGTATTTTTATACTTTGTCCGTATACACTCTTGCAACACGAACGTGTTTTTCTTTTATCTTCCCCGAGATGCCTTATCTCGCCGATGACATTTGCAGCTTTACTTTCACGGGTATTCCTGACGGGCGTTTTCTAATCGGCGCTTTTTACCCGCTTTTTATTTACCTTCTATCGAGACCTATTATTAGCTTCTCTCAACTGGTCAATTACATTATCTCCGAGCGACGGAAGATTCCGATTCCGAGTTTCCCGACGTCGAAGGAGGAAAACGGAGACACATGTGCATCGCGTTGCAAGGCCGGCAAAATAACATAAGACTCAGCGGGATCGAATTGAATTGCAAAGTGCCTTTCGTCCATCTGACGCGTCGAATCCTCTTAACCTCTCGAAAGGTCATATATATATATATATATATATATATATATATTTCTATTATTATTTCTCGTGCCCTGCATTGTCGCGCGACTGAGGTAACGCAACTTGTATCGGTCCGCGTGAGAAAGAAAAAGAAAGAGGACACTTCCCGCGCTAGTTTCCCCTTAATTAAGCGACGCGTTTCTTTTCTACGTAACCGACTCGTTTTACACAATTACGCCATATATTTAATTGCGACTTAAACCTAACAATAAGTTAAGCGAGCGAGATGGGCAGATTAGACGTTTTTTTTTCTCACAATTCACGCGCTTTTACGAATCTGTCAGTTAGCTTCTGTATTTTTAATACGCTCCGTTGTCGCGTGGATTTGGATGATAACTTTGCCTCTGCATATCGTACGCCCTGCAACTTTGCCTCTGCATATCTTGGTTTTTGGACGGTTACAATGTCCGACGAGTCACGACGTCCAAGACAAAGGAAAAACGGTCCGTGATAAGATAGGCACGCCGAAACAATTTCGGGCAATACTCGCCCAGCGATTTCCGGCCGTTCGTCCAAACGTCGTCAACCTTATCGGTTCGTCGTTTCAACGTTATCTCACCGAACCCCTGAATCCGGCCGGCTCGGTTTTGCGCTGTTTATTAAGCCCGCGGCTGGCAAGTAGCCGGCAACGCGGCCGAGTATTGTCCGATTCCAACAACGAGATTACTAGAATGTCTTATCGATAGGCGATCAGACTCAACCGAGCGATCGATAAGACTTTCGCTTTGAACAAAGGTGCCCTTTGCATAAAAGGAATCGTGTCATCGCGTTATATATGGACTATTCACGATGCTTCAGATACTATCTATACTATGTAATATCGATACCGTGATATCACACGATAGACGAAGATCGTATCTTCAGAGGGCAATAGTCCTGAAATTTCCTACGCATTGTATGTAATTAAATGCATCTCGACTTTCATTAGCAGGCTTTTCTTCGGTGTAACGACGACTAAAAGTACTTGTAATGTACGATTTCATTTAGCGAACTGACGTCTGGAAAAATTTTGAGAGATAATGAAAGCAATTCATTCTCTCTCTCTCTCTCTCCTCTCTGCTATTTGCATCAACATGAGCGATAAAAGTATTGTCGGTTCTCATTATTTCCGCCTAACTGAACGATAATCTTGACATTTACATTTTATTTTTCGCAACGATCTACCCGGGTGCCGGAGGCGACGGCGCTTTTAATTCAAGTGAGTCACGTAACCGCGGTAGTTGTTCGGCATACGTCGTGTCTCACCATTAACATAGTTTGCGCTCTTTTGTTTTATTCTTACCGTGGTTTTAATTTAAATGGGCTACGGCGGATCGCACGCGTTGATCACGTGGACACGCGGTGTTCGATCTCTGCAGTAAACGACACAGAAACGACCGTCGCGAGATTCAGTGAAATGCCGCCTCGTCGCACAAATTGGAAATCTGACCAAGTGTTTTACGAAACATACACAGTTGATGGATTTGCGTTAAATTTAACAGTTATCACGTGTTCCAAGCTGTCCACACAAAGTTTTGTGTTGATTTAACATAATATGGATATGTTCAATGATCACACTAATACCCTGTTAATATTTTAACACAAAATAAATGCAAATCTCAAAATAATTTTAAATAAATTTTCTATGAAATTAACATATATTTAATGACAAAATTAATTTTTAAAAATATAATTTTTACATTTTACAGATGTAATAAGCCAAATGACGGTACGAAATCACTCTCACTTATGTTACATAGAATAGAATCAACATTTTATTCTGTAAATTTTAACAGGTAAACCTTGTTACTAATAATATAGAACACATGTATTGTGTAAGTTTAAAAAATAAGTACACATTGTGTTGTTTTAACATTTCTTTTCAGTTATTTTAATAATTTTACATTTGAGGTCAATTAACACAAGAGCAATATGTTAAATTAACACGTAAATGTATTAAACATTTAACACAAAAATTTTAACCGGCATTAATTTTTTTAACAAAAGACACATTTTCCAACTGTGTAATTGCACACGTCGTTTACGTTTTATTCGTTAAAATATTATTAATTAATGTTATTAACGCACTAAAGAATGCAATCAAACTTGTGGTATTGCTTTTTAAAGGTCTCAACAAATTGTTTAATTAAACAGTTATTGTTTCTTTAAAGAGTAAAATTGATCGAAAATACATTAAAGGTACTTTGTCCGACATTGAGATAAATCGGGACTAATTGAAAGTGGTTTGCGAGACCAACGACGGGGAGGGATTGTCGCGAATAAAATGCAAATGCCAAGCGCCTCGCGTGGAATCTTGGCCATCGATGGACACCAAATTTGGGCGACTCGCGATTGGAATCGGCAACCTACTGACATACTAATCGGTAGCGTCGTCGTCATGAGCCGGTTGTTGTGCGAGCGTTAATTAGACCGATACGCAACGTTACGCCATTATAAACCTTGATACACAAATAAAATTTACACAGACGACCCATACATTTGACGAAAGAGGTGAATTCTCGCGCGCGATTGAAAAATCGATATTAACTAATCGAGTATTGCGAAGAAAATCGCTATATCGAGTCGCAAAAGCATTGGTAGTTAATAGTTGACTCGTTGAAATATTATTAATTTAACCATATTTTTTATTAAAAACGAATCAACGAAAAATCGGACGTTTCGATTAATCGCAACGCGCATCCGTAGCGTATTCGATCGAGAGGAATCGCCGATCGTGCCGTTGCGCGAGGCGCGTTATCCCCGTTCAACTACAGTGCTTCGGGGTCAATGAGGCGGAGGAGGAAAAGACGAGGGAGGGTACGGCGACAAGGATGATTTCGCGCGAGGTTTCGCGTAACGTCGCGCCGCGTGATTCACCCCGCCTCTTCGCAGAGGCGCGAAGAAGTATGCCGCTATAAATATAATGCGTTTCTGTGAGTCATCGGCTCGCGCGAGGTGCCACCGGTGGTTGTGGCTCAATGGCATTTCGAGTCGCCGATCGCCGGCGCGTTTGTCGCGGCGCGCCGGTAAGGACGCGGATTTCAACGAGCTGGAACCTCCCTCCCCCTCCTCGGCTTTACGTTCCGTTCCGTGCGAACGCGCCGGAAATCCGCACGCTGATTTCGAGCGATCGGCCGGAGCGCGTGTCCCGAGTTTCTCTTTCAAACCGAGCGAACCCCCGCCGATCGAGATCGCGTCTGCTTTTCCTCCGGACCGCTGCCTTCCGCCGCGAATGACATACGAGTTCAAAGAACTGGAAAGTACATCAGGAGAGGCTCGACGTGGCGAGTAATCTAATCTGCTCTCCTTTTAAAGGACTTGGAACCGATCGTGTGATTTAAAGAATTGAAATTGAAATGTCTGGAAACTCGCAATTAATCGTCCACGTTCCGCTTCTCTAAGGATGCAAAATTGACAGATAAATCTTTCTCTACAATATAATTAGTTTTCTCGTAGATAATCAGACTGCTGTTGCGCTAAATCTGTTAATCGTCCACTAGATAACGAATATTCAATAGCACGTACGACAAAGATAACTACGCAGGTGTGTCGATCGTAAGGAAAGATCACGCGTGTCTTGGACTTTCCGCGGGATAAATAATTCGCGCGAATGCCCCCGCGAGCGAATCTAGATAACAATTATCGTAGTCCGTGCGCGATAGGCGCGCATAGGTGTGCTCTAATACGTGCAAATTAAACGGCTCTTTACTGCGCTTTTCTGCGAATCGGCCGGTAATCGCGCCTGCTATTGCTTATATTAGCGTCGTAATTATCAAGATCGCTCGCTCGCACGCTTTATGATCGGCGACGTGCCAGCAAGGGACATCGAACGTGGGCGACAGGCATGTCCGATTAATTAGCACCCGGCATCACGACGAATCGCCCGTCCGTAAGCCGCGGATCGTGCCCGGCTACATATAACTCGTTAATAATAATAATAACCGATCTTCGGATTGGCGTCTTTTTATTTTATAGCATTTTCTCGCGATACCTCAACAAGGAGTTGAAGACGAGGGGTAAACCGCTGACCAAAATCGTGTACAGTGCAGCACATTAATTCGCTTCGGGTCGTATTGTCAAAAAGCATCTGCGTTTATCGAGTAATCTTCGTCCATCCCTGCACTGAGAAAAATGTCCGATAAAATATATTAAATACATCCAATTACACGATAACAAACTGATATATCCAATTAAATTGTATATCCGATGAAAAATATGGTCGGTTTTTCAATCAAATTTCATCGGTAACTGCATTTTATCAGATAAATTTCATCGGATGTATCCATAATTTAATCGGAAACACTATTTAATAGGTTTATCCGATGAGAATTTTTCTCAGCGTGATTATTATCCGAACCGAATGAATGCACCCGTGCTGTAAAGTTAAAGAGAAATCGAAAGATATCGTCCGACAGTCTCGATTCGTGAATCTTAATAATTCCTTTGCCTTCTAGTCGGGTGAAGTTTGCGCATAAATCTGAGAGAACGTAAGACGTTTCCCGGGGACTTTGGGCTTTTAAAGGGCACTGGCAAGCGCCGGATTCGCCGGGCATTTTCCACGCGCATTTTTAGTCGACGTAACCGAGCGTTTTCACCCGAGACAGCCGAAGGCTGCGGGGAACTTTCTAACCCAATTCCGCGCATTATTTGTGACGCTGTATTAGGCAATTGCCGTCTGATACTGGGTCTAGGTCCCTCTCGGACGAGGAATACTAAATCGCCTCTTGTCATCGTCGCGCGCCGCGACAATTCGCTCTTCGCCATTTTGAAAAATGCGTAGCGGGCGGCAGTGGAAATTCAAGGAACTTCTGATTGCAAGGGCTCTAATAATACAGAAAATTTATTGCGAAAAATATTACCTCAGCCAGGATTTGAACCTGGACCTCCCTACACTCTACTCTGGGAAAATAAGCCAGCAACCCATTTTGGGGCCCACAATTAGTGATCGAATCATTTAGATTGTTCGTAACATTCTACTCTGGGAAAAATTTGCACTGTTTTTTTTAGCAACTTAACATTTCGGTTAGTGCCAAAAAAAGAAAATCTAAGATCTACGTAAACTATTCTAAAGAGATCCCCGCGTGTATCCTCCGAACAGAGCTATTTTTGTTTTCCGTTTACAAAATAGAATCTGCCCAAGAAACTTTTTACTTTATTTCTTACGCAGAGTGAAATCTTCACCCATTTTTCAAGAATATAATAGCGATTTTCGATAAATGTCCGAGCTGTTAAAACTATTTTTATAAGAAACAACGATCGTGCGCGAAAAATATCAATCTAAAATTTTATTTTTTCACTTGATTTATCACGTTCGAAACGTTTCGCGACGCGCCGAATGAAAATTGAGGTAAAAAAACTTGAAAAAAAATTGTTTCTTACGTTAAGATGCACTGATCGACGCGCTCCTTCTTAATTTTCAGCGATGTCAATAATCGCTCGTGGTCCTCAATTCGCGAACGAGAGCGAGTTTTACGTAATTCCCGAAGAGAACGCTCGAAGAAACCAGCTGTTGATGAGCCGTTAGCTGTTTATTGCCGTTATCGGACGTTTTATTAACCTGAAATTAGAAACCTGGAAACAGCGTGACGCGCGCGAAGGGGAGAGGGACCCCTCACGGGTATTTCGCAATGCAACGTGTTGTGTTGTAACGAGACGCCGAATCTGCTCTCGCCGAATCGCCATAATTTAACGCGCTACACTAGCATAACGACGTTCACCGACGCGTAACAAGCAGCTCTCCGCGAAGGCTCGCTGAATAAACGCGCGTCGCGAAACCGACGAACCCGGGCTGCGGCTTAATTACGTAATTTTTCGGACGCTTGAGCGAAGCTTCTAAGTGAATTATCAATCATCGCCGTCCGAGTATCAGTCCAGCTTTCCCACGGAACTATCTGAAAAAAGAAGAATCCGTTTTGTTCCTTTTTTTTCCGCGAGAAATCTCATTGTTAGTCCAACGATAGCCAGTGGTCAAGAGCAATCAAACACTTGCGGCGTAATTTTGCGCGAGGGATTTCATTGTCTCGGGGGTATTTCCGGGCAAGGTCAAATGCTATGTATAGAATTTTCATTGCAAATTCCAGACGGGGAATGTCCTCACCTCCGCGGCCCTCTATCGCCCTCGCGACGAGCGGTATGTCGCGCGCGTGACGGCTAGCGCGATCGTTTCGGGAAATCATGGCGGCTGTAAAATCTCAACGGGGAGAGACGTCATCGGTAATGAATAATTAAAAAGGCTAACGAGCCGTCGAACCCCGGCGGAAATGGCTCCGGTAATATCGGGGCGGGAGGAAAGGGGACCAGACGGGGATCGGTTGTGACGATTAGTGTCCCCTGGATTTGCGTCCGGAAGCCCCACCGGGGATGGTTTTGTCTCCATCGTTCGCGGTGTTTACACGAATCTCGCAAGACGTATACACGCGGCAACAATACAAACGGATTACTCGAAGTCATACCGGAGGCGAAAACGCCCTTTTTGCGAATGCACCGAGAATTACATTGTGGGAAGTGATTTCGTGATCCGACATTTGTGTCGATGCAATTCAATTTGTAACGTTGTATTTAATGTATAATTTAAATTACTTGTAATTGGCCATTTTTTCACCACCTTACAAAAATTGGGGTTTGCAGTTCGGTTACTTGGTAAGGACTTGATACGCTGGGGGAAAAAAGACAGCAACCCATTTTGGGGCCCACAATTGGCAATCGAATTGTTTGGATTGCTCGTAAATCTAATCTTTCACGAATTTTATCCCGCGTAACCAGAAATCGCAATTAGCTATTCTATCTACATCCAAGATTTTAAAGTAATGCTAATCAATTCTCTCAATTAGTTCTGTCGGTATTCAGTAACGCAGAGATAACTCCGCGTTTGGGGGAAGCAATGTATTCGAGAAAATTAATGCGAGACAAAGGCGTGTAAGCGCATTCCTTCGCGAATTAAGCAGCGGCCGCTATTGAGCGACGTAACAATATAATTTGCTGCGAAAAAAAACGGTACTTCGTTAAAGTCTATCTAGCCTCCACAATGAATTTTTTTGCGCACTACCGGGTTTCGCAATCCGACGCGGCTTTCACTTAGCACAGCTTTAATTCGTCAACTTTCGAGGCGCTATCGCCCGCCGGATACAATTTATCGCGCGTAATCGCCACCTTAAAACTGAAATACCTGAGATTATTACAGCCGAATCGCCGTGCCCGAATAAACGGAGCGATATTTCATTCGTATCGCGTGGTTTCGGAGGAGAACAGGTTTCCGTTTCCTTCAGCATTACTTCAACGCCCACCCTTACAATCCTGGAAACGGACGTATAGCTCGTAAAAACCGTCAATCTCGGGGGACAAAAGAAACTCGACGGCGGAAATAAATCATCGCGATATATCGCCGTACATTTTCATTTTTCGTACCTTGGCGTCACGAGGGTCGTTTTACCTGAGAGGGACGTCCCAGGTTACCGCCTAATCTCGCGTCCCGATTATTCTAGAGACACGCTGGAATTTATCGACACCCAGTCTCGAGCCTCGTCCGATTGTGCGCGGCGCGAAATCGCCGACGGATCGTCGCGAAACCGGCGCAATGTTACTTTCACTTAGCGCGATTTATTTTCTGCGCCGTCGATGCGCGTGCGAATCGAACGTGCCTACCGTTCGCGGTCGGCGGAGTTAGTTAATTAACGTCACTCGTACGTGTACGCTTGCGTGTGTGCGCGCGCGCGCGCGCGCGTCGGAAGAACGACGGAGCAAGGTGGCGACGCAAGGAGGAGAAGGAGGGATCCGCGGGAGAGAAAGGAGAAACAAAAATACACGATGGTGAGGTCACCGATTGGTTCGGTTGTACCGAGGCGCGCGGCGTGCACGCGCATCTTATTTTTTTTATTATTTTTCCCGCAGACGAAAGGGGCACCTATACGGTGACGTTGATGACCTTGTGCCAGATGGAGCCGCATCCCGAGCCAGGGACAGTCGGTTTCTCGGATACGCCGCGCTTATCTTTCGTCTCATTTCTGTTTCACCATCGAGCACGTAGAGAGAGATACGGCTGCGAAAAAGCATCGCTGTATTTTCCCACCTGGCGCAACGGCGAATTGTCTCAGGTTTTTTTTTTCCTGAAGCGTTTCGTCCCGGTGGAACCACGGGTGATTTGTTGAAATTATTCCGCTCGTTAACGAAGGAAAAGAAAATGGCCGCTTTAACATCTCGCCTGACTTTTTCCCAACCGAACCAATTATGAGAACCAAATACGAGTCGTTCGAAGCGAATGAACAGAAATGTGCCGGGATAGAAATTGATCGGGTGGGATAAAAATGATTAAATGAGGGGGCTCGCGACGCGGGTTAACAGCTAAGGCCCGGTTTCGTCGAACGTCGCTTGACTTTAATCTTAGTTTAATTCATGTTTGTCCCCTTCTAAATGTAACAGTTGGAAAGAGACGAAGGACGGATCAAGGTAAGCTTAGAGACCCTGTAATCAGAGACTGGCCACAAGAGTTCGTCATATTCCCGCGAGTGAGAGAGAGAGAGAAATGCTATCTCACTCTTCTACGTTCATAGCCTGTGTTTCTCTCTCACCCGCGGGAATTTGACGAAATCTTATGGCCAGTCTCTGATTGCAGGGTCTCTTGCTAAGCTTGAAGTTAAGCGACGTTGGTGTGAAACCGGGCCTAACGATCGCCTTTGGGAAGTTTACCGCGCTGGAACGGAATGCGCCGGGATTGGAGCTGAAATACCGAGTATCCCTAAACGTATACGGACGTGCCGCGTGCACGTTTAAAATCGTGGCACCTGGGCGGCCCCGCGCACGTCTCGGGCCTCGATAGTACGCGCTCGTGCGTTTCCAAGGTGCGTGTCTAAGGTCGTCACACGTGTGCTCGCCGTGATAAACGGTAGCCTAGATCACCAGCGTGCACGCGCGCCCGGCTTTGGATTGCGCTCCGCGCTCCTCCAATTCGTGACGTATCTACGCGCGCGCATCCGCACTCGCGCGAACACGCGCGGCCGCGTGCACGTCTCTCACCCACGTACGCGTTTCCCTTTTTCCGTGATACCCGGTTGACACCGGTCGCCCAGTGAAAGTTGCCCTCCTGCGTTCGATCGAGGATCGATTACGCCGCCGCCAGTTGCAGTTGACCGGTTGTTCCTCGCTCGGAGCCACTCCGACGCTTAAGAATATTCCAACGAAGAGGCCTTAAATGGTGAAGGAAAACGAAGGAACGAGTATCGGGAGAACTAAAAATAAGTGCCCGATGGAAAAATCTCGATTAAAAGAAAATACGACCAAGGCCCGGTTTCACCAAACGTCGTTTAACTTTAATCGTACTTTAATTTACGTTTGTCTCTTTCTAAAGCAAGCTAGTTTAAACGACGTTGGTGAAACCGCGCCTAAGAAATGCATTGTTAAATATTGACTTGGTCCTCTCTTAAAGCACTAACGTCAAATAGAATAAAGTTTTCTTTTACAACATGGAGGAGGAAACGTAGGAATATTCGGTATTTTAGATCGATTCTCGCTGCATTTCGTCTAAACGGCTGAAACTTGCCGGCGATCTTTCGCCTCTTAACCGGCGTTCGTCGCGCGACTTCTCAATTTTTATTTCAGCCAATTTTCTACCCGTCCCGGTGGAAAAACATTTTACTCGGCCGGTAAAGACTTACGGTATCCTCAGTTTCGAACGCGCCGCGGCACGTCTTCGACGAGTCCTCTCGGAGATTGGTCCCCCCCCCGACCACATTTTCCGAATAAAAACGTCGCCGTTCCATCTCTCCCCGATGACGTATTCCGGATTATTATTTACACGCGTGTCAGTCGTCGACTCCACGGTCCCCGCGATATGCGTGTGACGTGCGCGCTTATGTATCCGATTCTTCAGAGAATTCTGAACGGCGCACATCGCCGTTTCAGACATAACGTTCACGAAGACATAAATAAGCCCCATTATATTAATGTCCACTTTTTTTTGCCGACGGTCGATCCCTCGGAAACGATCCGCCGCGCCTCTTCGGTCCGCACTCGGCACATTTACGTAGCCGCGGATCCGTGAATGGGCTGTTGGAGCCACGCGGAAATATATCCTCCTGCTTTGGATGCTCGTCATAAATCACTGATTACGCGTTCCCGATGACGGATGATGGATTTAACGCGGCTAGGCTGTGGCGAAAATAATAATGATAAATCGAGATTGGGACATACCGTTCGGCGATGTGTAAATTGAGGAGATAAAGCTCATTAGCAAATTCAACGTATTTCACGTCAGCGACGGACGATCGTAATTACTCGCGACTTTTATCGTCACGCGTCCATCATCTCTCTCTCTCTCTCCCTTTGTTTCTTATTCTTCGGAATCCCGTGTGAGGTGGGCGATACCGAGGCAGCGAATTATTCGCATACTCTCGTTCGCAAAGCGATGATATTTACGCGCGGTTTGCAAGATCGCAGGCATTTCGCGCGAGATGAATCTCGTTAACCCTTCCGAATCTCGCCCGCGGTAGCCAGTGCCCGGTAGCGCATTTTTCGCATATATTCTTATTCACAAGCGACAGATTTACACGAGATTCGCGCTTACACACATTGAACGATGATCGTGCAGGACGAGCCCAACCGAAATACCAATAAGGCCCAGTTTCACCAACGTTGTTTAACTTTGGCTTAATTCGTTCTTCGTCCCTTTTCAACTGTTACTTCAGAAAGAGCCAAACATGAATTAAAGTAAGACTAGAGTCGAGGAGGAAACCGCTGACCAAAATCTTGACCGATGCCCACTAATGCCCAGTGGGCGTTACTTTATCTTATTATCTTGTTTTATATTATTTGATCTTATTTTATCTTTCTAATGCCCCAGCAAGGCCTAGTGCCCAAACTAATACCCAAAAATGCCTAGTAATGCCACAAATTTGTACCCCACAATTCAGCGGTTTCCCCCTCGACTAGAGTTAAGCGACGTTAGGTGAAACCGGGTCTAAGTAATTCCAAATTCTCAAACAAAATAGGTAAAATCCTACATGTTAAACGAACGTGAAGGCCCGAGCAGAACGGCTGTTATTGTGCGTTACCTCAAGACCCTTGGGCCCTAAGGCGTATCCGGTATTTTTTCATACTTTATTCCGAACGCTTGCGCGTATAGTAACCCGTGGCCGATAGGCGACAAGACATGTGACTCGTCGGCGGCGACTCCTGCCACGCAGGAATGTGACAAATGCAACGAGCGGCACTCGCCGTTCGTTCGTTCGTTGCTCGCTCAGCTGTTGCTGTGGCCTTAAGAACCGAAATAATCCCAACCTGGCAGCGCGAGTAGGTGGGCGATCTACTACTAGCTGCATCATACGCGGAAAGCTGCACCGAAATAAGTCGCCGTTGTTAAAATTATTCCTTCGCCGGCACTCGCTTGAATTGCGAAAAATGCAATTCGATAGCGAGAGAGACAGAGAATCAGAATCATTATTGATTACCAGCTCTGGGACAAGTCCTCTAAAGCGTGAAAGCAATTTTGTTACAAAAAGAAGTAAGCCGTGAGTGAGAATGCACATGAGAAATATACAGAAATGAGAATATAAAAAGAGATAAGAAGTAAGTACAGTGTAAAATAGAACGCAAATGCATAGGAGTAGAACGTTGAAAACAGAGAGGAGGGGGGGGGGAATTTATGACAAATGCAGAAGTGTCTTCACATTGTCCGACTCGTCGCACCTTGTGTACGCGCGGCACAAATAAATGATTAATAGAGTACGATTGTTTCCCAACGCTCAATGACGTTATACACGATTATACCGAGAAACGCTGATACACTTTGATCTGCGGATTCTCTGATCAATTTGCAGCCCGGGTTTTCCTTAACGAAAGTGTTGACTGGCGTGCACTGCTCTTTTTTTTTCTTTTTTTAAACCTTGCCGTCGGTCGAAATTAGATAATTTGCCAAGTGAATCGTCGATTAGTATCCCGTCGAAGCAAACTTGTGGCGCACTTATCTCCCGAGATAAGAGCAAGATTGTATTATCCATTACGGTACTGCACGCGTATGGAACTTTCCGGTAGGAAAGGCGCGAGCCTAATCGCCGCAGCGGCAATTAAAAATGTCGGACATGTCTGCGAACGAAGAGAGCTCGAGTTCCAAGGACCGCTGAGGTTTGCCCGAGGACGAGAGTGACTCCCCTCGATCGGCGGATCTTCGCGCGATCTCTCGAGTCTCTCCCATGCATTCGAGCGACGGCGTGAGAATCGGAGCCGGCTGTGTCCCGATGTGCCGCGACGGTGGTGCTTGCGCGACTCGCACAATGGGCGGCTGCCCGCGCGAATCTCATCTCGAGCGATGTAGCTGTGACGAGACCGGGGGACCAGTCGGGCGGACAAACCAGACGGACAAAACCGGCCGTCCTTCCGTGCGCGCAGTGAAATTTAAATGAGCGCTCCCGGCTGCTCGCTCGCGCCTGCTCCCTTCACAAAACTTTCATATCGCATTCTCGCGCGATTCGACCTTTCGTTTAAGAGACGGCGTCCACGACGACGACGACAACGACAACGACATATCCATCCCGTCGGAGGGAAGGGAGGGGAGAGATACGCTCGCGGAGCCCCCGTGGCCTCGATATGCGAGTGCCCGTGAGAGAAGTGCCCGTCTTCCCTCCTTCGCCGCTCCTCAAGTGGTATTACGTACGCAGGCATCTCGCGTGCACCGTCTCGTCATCGTCATCATCATCCACTGTCTCGCCCACGCTCGTCGGCCTTCTCGCCACGTGGTCTGGAGCACTGTGCATCGCTTCGCCCCGTCATGTCGCTCCGCCGACGCTCCCCAAAACCTGGATCGCGACGACGTTACGCCCTGGCACGCAATTGTTGCGCTGCGCCCCGCACGTAGGAATCGCGAGGGGAGGGAAAAAAGGAAAGGATTCCGCGTGCGTAATACGCGGAGAGAGAGAGAGAGGGAGGTGTAGAACGAGGCGGGTGGGCGAGGGAGGAGCGAGAAACTACGACGGGGCCCAGAGGGGCGGTGTACAAAGTTGCGAAACGGCCAGTCGCGCTCGATTGCCTCTCGATGAAATTGATTCGCGAAAAAAGGTCGCGCAGGTCTCGCTCGTATTTGCGTCAATCGCGGCCAATTCTTTGGCAACACTCCCCCACCGTTGAGATTTACTTCTAATCAATTCACTAGACAATCGTCGGCTTCGGGAGGGGGGGGGGGACAGCCTTAAAACGGTGCATGCAAAACTGTCAAACCTGTATAAACTCCGCTCGACTGTACTATTGAGATAATATTAACCCTTTTATGATCCAGTTTTTTGTTTTTTTCCCCCCCACCGAGGGACAAGTAACATCCCGAGGAATCAAGAGAGGCAGAAAATGTAAGTGGGACTTGTATGTCTCAAGTGAAAGGGTCATGAAAGGGTTAACTCGTTTGTCAGCGGGGGAAAAAAATGATTTCCGGCCCGTCGTATAGCGCGTCCTATGAAAAAGAGGAATTTGTATTTTTTATTCTTATACAGTATGGCACATTTACCTTCGTTATTGCTAAACGCGCACATATGTACGCGATATATAAAATATCGAACGTCGACTAGATTTCCTGTTGATTTCCGCTCTGCAAAAATAACTACTGCGTACGCGCAAGATTGGTTTAATAAATCGCATAATTGCAGAGCATAAATGACAAATTGCAAATCTAACCGCAAGAAGTAAAGCACCGGCGAAGTGCCGCTGCTATGATACTTATCTGTGACAAAAACAAAATGATTGCAGCACAAGGTAGCATAGATCGGCAAAAAAAAAACGTACGGCAAAAACTCGGCGAATAGGACAAAAAGGATAGGGAAAAAAAGCAGCTCGCGGAACGCGAACAGAAGTTGGAACGTGCACGAAACTAAGTAAGAATATATATGGAGAAGACCCCTGTTGTGTGAGATAGTAGACCTTGAACGTCCAAATTCAGTCACAAATCTGTTCTCGCAACGATTTACACGATCCAACAGTGAATTTTCTACCGGACACATTCCACTCCAAGGACAATAAATACACGGTAAAGCCAACGGATGGTACACCCAGAAAAAAGATTCAGTTCGGTTAAACAAATGAGATACGTTGAAATCGTATTTCTTCGAGTCTACTAAATTTATATTTACTTCTACTGAAACACTTGATAGATATGAAGAAATAAATATGAATTCTCTTAAGGCCGAATCAGACTAGCAATTGTCGACGCGGGTCGGACTGGGATTGGCGATTCTCTTTTAGCCAATCAGAGCAAAGCAGCCAGCGATTTAATTGAGTCTCATTGGTCAGAGAACAATCGCCAATCCCGATCCAATCCGAGTCGGCACTTGCTAGTCTGATTCGGCCTTTAGAAATTGCACTCTCAATCAAATTTTGGTTAAGATAAAGATGTCATTTCTTTAAAATTAAATAAAAGTTGAGGTCAAAGTTCAAAGAAAGTTCGTTCGCCTTGGAGCAAACTTTTTGCTGGGCGCACCTATTAATTTAGCAGGAACCCCCGCTATCTCGTATTAGGAGCTTGTCTCGTAATAGGGAACTTTTCTCTATACAATACTGGTCGAGTCTGTAACAATGATATAATAGCGTTCGAAAGGGGAGCGGGACCTGGCCTGACAGTTGGGCTCGTCGCGTGTGCCCTTTGCACACGCGCTGCGCCGCACGTCGATCCAAGATCGCTCGAATTCCTTCTAATCTGACGGCGTCATCGAAATGTCACCGTCGCGCGACAATCCGCTTGGGATCTGTTTACTTCTGGGCGAGCTCCGCTCGCCGGTGTATATCATCTTCTCCGGTCTGATTCGGCGCCGGTGGAGATTGCCCGTCGCGCACGGCAAACGGCAATCGCCTGGGACCGGCTAGCCGCGAATTACGCGCTAATTCCGCAAACGGCGACACGCTTCGCGCTCCCATCGCCGCAACGTTCTCGTTTCGCAACATCGATCGGGGGGATCGATTTTCGTGCCCGATGCAACGCGCAGCGAGCGAGAGACGAGCGCGGCGACGACCGGGCTGAGCCGAGCCGTGCCGTGCCGCTTTGTCGCTCGACATAAAGCGACGTTATCGCGAATATGTTATGTTCCGCGAGAAACCGACGTTCGGTCCATATAATTCAATATAAAACGCATAAATGTGTCGCCAGTTCACTTATGCGGCAGTAAACAAATCGGACTCCCAGTCCTTTTTACTGTCAGCTCGCATTAATATTCTCGCCTCGATATTTATTCGGTATACATTTACATTAGCATTTAAGTGTTGCGACATTAAAGTACTTTATCGACTCGAGTGTATACTGAGATTGGAAAATGCCGACGATATTTTATCAAGCGGTTCGTGCAGAATCGAATTTATTAGAAACGCGCACTTTATTGTTTCGTGAAGACTTCCTAGTTCGAGGGAGAAAGATAAGGTGGGAAGTAAGTAAAATTGACGATCGGCGAGGCAGACACTGAATAGATAGCCGGACGGGATACATGGGTGAACTTGGTGTATTATATATGGCGGTATATCCTCGCGTCTGTAAAAGAAGAGAGAGAAAGAGAGAGAGAGCGATGCACGAGAGAAGGAGAGATCGTGCAAAGACATACGTACAGATACAACCGAGGGGTAAACTGCTGGCCAAAATCATGTACACCAATGCCCACTAATGCCCACAGTGGGCATTTATCTTATTATCTTACTTTATCTCTATAACGCCCCAGCAAGGCCCAAACTAATGCCCCAAAAATGCCCAATAATGCCCAGTAATGCTGCAAATCTGTACACCACAATGCCCTCAGCGGTTTACCCCTCGGATACAAAGCGCAGGCCGTCGTTTCGTTATAATTTAATGTGATCCTTACTAAGAGGACGACGACTAACCGGCCACCCTTTGCGTTCTGATTTCAGCATCTCATCCTTCCATGCATCGACGGAGTGTCCAGATTCACCTTCAGCCTCTCCAGCAGCCTGGACATGGAGGGTTCCCAGGGTAGCCTCGAGTGTGCTCAACAGACCGGCCCTAAGTACGTATCGATTATTACGGTATAACGAGAGCTTTGCGAGGTAATTTATGCATTACCTCTGTACGTTGAGCGTAGCGGGACCGTGAGATGTGCGAAGCAAGGATTTTTTTTATCGAATCAGTGAAATACAATTTGTAATTGGCGTAATTGTTATAGATTGAATTTTAGACAAGTAGACAACCAGGGAATATTTTGACGTGGAAAGAAACATTGATTATATAATACAAATTCGTTCTAACGTAGATACTTGAATATTTAACGCACACCTAGTAAAATATACTTTAATTAATATCGCAGTAGCTTACAATTGGACGAAAGATCACAGATAAAGGATTAAAATTGTTTATAATATCCGATAAACATTCGATTACATACGCAGTAATTACAATAATACAGTTTATTTTATTATCAATACTCCTCGGTTTGGAAAAGGATAAGAACCAATTACGTTCTATTGTTACTTAGCCGCTCAGTGAGCAATTGCACTGAATGCACCTATTAACATGGCCGTACTGTTTTGCTTACTAACGGGAAACATGATTTCGTAAGATTGACAATACAATTGCTACGGGTTTTAATTTTACGCATTGAACTAAATATCCAGATTATATATATGTATATTAAGATATAACTATGTGATGTTTTTCATTCATTCATACACTGACAAAAAATTGTTTTAAACTAAGAATATAGAGTTACTTAAAAGTATTTTTTTTACTGAACTAAATATTTATTCTATTTAGATAAAAATGTCAAATTTCAAGTAAATCCATGTATATTAGGTAAATTAATTTAAGTCCTCATATTTTCTACATTCAAATAAAGATTTCGTGAGATATAGAATACTATTTATTAAATACAATAATTATTTTTGTTAAATAAAAAATTCAATTTTCTTCGCTGTGAAAAGTACACATCTTAATAAACATTTATATAATTAAAATAAAACTTTTAATTCAAAATTATCTATTCCTTGATATTTAATAAATACTTAAATTGAAGCAATGCATGTTTTAATTTGTTTATTATTTTTAAAACTTAAGTTAATAAGCTAGTAGGAGCCACCTAATGAATAATTTTCTCGAGTAAAGTAATATTTTTATATCAGTGTACTGACGATTTTATTTCGATTTTATTTCAACGATTTTATTTCGATTACACCGATCTTGTTGATGCAACATCATTTTGTTGCCGCGTAGCCGGGCACACGCCGCATTATACGCGAGAATCAAAAGAGAATAAAAGCGGCGGACTAAACCACTTTACGGCCATTATTTGATAATGACGGTGATCGAATTCCTCGCCGTTGTTACATTTCCAGCGTCCCCAAAAGGGAAAGAGGGAGACAGAGAGAGAGAGAGAGAGAGAGAGAGAGAGAGAGAGGGGGGGGGATATTTTATGTATGCCACAGCGGGGCTATCAGATTCGCCATAACTGAGAAATAATGTCTCGGTGAACGGAGTCGGTACGCGATACGGTAATTTCGAGTAATCTTCCGCCGTAAGCGCCGTAACGTAATCCGCAATCTAAATCGAGCGGCGTAAAAACTGCGGAGCATCCTTGAGCCGGTGGTTTTATCGCGGCAACTTGACACACTAAAGCGCCTGCTAGCGAGCCAGCGGGCAGGTGTTGACTGCTGGCGACTAACGCACGTCGCGAACGGTTATGCTTGCGTCAGCAGAACCGATTCAGTAGCACCGGCTACTTAATGCTCGCCGCGTCCGGCGATACGATCCAGTGATTTGACGAATTGACGTTAAAAGAAGAAGAAAAAAAAACGTAACAGCGCGGCGCGCGGCGATGATAAATTGCACTTCGATTCGCTCGCCGACTCACCTCTCGCGCTTGCTTCACTTTATTTTCCGAGCAACAATGGACTCGAGCGTGTTCCGCGCGTAGTTGGCGTACAAATGTGGCATAATGCGCGCATCAATGGATATGATACAATGCAATAAAGTTGATAATAATATCTTGGGCGAAATCAAACATCTCAATCCCTTCCACACATTTTTCGATCTCGCGTCCCTGTTCGTCTTCTTTATCGGAACAAACGCGCGAGACGCAAGTTGCTCAAGTCCCAGTCTACAGCGGACGATTTAAGCCCTAAACCTTAAGAAATTGACCAATCACGGTCAAGTGGAGTACGCGACTGTGATTAGTCAATTTCTTAAGGCTCGGGATTTAAATCACTATCGTAGATGGGCACTAAAGGATTGCCTCTCGGCTCGCGAGAGATCCTTGTTGTCTTACCACCAGAAGAGGTCTTTTTATTCCTATTATTACCTTGTTGTTTCTCTTCTCTCGCAGGAGCCTCGAGAGCCTCGGCGCTATACCGTACAAGATGCGGATACGGGCAAACGATGACGTTTACGAGACCACCAGGCACAGAATGGCGGTCGCCGAGGAGAATAACAAGAACAAATGGTAAGGGCGCTCCCTCGAGGAGCGGGGACATACGGCCGTTCGATCCTCCCGGGCGGAAGATCCTTCTTCCTTCTGGAGCGAGCCGGCGCGACCGGCGCTCGCTCCTTTTCTCCCAATTTTCAGGACTTTCCTCCGCGCGGCGCGGCACCCACGCTCGCCGGCGGTACCGTAAATAATCCCCCGCGTCGCGGCCTCGCTCTTACAAACTTTCGCCCGTAGTTACGGTCTCCTGACGGATGCTGGCGCGATTCACGAGGGAATTTACGAGGAGCGTCGCGCAGTGCCGCAACGCGCGCACGACTCGCTCGTCGCCGCGTTGTCGCGGGGAATTTTCGCGGAAAATGGCGCGCCCGAGGATGTACCTCCGGTCGACGGACGGTACCTCCGATACGGCACGTCGTCGCGTGTAGATGCGCCTCGCTCGTTGCCTGTAAATCGGACGGAGATACCCCTGGGACTCTTTCGAGAAATTCGGAGACGCGCGGATGGCACGAAATCAATGATGACAGAATAAATGACGCCCTCCTTTGTTCGATATTGTCGTATTACATGTTTTGAAAAATGGCATTTATTCATTACACAGTTGAAAAATTTGTGTTAAATTTAACAGACATTACATGTCCCAATATCATTTAATATGGATATGTTAAATGACTAATACCCTGTTAATATTTTAACACGAAATCAATGCAAATCTCAAAACAATTTGAAATAAATTTTCTGTAAAATTGACATATTTTTAATGACAAAATGAATGTAGAAAAAGGGAATTTTGACATTTTACAGATGTGATAAGTCAAATGACGGTTCGCAATCATTCTCTCTTATGTTACATAGAATAAAATCAACATAAGTATTGTTAAAACAATTCTCGCTCGGGGAACATGGACGGCTGCTCGGCCAAATTTTCGCAAACGGGCGAGCGCGCTCTGGTCCCGATTGTATTATACTTTGCGATCGTTAGCCGCGGTTCGGACACGCCAGAGGTTTCGCGCTCTCGTCTGACGGATCCGCATCGTCGGCTAATTTGTTTAGTCGCCGTCACGGCCAAGGCCAAGAGCGCCTCACAAGTGCGATTTCGTCACGGCTAAACCCTTTTTCCGCCTCTCTTCGCCGTCGTAGCGCGCTTTATCGCGGCGCGCGCTCACGTCAAAGAAAATTGCATAACCGGCCAATCGATCGGGCCCCTATGCCAGGCGATGCTGCAAATTGCATTAATTGTGCGGATACGTGGCGAGGCCTGTCACGCGGGGACCGTTTTGTATATAAATACACGACGGAAATGAGAGATTCTGCCGCTTGTGAACATGTTTGCCGTATAACGCGAGGAAAGAAATAACGTCTCTATTGCTTCTATCGAGGGGTAAACCACTGAGGGCATTACTAGGTATGTTGGGCATTTCTGGGGCATTATCGGGAGTTATTTGGTCTTGCTGGGGCATTATAAAGAATCCAAGAAGATAAGACAAGATAAAGTGACTGGGCGTTAGTAAGCATTGGTGTACATGATTTTGGTCAGCGGTTTGCCCCTTGGCTTCTACGGTTCCTCCAACGGAATGCATTAGAAATATGTAATGTCTCTTGTATTTAAAATATTTTTAGATACGTACCTAAGAGCGCGACGCTCCATTTCTTTTGTGAATTTCAAAATTGTTCCTTTCCAATCCCGCGATATTACGCAATTAAATTAATCGGCATATTGAAATCTTACGCGTGCATTTTGGTTTATCTCAATAGAAACTATGTCGCTCTTTCAGCACGAGGGTGATCAAGGCGAACGGTCCAGATATCGGACGCAAGGTGAAAGTGAAAGGAAGGGCAGTACCTCCTCCGTCATCGTACGCAAGGCATCGGGAATCTACGACGAGCATTCCAATTTCCGGCAGTAGTCAGCCCAAAGCTTCAACCAACAAGCCGATCGCTAATATTAGTAGTAATAATAATAGTAGTAACCACCTAGCGGCGGCTCGTAATCTGGAGAAAAAACTTTCCGACATTATGCGCAGGCCACTTAAGTAAGTGCATTTGATATATGAGCACGAGAATAAGTCAAGCTCCGGTAGAAAAAGAAACGTAGAGAACGACAGAGAAAGTAGACATCTTCCGCGCTAGGTCAGCGACGCAAAGGTTCAAAGCTTGCTCAATGAAATACAAGTAGAAAGGAAATTTGTTAAAGATTCACTACTAGACAGGGTTGAATATTTTTTACATTGCTTTTTTTTAATACAACAGGGAAAGGCTTATCCACGTCCTTGCATTGAGGCCGTACAAGAAGCCCGAACTCTACGAACGCATCACCAAGGGTAAGATAAGACCCGAATGTTCTCTCAGCTCCTCGAAGTAGACGATATTAATACGTCGTCTAATTCCAGAGGGCCTGAGGGACCGAGAGCGATCCATCATGACGACGATCCTGAAGCAAGTGGCTTACATGCGTGACAACACGTATCACCTGAACAGGCACATCTGGAACGACGTGCAGGAGGATTGGCCTTTCTATACCGAGCAGGAGAGGACAATGCTGAGGAGGCGGAAGCCTCAGAACCTCACGCCACCTGGCTCGAGCGACGGTGGTTCCAGTGGTGCGTGTACTAGTCTTGCTATCAACAACGCCATTTACATACACGAATACCGAAACTTTATCTGAAATAACGCATCTTTCGCAATATGTTTGTGCTCTTTAGGCAGCGGCCAGTCGCCCAATTCCATTCATGCGGGCTCACCGCCGGCGATCACAGCACCGCCGCCCGTGGCTAATAGTAATAAGAGACCAGGATACTACCAGGGTAGCGACGGATTACCGACGAAGAAACCGCGGATATCGCACTACAGGAGACCCGAACCCATCTCCTTCATCCCCGCCGGCGAAAGGGTGTCTGGCAGAGGCAGTTATAGTAATAACAACAGTGGTGTTAGTGCAACCGCCGGTGGCGACCGTACCGTCGATCGTACCAGCGTTAACAGTGGTTGTGGTAGCAGCAATAGTAGTGGTGGTGGTGGTGGTGGTGGTGGTAGTAGTAGTAGTAACAACGGCGGCTACGAATTGAGTTGGGAATTGAGGCAGCAATCGCAGCGTGAACGTAGCAGCACCAGCGGCAGCCGCGTTGATTACCGGGCCGAAAGGACAGCAAACAGTGACGTACTGCGAGGTACTGGGAACGTCTACAGCGATATCTCCGTCGCCGCGGTTTCAAGCGGTTCCAATCGATCATCGTGCTTCACACCGTTGTCACCTGAGGATAGTGAAAGGGGCAACCACCCCGAACATGGACACGACGGTGGTGTCGTTATAGGAATGGGCAGCTTGATCGACGTACACGCTGATAGGAGAGACAGGAGCGATAGGAGTCGAGGCGCGAGGGAAGAGAGAAGTAGAGAGAGGGAATCCAGGAATAGGAATAGCGCAGCGAGTAATGCGGCGATCTACGGTGAGGCCTCTAACAGCGCTCCTACTTACGCCGATAACGCCAATGGTACTGCCGCGGTCTTGCTGCCGACCGATGCCTTCGAAAGGCTGGAAAGCGCCGAACAATATCTCGACTGCCGCACGTGAGTACACATTAGCCGCGTTTATTACTGTTGCGCCTTTATTTAAATAGTTTTAAATAACAGCTGAAAATCAGACGCTCTTTCCATAGGTCGTTACGAGTTAATTTAACACAACTTGTCGATTGATGCGATATTTATGTAAAATACTTTGTTTAGGGAATATACAACAATAACCAACCCGGAGCAGAAGAGGCGTTACAAAGAGGAGTTTTACGCCAACTACGATGAATATCGCATGTTGCACTCCGAAGTGCTCGTAACCGCGAATCGCTTCAGGCAATTGCATCAACTGTGGCAGGATCAAAAGAAAGCGGGCAACGTGATGGAGAGCGAGGTACCGTACTGTTTCCTCTGTCGCGAGCGGTCGCATTTGTTGAACAAAAATGGACGGGGACACTCATGTAGTGTTTTTTTTCCTTCCTTTTAGGAAACCAAGGAACAGATATTTCGCGAGTACAAGGAGACTAAGCAGAATCGAATATATAAGCAGAGGAAGGAACGGTTCGATTATCTGCACAATAAGCTGAGCCATATAAAACGACTGATCTTAGAATACGACAGTGAGAACCCCGGCAGAATGTCGGACATTGATAGTGGTATTGGCATCAACTCCACGAGTAACAGCAGCAGCAACATTGGGGGCATCGATAATCGGCATTACTGACATAAGCTGAAAAAACCGCCTCTTATTCCTTCTCTCTTCCTCGGTACTGTCAACGTTGCCGTAGAAACTGCATTTTCACGGCAAGTTCTAAGGCTGATCTTTCACGGTCCACATGGTTCCTGTGCTCCATCGCCGAAAAATCAGGTGACTCTAAATGGCTCGAGGTTTCAAGCTCTTGTGTACGATATTTGTCGTAAATCAGCTTGCGACGATAAATATACGTCGTACGCGACATACTCTTCCCGCGAATTCTCCCCGCGTCTCCGTTGCAAGAGCCGACGATCGCGGCGGTTTCTACAACGGCGACGACCTCGCCGATTCTCGTCATCACGGTAAGGGCTCGCGCGCCAACTTCGACCAATACTAATACTTGCGTGATGAAGGCTGATGACAATCGAGTGCATTCAAGAGATAGGCAATTGAGAGAAATACGGAAATCCATAGAGAAATGAAGATAAGGGCATTTTGACGATCAGCGAATATAAAATTGTGCTGGGACATACAGAGATTTAAAGTTGGTCCCGCGACGACTAAGGAAGACGTGGAAAATCGAAGAGAGAAGGCGCAACGGGAAAGAAAAAGTAGTTAAACTCTGTAATAAGTTACTTACCGTGCGCACGTCCAGGTGTGGCGTCCACTTTAAGAGTACGTAAATAACAGAAAAGAAACAAAAAAAATGATAAGATTGTGAGAAGAGGGTCCAAGAGATAATAAGGCTTACCGCGTGCCACGTCCGGGTTTCTTTTTGTCCGCCGGAAGGAGGAAAGAAAACTGGCTCGCAAGACACATAACATATACAGGCATACATTTTATCCACGAGCTGGCACGAATCCTCTCGTGCGCGATTCGTGCGTTGCTCGTCGCAACTTGAGAAAGGGCTTGGTAAAAAAATGAGTAAACACGGGTTCCTTCGTAGGTGAGAGAGAAACCGTAGTACTCGGCGATTTTACGATTCTTTGTTACTTCTTCGTTCTTTTTTTCCTTCGCTAATACGTTCTATATGATAGCGTATTGATTATCTGATAGGTATGGTTGGTTGATAAGAAAAGAAAACGATACGGTAAACAGCCTTGAGGGAAAAGAAACGAGAAGCAAAGGAAATTGTTGCTCGTCCGCGCAAAATAACGACTCAATTGTACATTTAAAACTGTAATTCATTTTAGAAAATTCATTTTAGAAGCCAAATGATCTTGATCCCACAACAGTTTTGAAAAGACGATTGTTTTTAAAGATGTAGCATACACGTTATGCTAATCTTTATGATTTTTTAGTTTTAACTATTGATGAAAAATAAGGAAAGAAGGCGCAGTGCGATAACGGCTTCTCTGTAAAAGAAAAGGAAAAATTAAAAAAAAGATGAATACGAGACATATAGTTTTTATAATAATTGTCAATCATTAATAATTACTAAACGACAATATCGCATGTTGTGTACAGTTTCGTAATAATCCATGTAAAAGATACTTTTGTTCAGTTATTATAATTAACAATTATATTGTAATTTTTGCTATTAATATTATTCGTAATTATTATTATTATTGCTATTGTTGTTATTATATTATTATTCAAATTGATAAAGTACGCGTGATGTCTGCATACGTCGAGTACATTGCAAGAACTCTCAAGTTGTTTTTTTCGATGGAATTTGCTACGGAAATCCATGGTGCCAAATTTTTTAATATTTTAGCTTTTGACTAATCTATCGTACTCAGGATATCATTGAAAATTGTTCATTTAAATGTTGTGCAAATAGATGACATATCCAATATATTGTCTACTGAATGTGTTATATTTCACATGTATGTATCACAACAAACGTAGTTTTTTCGAGAGTTTTTATAATAAAAGTAGTGCTAGATGCATCTTTTCTAAATTAATCATTGTTTATGTGCGTTTCTACCAAAAGTTAGCGTAACTCCTAAGCGCTTGACAGTTTTTTAGCGACCGAGCAACTAAACGTTCTATACGCGTTAAACAATTAATTGCGGTACGCAATGTTACTTCCTCCGGACAATCCTAGTCTTTTTATTGCTCATTAACACATTTTTTACGACGGTGAATAATTTGCCCGATGCCATCCGTCGAGCCGCGGATATAAAGAAAGAAGGGCACGTTTGTCAGGTAATAAAAATACTTGCGACAAGCTTTCGATAGAAAAACGGTCTGCCGAATATGTATGATGACGAATTAATCGTATTACACATGTTTCTTCCTCGCGGAAATCTTATCATTACCCGCGTTCGCGCGATTTCTTTTCCTCTTATTACCTACGTTGTTCCTGAGCACATTCATACAATTGTCGTGGGACGTTATTAAATTTGAACGACTTGCAATCAGCAATAGGATAAATTAGAATGTCGTTCAACAAGTTATGTTTCTCTCTCTCTCTTTCTTTCTTTCTTTCTCTCTTTGATACATACAGTACAGTGAAACACACAATAGTTGTATTATTACCTAATGCTATTGGTTGAGTTTATAAATCCAAGACAATTGCTTGAATATTAAACGATTCCGGGTTGTTTATCGACTTTTCTTTGTTTAATGACGTCTAGTTATTTATAATTGATTAATATATATATCTACATATATCTATATATATACACACACACACATAATAAAAATGTTAAAAAATTCGTTGTTATGGAATGAACTTTTTATTACAAAACAGCGATATTGTAGAATTTCTCTTATAGTTGTGCAATACGACACGTTGCGAAAGTCATTGTAGATATAAATAATCTCACGTAATGTTACAACACGCATTGCACCATGCGAACTCATTTTAAGAACCCGTAATATACGAGGTCAGATGTATTAGGATACTTCGGTTAGAGTCTTTACGCGAAATGTCGGGGAAAATATATTATACGGCCGAAGAAAAGAGTGCAAGTTGCCGCGATCGAACGTATGGCACAGCCTTGGACAATAATGTAAGCCGCATTGAAAAGATAATGCGTTTCCATATCTAAATATTTATGTGTACGTTTATTGCATGAATATTAACACGCGGATAATTAACTGCAAATTCGAGTCGGGACTCATTTAAAAACGGAAGGAACCGTTTGAGTTATTATATTCATAATTTTATATATACATTTTCGTTTGTCCGCTCGAATCTACTTGCATTAAAAAAATATATAATAGGAAAGATACGAGAGGAATAATATCGTCTTTTTCATAGTTTTATTTACACTCGCTGGTCCGACGATTTTTATCAGCTGCAATTGAATCAACGCGAAGCGTTGACAACGCTGTGCCGTACACAAGTTCGATACTGGCGCGTGAAATGTTTTTTCGGTAAAGACTCGCGGCCGAGACTCGAACGCGGTTTTTTTTTTATTTTCTTTCAGGTCTGTAGTTACCACGTTATACCAGTCAGTGCCCTTTGTAAATTGTACCACTTGTAAATAACGTTCGCTACGATTACGTTGTAAATCGGTAGGCAGTGTTCTCCGTTTAGCTGTGAGTTATTACTTGAGCTTGAACAAGCACGTTCGACTAAACGCTCTCGTCCTCCGTCGACCGACCACAATCGATCGTCCAGCCCGGCCGAATGAAAGAATGTAAACAGTGCCAAAGAAGTTGAACCGAAACGATGTTCAAATAATAGGAAATATGGTAATATCGACCGCGACATGTAGCTCGCGCGATTTAACTTTAAACGGAGCCGCCGGTTTCCCATCGGGCTCGTTCACGCCTCCCTTAAAACTCAAAATGTACACAAGCGATGCCTACGTAGCCCTCGCGAGAGTAAGTGCTCTTAAATGCCGCACTTGACGTTCAACGTTCGCACCTTCATTTTCGTCGCTCCGTTTTCGTTTTGCGAGGAAAGATGATCGTTATTGGAGACCGCTGTTCCCCCTAAACAAAAGTAAAGGCATTATTCTCTCTCGATCGCGCCAAATCAGTACATCCGGCCCGGATGTATCGGCATTTTACACAGAAATTGCTCGCACAAATACGCCCGCTGTGCGTAAGAGAATCAAAACTTATGCTAGAAAATAGTCTTGTTCCCGTTAATGGCGCGGGGGCAGGGGACGATTGTTCGATTCTGTTGGAGGAGAGACTCCCCTCGAGTCGCGCCGATCTCGGCGGATGTTATTCCTCCTCGTGTAATTTAGACCGAAGCTCTCCGCTTCGTCCGTAAAGCCGGGTCTACAACAGGTATAGTAAGTCTTAAGTCGTAAGAAATTGACCAATCGCAGTCGAAAGTGAAGAGAATAACCGCCTGTGTTGATCGCTTTCTTACGCCTTGAGGCTTACTACACCTACTGTAGACCCGGACAAATGCGACGTCTACAATGAGATCTTCAAGACGTAAGATTGAAGAAAATGACCAGTCGCAGTCGATTATTCTCCTCACATTCGATTGTGATAGGTCACTGTCTTAAATCTTACGTCTTAAAGATCTCATTGTAGACACCGCATGTGGCTGATATTACATTTGTCGTGCGACAAATCTTTTAAGCACGTTGATTGGCTACAAGCTGGAAAATTGCTAGATATACTCTAGGACTTTCTTATCCTGCAGCTAATCAACACGCTTGGAAACATTTGTCGTACAACCAGCCTAAGACGCGACTATCCACGATGTTTGTTCAAGGCAGCCGGGAACCGGTAAACGCATCGAGCGGTAAATCAGTGCCCTTATGTCTAAACGCGTGTGCCGTACACGCTACTGCCTCCAGAAATCACTTTAGACGCAATCGTATCGTAAGCTCAAAAGGTCCAAACGACGCTCGAACTCCCCCCCCCCTCTCTTTCTTTCTGACATTCTCTCTCTCTCTCTCTCTCTCTCTCTCTCTCTCTCTCTCTCTCTCTCTCTCTCTCTCTCTCTCTCACACACACACGCTTCTTCCCTGCTGCCTCTCGACTCGTTGGATAAAAAACGAAAAACTCCAAGTGCCAATATTAGCGAGGCGTGAATTACTGTATATAACACGCACACTTAGATATACACACATTAGTAGCATAATCTCACGTGCATTATCTCTTAATACTATGTGCAAAGCCGATGGGACACGTTCATGCGCAACTTTCGGCCTCGAGAACTCGCGGTTTCCTTCTCGACAATGCGCTAATGGGTTTACCGAAATTAACCGGTCGGACTCGAGTCGCGGATAAGTGTAATAAGTACCGGAATCGGGGGATCCCCCGATTAGTTGGAGATTACAAGTTAGGACATCTCGATTCTCTTGTCTCTCCCTCTTCTTCACTTCAATCGTCTACTTTTCCCTCCCGGTCGGAAATCGATCAGATCCAATCTCTCGAAAGCCTCGAGCGGGCAGCCTCCACGTTCGTGGAACTTTCTCCGGTGACAACTCGCGAGCTCGGGACGGTGTCTTTCTCGGGCTCCCACTTGATTGGATTCCTCGGCGAGTCGCGAATCTCTCCGTCGAAATTTCTTCGTGATCTTTCCTCGCTTGCGTTTCCTCGCGAGTCGCGCAACGGGAAGACGAACGCTCTCGCCGAACTCGCAGTTTTCGCGAGGGAACAAAAAAGGGAATCCTACGCCTAATGAGAAGCGAGTGATGCAATTTATCGGCTCGGCAGCGTCACTCGTGACGGTCGCCGAAAGACTCGATCGCGGAGTCATGACATATCATTTTACGAGTGGCCCATTCTCCTCTCACGTGGGGGCTTATCGCGCACACTGTTTCCTCGACTCCCGCCGTTGGTACCTCGCGACCGTCCAACGAAACGTCTTCGACGTGGGAGGAAGTCGAATCGAGGTACTCGATGACTCGCACTCCGCAACTCGACAAGGGAAGTCCTCCCATGATGTAAAAATACAAGGTGAAACGTTACGACCAACTTTTGGGGCAGATTGTTCATTGATTC
Source organism: Vollenhovia emeryi (assembly GCF_000949405.1). Taxonomy (NCBI): domain Eukaryota; kingdom Metazoa; phylum Arthropoda; class Insecta; order Hymenoptera; family Formicidae; genus Vollenhovia; species Vollenhovia emeryi. The sequence goes on along the minus strand of NW_011967246.1, from coordinate 251,295 downwards.
TAGGCTGCGTTCACCCGCAAATCATTGCGGGCAAATTTTCTGACCGGTCACGAGTGCGCATCCACGGGAATGTTACACCTGGTGTTCTTGCGTCACGGTCTCTCCCATCCGGCCGTTCCCGCTCGAGAGAATCGTCAGGGAAAATCGTACAGCTACTACAGGTCTTTCATCGCGACATCGGTACACTCGGAAACTCGAGTCCTGTCCTCTGAAATGGTCGCGCGACGTTTCTTCCTCCTCCACCTTCTCTTATCCGGGGACGAAGAGATGCCGGTGAATAATGTCGCACAATCGCGCTACATCCCTCTATCTTGTTCGCGTTCCGCCGTGATAGCGAGTTGGCGGTCTCGAAAAGGAAAGAGAGAGAAAGAGAGAGCTAGCTAGCAATGTAGTGCAGCTGTATAGGGGTGTACGAACAACGAAACTCACTCTCTTGTTCGCTCTCTCCGCGACGTACACTCTGCCGTTCTCGCATAAACCCGCGACGGTGTACTCTTGGGTTTTCCCCCCCGCGTTTTTCCTCGCGTCGCGCTGCTACGGAGTCACCGCGTAACGGAGCCAGATTCCGTTCGTCACGTAGCGATATGCTTTTTGACTGTGATGTGTTGCTAGGAAACTTCGTAATAATATAATATTCGCACGTGCGTGCACCGAGATTGATGCGCGCGACGACGCGCGTTAAGTTTTTCTCTGGAAGTTGGGAAGAGGTCGGCCCTCTGTCTACGGTCCGCTGGATCCTCGCGTCTACGTTGCGCAAAGGGAATTAAACACAGAGCGGTTTCTTGTGTGTTTGTATTATGCGGGAATGTCCCGTTACGAACGAGCAACGTTGCCAGCGGTCTTTCTAAGCAAAACTGTTCGTACAGTGAACATTTACAATTTATATATATATTGAATATAAATTACATATAATGAAATATACATTAATTATGTATCCACGAAAAATGCTTGTAAAATACCACGTGATCGCAAATTCCGTTCGATTGTGTGAGAGAAGGTTCGTGAGGTCAGAGCATTCGTAGATAAAGGGTTGACGCGATATTAAGTATGAAGAAATTGAGGGCAGTAATTGAGGCCCGCAGAGATTTGCGTTGACTGAAAAGGCGCCTTAGAGATTAGAAGCGAATCGCGAAGGAGAGAACGAAGAAGAACGAAGAATCACGACGCGCGAGCAGGCACGATCGTTCGACATCTTAGCGATCGATCGATTCGCAGAGCGGATATGCTTGCATTTTTTTCCCCTCCCGTTGTGAATTCATATCAAAATAAGAGGTAGTCCGCGCGGCGCGCAGGAGATCGATCTCGTCTTTAAAAGACCCCGCACTCGCCCGCGATGAGCGTTTATATTTGTCCTCCGACTGAATGTAAAATTCTTCCTGGCTTAATCGCCAAATTTTTTTAGAATATCCTTAGCCCTGAAAGTCTTGAAAGAGAACGTGGAAACGTATCGTCGGGGAAAAGCAACAGTTCCCTCCGGAAAAGAGGTAATTCGGTGGACTCCCGCGCTCTCGACGCGGGAGATCGACAGAAACCGCGATCTTCCGCGTCACCGATCATCGCCGAATGACAAAAGAGAGAGATCGATCACCGCGTGCCGAGTCGAGGAGCGAAGGGATATTTTGTAAGTGCTTAAAAGAAATAATAGAAAAACGGAAGAAGACTTAAGTTGCGTTCCGGATGACTGACAATTGTGACTTAAGGACCGCGAGGGAGATAGTCTTTACGTTTTCAGTACCGATCACAGTACCGAGAGCAAAAGCGTTGTGGAACGATGAGAGAAGAAAAGAATGGACTTACGTATACACGTGTGTGTGTGCACGCGGGTATACGCGTGCATATGCATATATGAGAATGCGAGAGAGAGAGAGAGAGTGTGTGAGAGAGAAAGAAGCAGAGCGAGAGAGATGTTGATTACGATGACGACCGGGCGATTCGATATTTGCATGTATAGGTATATATATAGTATATATACAATGTACCCCGTGAGTTTTATTGACGACGACTGCATTACTCCCCCTGACAAAGGCTCGTTCTATATTCATTATATAGTTGTATTTGCAATTATTATACATATATATATATATAAATATATATATTATATTCACTAATTAATTATACAAAGCGACAATGCGAATAAAGAGGAACTATATTGTTAGCAGAGAAAAAGATTTGCAGGCCCGCTTTCGGGGGTTCGCCCGCGTGGAACGCGCCGTGTCCCACCCTCCCCCTCGCCCTCCGTGTTCCCCTTTGGGGAAAATTTCGGGCGGACCGCGGACCTTCCTCGTTGCGCTCTCCGATCGCGCTTTGTTGGGCTACCATCTCGGCGAAAATTACCGCTCGCGTAACGCGTAACCCGTCGTTCGTTCCGTTCGCTCGCACACGCCACGTTTACGACCCGGCGAGATTAGGTTTTAAAGTAAGACTTCACAGGCTGTGGCCATCCCGTACACTCCATTCCGCGCAACGGCAATCTTATGATTATTTAATTATATTAGGTGTAATTCGTGGGGATGGGAGGGGGGGTGGGGTTGAATCGGAGAGTTTATCCGGTCGCGTCTCCTCCTTTCTCCGTCTCCCTCTTCCTCGCGCGCGCGCGCCTTCCCTCGCGACGTTATCATTGTCCGCCTTCTCGATCGCGTCTTCAATTTTTTTCTTTTTTCCTTCTTTGTGGTGCAATCGTCGCGCCCGCGAGAGACGATTTCCGCGGGCGCGACTTTCCTAAGGACCGTTAGGATGTTCCTGTCTTCTCCGCGTTCGATTGGGGCGATTTCTGAGAGGAGTCCAGATCGAGACTCAGCCTTACTTCCTAGCTCATCCCTTTTGTTTCCGTCCTAAAAGTAGCTCTCCCTCCTCTCTCTCTCTTTGACTCTGACTCTCCCTGTCACTCCCTGTCTCTCCCTCTCTCTTTCTTTCTCTCTCTTTATTTCTCTCTCTATGCATATACAGCGAAAACCGTGCAGCTACAAGTTCTACCCGATGGGATTATAAATGGGTTTTATATCGTTTCCAGCGTAACGTGAAAACCTCGTGGCTGATATCGTCAAACTCGGAGTCGTTCAATCGTTCGCATCGTCAATGTTTTTCCGTCCGTTTTATTTTCTTTTTCCAAACGGTGGCAATTCGAAAAGAAAAACAGACGTCGACATCTCGGACGCCGGTGAAACGTGAATTATTAACGGGCCGTCGAAAGGTGTGACCCACGGTCACCCACGCGCGGCACGCGACGGGGAAAGGGGAGGGGGGGATCTCCGCGGGTATTTATTTTGCCGCGAGATAGGCGTCCAGCGGATGTTCTCGCGCTCCGCGTTCTCCCGCCTCCGATCCACCTGTCGAATCCGAACCTGTCCACCTCTCTGCCATAAACTCCCCCCCGAGTATCTATAATTATATCGTCGCACCCCGTGAAGCCGCGGAGCTTCGCGGCCGATCGCGCGGCCGTCTCCACTCCGCAGCGAATTGCCGATCGACACGGTCCGATTCGTTTCTCGCGGTTCCGCCGGAACAACGCGCACCTTCGTCGCGTTCCACGCGGGTCCCCTCCGCCCCTCGCCCCCCCCCCATCCCCGAACCCGGGCCATGCTCGTGCTTCTGTTTATTCGAGAATCGTGCATGAAAGAAAAAGCGCGGGGTAAAAGGCCACGCGACAAAAAAAAAGAAGGAGAAGGATGAGCGGCGATAATGCACAGTGACAAGACGAGGAAGGGCAAGATGAGGGAGAGGAAAGGCGAGTCGACACGATACCGACGATAATTCGCGTTGACGATAAATCGACGACGACGGTGAACCGCTGCGAGATGCGTGGAGTGCGTGAAAGAAGCGATGCGTGCGTGTCGGCGAACGGATCGTTCGTCCGTCCGTCCGTCCGTCCGTCCGCCTGCCTGTCTGTGGGTTCGCAGCGATTCACACGCTTCCGTTGCACCGGATAACGTGGTTTTGCGCGCGACGAGGAGATGCGTGTACATATGTTGGGACCGCGGCTCTCGAGCGGTCGGAGAATCGGCGGGGGCCTCTTTTTTTTTCCCCGTCTCCAGCGCGTTTCTCTTCTTTCCTTTCTCAGTTACGCCTAATTTAATTTGTACATAATTTCCCTTCTCAACGATCGTAAAAACCGTCGTTGTTAATCTTCCAGTTTGCGTTGAATTCGACTGGGTGTCGCGAAAGGGAAACAGGGCGAGCGGCTTCTGTGCGTGCGTTGTTGGATGTGTGTTGTTGTTGTTGTTGTTGTTGCGTGCGTGTGTGCGTGCATGCGTGCGTGTGTGCGTGCATGCGTGCGTGCGTGCGTGCGTCGCCTTTTGTTATCCGCACGGGAAGACTCCGTTTGTAACGTGGATCGAGGACGGATCTGTTGAAACGCGTTGCGGAGAGATTCGCCACGGCTGTACCGGGTTTTTTTTTCCCCAGGGCCGAGACGCGCCTGTCTCGATCGGCTTGTACGGCGAATCAATTCGATTTTTGTATTATTAGCGAGTCAATCGACTCCAGTTGCCGTTTATAGTTGTAACACGCGCTCCCAGGTGAGACGCAGAACTCACGATGACATCACGGCGACGTCGTCATGGCTTCGTTCATTGCTCGAAAGTTGTATCGAACTTCACTCGAACGTCACTCGGATGTCATCGTGACTCCCTGTTCCACCTGGACCCTGGTGGAACGTAAACCTCACAATGGCGTCCCGACGACGTCGTCTCGATCGTATTCGTTTAAAGAAAGTTACGTTATTTGAACCTCTTGATGATCCCTCCGTTCCACCTGGGGTACGATCGGAGCGGCGAGCTCACCCGCGAGCGAGTCGCGAATGCTGGGGCCGCGTCCGGTGATTTCCGTCCCGCGCCCGCAAGTCCGCGACGCGAGTCCGCGCGTCGGGGCCCTCGCCTCCTCCCGCGGGAGGAGGCGAGGGCCTCGCCGCGCGTGTCCTCCGCGAGTGTCCCAACGACCAATCTCTGTCCATTTCTCGCGGGAGTCGCGACGGCGTGGTGCGCGATATACAGAGTGTCCGAGACTGTCGGGAGAGAACGGGACTGAAAGACATGCTGGACTCGTTCGTGGAACGAGTTTTGCTCTCGTTATTAACGTTAATCTCGCCGACGACACGGGTCGAGCTGCCGAGACTCATCCCCAGACTCCCATCGTCTGTCGTGTAAAATTCGTAGGACGGTCCGGGACACCCTGTAACGAGCGAACGATTTAGGCATCGAAGGTACACCCCGGCACGCCGACTCTCGCCCGCGGTGGAGCTCCGTCGCGCGCGGTGCAAACGTGGCGTATCTCGCGCGGAACGTCCGAGAGACGTTCCTCTCTCCGGGTCTGTGACTTACGAATAAGAAAAAAGAAACAGCGAGAGGGGCGGGCTCGAATGCCGATTCTCCGATTCCGAGGGAGCACTCCGAAGCGCAAAGAGTAATCGCGGAAAATTAATAAAAAAAAATTTAATAACTATATTTATTCGAACGACTTGCCAACTTTTGTTGCATAGTGTACGCGAGGTAAATTTAGATGGCAGTGAAAAAAATCATACAAAAAAAATTAAGCAGGTGATAAGACGGGTTGACAACCATATGCGAATGATCTGGCGGATTTTAACGGACATAAGTTACGTAGCTACTGTGAGCAGTTTTCACGAAATATTGATGTATATATCTTAAGTTTGTATTATAACTCTCCCCACACTTAATTTGTATGAAATGAAAAATTTCCAACATTAAAATCATGAACGAAAGAATTCGCCTCTTACTTTCTTCGCCCCGGGCCTGAATTTTCTCCTCTCTCTCTCTCTCTCTCTCTCTCTCTCTCTCTCTCTCTCTCTCTCTCTCCCCCTCTCCCTCCCTCCCTCTCCCACCGCTGTTCCCCACTTTGATAAAAGTATAAAATGACTTGGATCGAACTCCGATTAATCGATGACCAATTCAATTCGTCGGAATTGCTCTCGAGCTTCGAATTATCTTCTTCGTAGTTCTTAATCTAATCTTTTTTTCCGCCGCGTGTCAATCAAAACAAAATTTGCTATCCCCGTTAGCGAAACGTACGTACAGATATTGCTCGATAAGTTAATCACGGTTCAGTCGACATCGCCCATAGACGTGAAAATGTAAGTGTGTGTGTTCACGTTTACGTTTTATTATTTAAGGACATTCATAGGCTATTATCGTCACCAAAGGTTTTCGCTCACGCTCGGTTTTCTTACCGTACAACGTCCCCCTATTTTTAGCGTATATTTTTCACACTACAAATAACATAGCTCTGCGTCTTATATGGATACACGCGTACTAGCACGCTTTGGGGAAAACAAAAACAAAGATATACTTATACAATGCAAAAATAAGTATGGACGTATTTTATGTATAATTTTATATTATACTATACTTTTATGGATGTTCATGCATAAAAAATTTTTTACCGGGTATTAATAGCATACGGTCCGAATTTGAAGCAACTACATAGAAAATCGATTTACCGATAAACGTCCTTAAAAAAAAAGATATGGCGCGATCAGAGGAACAATTGCACGTAAAGAGCGTAATACGGTTATAGATTACGAATAATTTCGATCAAACTCTGATTAACTTGATCGGCGATAAAATTATCAATACCAGCTTTATTTATATCTATACGTTAACAGAGACTTAATGTTTCTGTATTGTTAGTTTTAACGTACGGAAAAATTAGATTGGGGAATCGTTTAATTTTGCTTCGAGCAATTCTGCGGGTCGAATCGCCGATTAAATTAATCAAGATGACTTCGACTAAACCCCGATCAAATTACGCTCATTTGTACCAATGTAGATTAACTTTAAACCTGGTTCAATTAATTTTTTGTTTCTCCAATTTCCGAAACTAGAAAAAGATCAAAATAAGTTAAACTGATTGTGAGATTAAAGTTACTCCGTTAGGCACGGTTTTACAAACGTTGTTCAACTTTAGCTTTTATATATATAAAGCTTAATTTAATTAACTAGTAAGAATATTCTTAAAAGTCGCCAGAAGTAATTAATAACATCAGTGAATTTTTTTCGACCATATCTGGCAATTAAAATTCTTATTGCGAAAAATAGTACCCCAGCCAGGATTCGAACCTGGGACCTCCCTACGATCCGTGACGGGCGTCTTAAGGTGCGTATACACTACGGCGAACGAACGGCGAAGGCGAATCGAACACTACCGATAGTTCAGTTCGCATTCGCTGTGGTGTACACATCTGTCTAATTCGCTGTTCGTTCGCCGTTCGTTCGCTGTTTCTTCGCCGTAGTGAATACGTACCTTTAGCCAGCTCAACCCCTTAGCCAACAGCCCCAGTGGTCGAGCTGGCTAAGACGCCCGTCACGGATTGTAGGGAGGTCCCAGATTCGAATCCTAGCTGGGGAAATATTTTTCGCAATAAGAATTTTAATTGCCAGATATGGTCGATAAAAATTCACCGATGTTCTTAATTTAATTCTTTGTCTTTTTCCTTTAATTTCGTGAATACTATCTATAATTCCAAGAATTTCTCGAAAATTCCAAGAATTGGAATTCCGAGAATTTTAAACTTCGAGTAGTGAAAATCGAGAACCTCAAAAACTGAC
>NW_011967246.1:212522-242325 GCF_000949405.1 Vollenhovia emeryi | reverse complement strand
TCTCGAAAACTAACAAAGTATCAGGAGAACGTGATCAGCAAAGAGGTGGCACTATCTAAAATTCCAAGAATTTCTCAAAAATTCCAAGAATTAAAATTCCCAGAATTTTCATTTATCGGGTGCGTTATTCGCTAGACGGGAGGGCTTTCATCATGACGCAGGAATGCGTGCGCAATTGACGCGGGATTGACGCATACATGTTTATTTTGTGGATCCTCGCGCATGCACCCGCCGATCGGTGGACACGAACAGGTGCTCGTCTGCTCCTCTACGATTACGTTCGATCCAGAAAAAATCCGGAGCCCCCGGGAGGACGAAGTCCCCCTCGAAGGCGGGGGACAATCGATCGACTCGCCACCGTCTGATCACCGAGAGTTGCTCATCAGGCTCCTCCCGCTTCTCTGGAAAACGAGGGACACTGCGAATGAAAATATGAACGCACAGGAGGCAGAGGTAAGCCTTATCGAAGCTTTTGCACAATCGTTGCTTATCAACGTTGTATAAACCAGATAATAATTTTGAGAAAAGTCGCGCGCCTCCACCATGCCGTTCAGTTACGTCGCACGGCGAGAGACGCCGGTCTTCTTTCATTAACCTCTAAACGCAGGTATTATCCCAAGGAGAAATGAGAAGTCAAGATTACGTCAATTTCATGTCATGTTGACCAAACTTATGTCACATTTAATCAATATGACATCAAACTGGAGAAATAAAAGTCCAGATGACGTTAATTTCATGCCATGTTGACCAAACTTATGTAAGGTTTATAGAAGTAAATTGAATTAGGGCGTAAACTTTAAATAAATCAAACTCTTCAATTGTCAAGGAAAATTCATATGAAAATTTAATGTTAACACTGTAACGAACTCCCCGTCCTTTCGTGCCTTTTGCCAGTCATCACCTCGCATTTGTATTTTCTATGTGTCGCGCATGTCCTCGCACCAATACCAATCATTTAAACATCGCCCTAGGTTCACGTTACAATATTTGCTTGTCCCTAAACTATCTCTGCCATCAGCAGTTGTACTTTGCCTCTTACACTTATGTCATAGTTTGGTCAATATGACATCAAGTTGACTTCATCGTGACTTTTCTCCTTGGGCCGTCACATATATATCTATACACGTGTTGCAAGATAAGTGGATAAACTATTTTTCTTTATTTAGGTGGAGAACCTTAAGCAGCAGGGTAATGCGTGCGTTAGGGAGAAAAAATATCAGAAGGCGACGCTCCATTACTCGCACGCGATCAAGCTGGACCCAAAGAATTATTCTCTCTACAGCAACCGATCCTTCACCTACCTAATGATGGAGCGGTACCGCGACGCCTTGAACGACGCTCTGATGACCATTCGACTGAAGCCTGACTGGTCGAAAGTACGTAGGGCAACACCGTTGTACGAATCACTCGAAACCAAGACCGTGTCGTAATTCCTTCAAGTCTCGCTCTCAGAGCAACGAATAAAGATGTGTTTATTTGTCGCAGGGTTACTTTAGGAAGGGCGAGGTCGAACTGAAACTATCCTCTTACAGCGAGGCGCTCGACTCTTATAACAAGGCTCTGTCCTTGCAACCAAACGAGCCCAAGATTCTAGAGGCGATGAACAAAGCGAAAAGGTCGTTGATTAAAGACAGAAGAGGTACTAGGTACAGAGTTATCACGGAACTGTGAAAACCGGAACGTAATGAAATACTGTTTCACAGCTGACCAACAGATCCCATGGCTCGGAGCTGGCGTTGGTATTATATTAGGAGTCACAGTCGTGATCGCCGACTACGTTTTCACAAACAAGCCCACCTTAACGGTATTGATTCGTTCTTCATACTACAAAATTTGTCAAAGTGGTGACAATCGTAATTAGGCTACTTTTATCGTTGCTACAGTACGATGTAATTCTTTCATATTCTGCAGCATCCTCTGCTGATGGCGTCGTTAACGATGTCTATAGCTATGGTCGGTTTCGGCATCGCGAAGGGTCTCCGTTACTTCCTGAAACACCAAAGAAAGTCAACGCTGATAGGAGACTTCTCTCACTGTTTGCTAGAAGCCAACGCGCTGGATGATATCTACGAAAAAGAGGACACGGATACGAAGAAAAAAGTACGATAAAGTGCAAACGAGGCAGGGATACCGCAGAGGAAAATCATAATCCTTTTTGATAATTCATTTCGACTTTCCATAATTTGAGTTAAAAGACGGAGCAACGTTCGGACGTCCAATATATAAACGACAATGCTGCGGATAATATTTGAATATGACTAGATGTCCATCATTGAACGTTATTGTTTTCTATTGAAAAGATTAATATATTTTATATTTTGTAACTTATTACTGTTTTTATTTTAAATTTTACAAAAGCGCGTGTAAGACAATATTTATGTCGAAAGTGGATTAATTCGTTGTTAAATTTACCATTTACACGTTTCTTCACGGTACGCGACGAGTGGGTTTAACAGTTTGTACAAACTGCGAGGGACGACGAAACAAATTAATAATTAATATATACATTGTCAATACTTCTAATTATAACACGACTTATAACGAAGAATGTATCCTGTGAGAAATAGTATTTATTCGATACGCTAGTATAAGAGCATCATACTTGCATCACATTCGCATTCCTCATAACTCAAAAACTTGGAAACATTCTTCCTCGCCATTGATTCTTGTACAACAAAGAACAGTATAAGTGTGCCAACTTATAAGATAATATGGCTGCGTGTGCGTGCGTGCGTGCGTGTCGTGAGTCTTTCTACTTTCTGCACTGAATAATATATCAAGCGTGATTGTAGAGTATCTCTTGAAACTAAAGATCTCGATTGAAATGATCAAAGTAGGCGTCGATTTACCACCTTGCTTTAAATAAACTGTAATCCTTAAGCCGTAAGAAATTAACCAATCACAGGCATTGATTTCTCTCACTCTCACCTGTGATTGGTTAATTTCTTACGGCTTAAGGCTTACAGCTTACTTAAAGCAAGGTTGTAGACCAACACTAATGTACTTTAAATACAAGTTGTCAGCTGGACTGGCATCGTCCAGTTGAGCTCGAAACGACTAAAGACTCTACTTATACATATATCTATTAAGTATATACATCTGTAAGCATTTAAGTACACCGAGCATGCGAACTATAGGTATACTTGTAGCACATATGCTTACAGTTCATAAGTTATCGACGATACTTGTCCACCGATTCGAGAGTGTATCGCTGCCGCATACATGCAGCCTGTGAACTATGAACCGCGGTTTACGTTATCGCACGTTTACTCAATAAAGATGAAATTAAGAGCACTATCGATGAATATTTAGTATTCGACAGCCCCGGCTCCTCCGAAACATCGTCCTTCGAAACCTTGGTATCGTGTTCCGCTCGCATGCAACCGTATTGCGCAATACGGGAAAGTAACGAACGGCGAAAACGTATGCGCGGTGCGACGGGACGAGAGGGAAAAGGAGATTCACCGAGCGGTCTCGGGCGTTCGGTTCGTTTATTAAGTTGTTGCAAAGAATAGGCAGAAAGGAAAGCAACGATAAAACGGGAACGAGCCGTCAGTGCTAATTAAGCAGCTGCTAGCAGATGAAAAAAATCAATACGAAGGATGATATCACTGAATAAGTGTAAAACAGAATAAATAATTGTACGAAAAATCTCCCTCTACGCGGCATCGAAAATGTTAAAGATCAATAGCATGTCTTTCTTCACAGCGATGCGTGAATATTTTACCTTGATCGATACTTAGTTGAGAGTAGAGACAAGAAAATCGGCCTCGTACCTCGGAGAACGATGGGAAAGATTTATATTATCTATTCAATTGACAAAATGACGTCGAAGCAAGTCTTGGCCTTCGACGCGGCCGACAAATGAAATGCGCTTTCTGTTTCTAAATAACTTTCTGCTGTACTTTGCGAGGTGTTCTCTCGCTTTCTATATTTGACGGCGTTACTTTAAAATAGCGGCGCAACTCTGTTTTTCGCGAAATTGGAGCTAACCACACTTTCGGGATCACACGAGTGTTACTCTCTTTGTCTTGCAATTAGTGCATCTACGGCTTCCTCTTACTGTCAACGTTTCCCTTTACAATTAATTTCGAGAGCCGAAATCTCGAAATAACGAGAATGGAGCTGAAACCGCTGTTAAAGTAACACTTATTTTTTTATGTACGTCTAGTGTTCCCCCCCCCCCCCTCTCTCCCCCTCTCCCCGGCCTATCTTTATGTATACGCGATTCCAACATGCGATTGTTCTCTTTTACTCGCGTGCTTATTATTGCGGTTTGCAGCATAGATAGAAAAAATAATTGGACCGCAACTCGCGTAGGGTGTAGCGAACAAGAGGTGGAACGGCGTCGTTAACACGCACGCAACTCGATTATCGCGAGTGAACGGCAAAGTATTTGGCGAAACTTTCCCAAAAGGGAGCGATCTGGATTATAAATATCGGTTGTGTCTCCATGAATATATTCTCAGGTGCGTGAATCGCGGCTTCCGCGCGACAACCAGCTTCGTCGCCTGCACGGGCCCGCGCGTAAATACACACGGCGCGCTGCGTTTCGGAAGCCAACGCCGACCACGTGGCGCAGCCGAGCAGGTTCCACCTGATTACGTCTTTCCCGCTTCGCCTAAATAGATACGGCCTTCCTCTTCTTCTTCCTCTTCGGTGTCCTATATCAGGTTCCCCCTATCATACCAGCGAGTGCCGTCCCGTGACTCTGTAACTTACCGAGGGGCCTGATAGAGCCATCTTTTTTTTTTCATACACGCTCGCACTCGAGCCCATTCAAGGTAACGGTCAAAAGAGAATGTCCGCGAGAACGTGGTCATTAAGTCGCGATATATTGTAACAACATCGCGCCAGGATTAACGATAAGATAAGCGGAGCCCGTGACGAGATCCCAATCGGTCGTATCGGGCGACGATACCTACGCTGGAGGAGTCCCGAAGACCCTCGACCTCGAAAAGTTGCCATCCTCGAGAGACCCCGCGGCAACGTGAACTTTCGAAAATCGGCGGAGCATGAATCATCGGTTTCGCTCGGGAATATTTTATCATTACAACAGACCCGCGGCGCGTATCATTAATTGCGATGAATCTATCGTCATAAATCTCCCCCTCCCCCTCCCCGCCACCCCGCGGATCCGCCGAGGGCCGAGGGGCGCGGGTGTGCTATCGCGCCGGGCCCTCTCGGTCCTCGTTCGCCGCGAGCGAGCCCAACGTTCGTCGCGAATCGCCTCCGCGGATCCGCCGCCCAGCGAGAGACGATTCGTCGCCGACGCCGTCAAGCTGACGTCGACTCGACATCGTCTCGACGCCGATCGACGATTCGTTTCTCGCCGGGCGAGGGCCGAGAGGCGCAGGTTTATCATCGCCGGCCCTCTCGGGCGAGCCGCGCGATCGTTACAAAGAGCACGACCGAGTTACGTTCGCGGAGGCGAGATAAATCGGCGATCGGCGCTGGAGCTTCGCAAGTTTTTCACGCCAGAGAGAGAGAGAGAGAGAGAGAGAGAAAGAGGGGGGGGAGAGAAGAGGAGCGAGATAAGGCGCTCCTTCCCCCTCGCCTCTCCCTCTTTCGAACAACTTCGCGGAGCAACAAAGAACTCCCCCACCGTTTAGGAGCCGCTTTCCTTCCGACGGCGGTTGCACGTCGCTCGTGATTATTAAATCTTGCGCGTTTCCCGTACGAACAAAATGGCGTATCCCAGTGTCGCTCCTTCCGCCCCCGCCCCCCGCGCTGTTTTCCACCGCCGGTCCAGTTATATCTTACAATCTTACGTTCGTGGCTCGTAAGAGGAAGCGTGACCACGGGGCCCAAGTTGGCTCGGCCACTTCTCTCGGAACCGCGCGCGCGGGCGCGGGCGCGGGCGGGCGGGCGCGTCGCTCGCCCGAGGATCCTTTATTGCGAGCGATGATGCGAGGATCAGGCGACGATAATGAGATCCGCGAGCGTTTCCGCGGCGACAAGCGTCCAACAGCCGGGGAGCGTACGGGACGACCGAGGCAACGCGCAGCGGTGGAAGGCTCGGGCGCTGCGAACATTCGCGACATTACACGGCACTCCTATAGCCGCGTAAGTCTTCGTTCCCACGCGGCGAGAAACGCGCGCTCTCCTCCTCGGCGCGCGTTTCGCCCCGCGACGCAAATCCCATTTCTGAAAGAGAGAAAGAGAGAGAGAAGAAGAAGAAGCGGGCGCGGAACGTCGCGGCGTGGTTTTACACGCCCGAAACCGTTGACGTCACTGCACGAGTGCTGTCCCGCACGCTGGTGTCCCGCGCGGCGCGCGGGGATCCGCGCACGGATCCCAGAGGCCGGGAGGAGTCGCGGAGACGGACGCCGCGATGACGACGACGACGACGACGACGATCGAACGAACGTGGCCGTGGCCGTGCGGGAAACGGCGTCGCGCGCCTCGTGACACTCGTCTCGCGTAAAAAAAAAATGGCGACGAGGTGCTGCGACCTCGAGGCGCGTGTCGAGGGCACCTCGGGACTCGAGGAACCTCGGCCGGTAGACTCCGGAGTTTACAATGTCGGCGAACAGGAAGGCGTGTCCCGCCGCAGCCACACGTCGTCGTCGACGTCGTCGTAGTCGTAGCCGTCGACGTCGCCGTAGCATCGTGCGAGCAGGTCCGGAGTTCCGTTTCCGTGTCGCGGAAGTGGGACCCGGGGACGGGATCGCGGGCCGTCGAGCGGGCGCCGGAGGCCCCGGAGAAACCGGCGTGCACCTCACCGGAAGGCCGCCGCGACGAAGGGCGTTCCGCGAGGACGGACGGTCCGGTCGACGAGACGAGAGAAGCGTGGCCGGGACGCCCAGCGCGATTAGCGGCGGCTGGTGGCTCGCGGGTCGCCCGCCGCGACCGCGCATGCGCGCGCGCACGCGCGGCTGCGCCCCGCCGCACGCATGGCTCTAGAGGAACGTTTCGCCACCGCCGGGTCTGGCGGTGCCGTTTTTTTGAAAATTTTTTCACCCTCGCCCGAGCAAACGCGCGATGTCGCGGGAGAGACTCCTCTCATTCGTCGAAAAATCAAGTTGTCATTGTCGTCCTTGTTCCTCGGTGCCTTTGAAATTCTAGATAAGCCACCTGTCCGAAAAGTGCAGAAAGCGACGCTCGAGGGGGGGGGGGAAAAAAACAAGTCGGACGGTCGAGAAGTTTGGAGACGTGCGAATTTCCCCCTCGAGCATCCTCGTCGAATCGAGACGTCGCTCTTCCCCGCACGGCCGCGGGAAAAAGTTTAACTCGGTCACGCTCCGCGAACGATCGACCTCGCGAATCTCACGTTTTTCCTCGCGACTTCCCGCGAGGCGGGGGGAAGTCCCGAAAGAACCGACTCCGCGCGCGCGCGCGCGATTTCAGGCGCACGGTTTTCCGAACTTTTCGCGACGACGATCCCGCAGTTTTCCCGGCGCGCCGACGTGCTTATTAATAACGCGTGGCGTACGAAGAGGACGAAGTTCACGACTCGTCGCGAAACGCTCCGCGGTAATCGCACAAAGCCCCGCGCCGCGAGGCGCAAAACGTAATCCACCATGAAGACGCTTTTCCGTTACTCGCTCCGCTGTCCGCCGGGTGATTAACCGGTGAAAAAATTCCTAGGGCGAGAGAGGAGCCGCGCGCGTACGGGAGCGAAGGTCTCTCCGCTCGGCGGCGCTCCTCGAGGACCTCAACCCCTCGACCGGCCTCCGCGGATCTCGCGTTCCCTCCGTCTCGCCGAGCGGTATCGAACAGTCGCGTCGCGAGCGGGTCCGACGTGTTTTAAATTGCAAAGGAGCCGCCGATGCGAAGCGACGCGTGCGTCAACGAGCGGGTTCGCGATCGCGGTGGGTCGGTTACGAACTAAAAAGAGAGAAAAAAAAACAAAGAGGATGAAAACGCTCGCTGGAGAGATGACACTCGTCGGATTTGTCCCTCGGAGCCGGGGTGGAGCGTGTCCCGGGGTCGTCGCGCGCCAAGTCGGCGAATTTTGGCGGCGCTCGGCAGGACGCGCGGGCAGGCGCCCTGGTGTCCCCGTCGGTCCTGTCACCCCAATGCGCCCCGTATACAGCCGCCTCTGGCCGCGAGTCGCACTCCTTTTCCACCGCACCCCACCCGGCTGCGCGGTGTGTACGGGCTGGTGGGCCCTGATTGGCGGACGGCGATCGCCGGGCGCGCTGACGGGGGCATCGCGGCACGAAGCGGGACCCTCTCGGCGACTGGGCGCATCTATCAATGCGCAATCGCATCGGAGCTGTAGACGGAGTCGGGGAGGTCCGCCGAGAACGAGGAATAAACACGGTGGCTGGTCCGCGCACGGCGCACGGCACACGGGCGATCGGCGAGGAGTGGGCGGCGGAGGGAGCGAGAGATAGAGAGAGAGGGAGAGAGATAGAGAGAGAGACGGGCGGCGTAGTGGGAGAAAGCGAGAAAGAGGGAGAGCGAGAGAGCGAGCGATACGGGCCGTGCGTGCGAGCGGGAGCGAGAGAGAGAGGTAGAGCGGCGACGGGAGCGAGATAGAGCGAACGAGTAGGCCAGCGAGACGATCACGATGCACGGAGGCGAGCACAAGCGGCCAGGGGCACAGGGCTGAGGGCTGAGGGCTCGACGGGGCCTCGAGTTACGTTCACGGGCCGGCCGCGGCGCAGCCAGCGAGCGATGGAGCAGCCCAAGACTCCGGCGTCCCGGCTGTTCAACACGAGCTGCGTCGAGAACAAGGACGAGCTGGAAGAGGTAACATAAATATTTGAAATAGTCACTGAGTACGTATCGGGTGCGAGGGCCTCCGCCATTGTTGCGACAGTCGCGCACGTTGGCGAGCACGCGGCGCCACATGCGTAAACGCGCCTCCCCGCGCGGAATTCGAACACCCCTTGGCGAACGCAGCCTCGTCCCCGCGCCTTCCGCCCGGCGACCTCGCTTCTTTGTCCCCGTCCGGCTGCCAGGTGGAGATTCACATCGTCAGTGATATCGAGCGACGCGATATGTTTTCAGAAGCTGGAGAGATGCCACGCGACCTTGCAGAATCTGACGACGGGACTCTCGGAGAAGGAGGTCCACGACACGTTGAACAATGCCGTGTGCAAGGACAAGACCCACGAGGAGGTTTCGCTTGGCTTACTGGTGGTTATCCTGACGGATCCGCAGAACGCGGCAAAGAGTTACAGAGACTTGACGCTGATCACACGAGATGGCTTAGGCATTGTGCTGCTGCATCTTAATCAATTAGTACTAGATAAATATTTGAGATTAAATGACGTCACCAGGAGCCAATTACTGTGGTTGCTAAGGGAAATGATAAGGACTAGTGTAACTAATGTGGATAATCTTTGTTTGAGTTTGTTGAGGCATGCAGCAGGCGGGGACATTTCCCCGAGGAACTTGTTCCTGGTTGACGCCCTCTTAGACATTTTTCAAGAGAACCGACCGTGGTTGGACAAATTTCCGTTTTTAGTAGCGTCAATTGTGTACACGTATTTACGGTTAATAGAAGACCACAATGCACCTCATCTGGCTGGCTTGCGGCAAAAGGAAGTGACCTTCACAGTATCTCTGATAAGGGAACGAATGGCGGACTGCCTAGCCATTGGAAGGTATTACGAGTGCTCCAGGCGGCGGAGCTGTACTCGGACACCGACTAACGGCGACCGATTATATCTTTCAGAGACCTGGTTCGCCTGCTGCAGAACGTCGCGCGAATAACCGAGTTTGAGGCGCTCTGGAAGGACGTGCTGCTCAATCCGAAAAATCTCTGTCCAAACTTCAGTGGGGTTCTTCAATTGTTACAAACCAGAACCTCCCGGAGGTTCCTGCAGTCCCGCCTGACGCCGGAAATGGAGAGGAAGCTCGTGTTCCTCACGAGCAACGTCCGCTTCGGCAATCACAAGCGCTATCAGGATTGGTTTCAGAGGCAATACTTGGCAACACCCGAATCTCAGTCGTTAAGGTGCGATCTTATTCGCTTCATCGTCGGGGTCATACACCCCACGAATGAACTGCTGTGCTCCGACATTATTCCGCGATGGGCAGTAATAGGCTGGTTATTCACAACGTGCACTTCCACCGTGGCCGCCAGCAACGCGAAGCTGGCTCTGTTCTACGACTGGCTGTTCTTCGAGCCCGACAAAGACAACATTATGAATATCGAGCCAGCGATTCTTGTTATGCACAATTCAATGAGGTCTCATCCACCAGTCACTGCCACACTTCTAGACTTTTTATGCAGAGTGAGTCATATCCTGATGATCGTCGTTATAGTTTCTTTTTACAAAGTTTTACACTTTTTTTTTTCTTCGCAGATAATACCGAACTTTTATCCTGCGCTAACGGACAAAGTGAGAAATGGCATATTTTCATCGTTGCGACAAATTTTGGAAAAACGCGTTTTACCTAGCCTATATCCGTTATTCGATAGCCCGAAACTGGACCGAGAATTGAGGAGCAAGATACGGGAAACTTTCAAAGAATTCTGTCTGCCGCCAAATACCGAGTCCGGTAAATTATTATTGATATAATCTAATTGATACTTTATAGATCTAATCTTATATTCAAGATCGTCTTGAAAAACAAGTGGCTTTATAGCGTCACTGAGATCGTACGTGATTGATGTTTTTACATGAATAGGTGAAATGAGTCGGACTACAATTACCAGACTAGATATCTTCTCGTCACACACTGCACTCGTCTCATAAAAAAGTACTTGTAGATACAATTTTTCAATATACATTATTTCTTATTTAACTTCTCCTTCGAACAAAACCACAGTTCGCCATGATCAATACAAGGTTGAACTGTTATGTCTGTATCTAAAACAATTTGTCCACGACGCTAGAAATAGATCCACAAATTCTCAATTAGAGATAAATTACTAAAACTTCGATCGCGGACAGCAACTCGGATGTAAATGTTACATAAAAAGTTTATCGCTTTAGATTTGTGTTTGCTTGCATTTTTTACACGTACAATTTTTTGTTTCGCTTTTTTTCCAACGCTTAAATATACACATACCCATCTCGTTTTAAATACAAAAATTTTTCAAGCAACACGAATAAAGCCAACGGCACACGATACTATTTTTCCTACTGGATTGCTTACGAGAGCCAATCAGGACGCAGAGTTTTCGATCAGGTGACTCAAAGCTGAATCCTGGTTGGCTCTCGTAAGGAATCCAGTAGGAAAAATAGTACCGTGTGCCGTAGGCTTAAGTCTCTATTCTTGTACCAGTTGCAGAGTTCATGTCGATTTTATTTTCTACTTGATTAATTGATATTTCGTAAGTAATATGCTAACCCGTCAATTTGACAAGGAAATTTAATTCATATTATTCATTATAAGGTCTGACTAGTACGTTTTTGATAAATCTTTGATAATTATTTTTGTACTTAAATGAAAACATTAAACTCATCTTTATTAAAATATTTTTCAATTTACAATAATAAGTTTAAAAGAAATACATGAATTTACGTATTACTCATTCTGGTTTTCAAGAATTTCTGAATAATTGATTATTAAATTAATAAATTTTTTAAAACCAGATTTACTACTGTAAGTTTTTTCGAAATGTTTTAATACGGATGAGTTTAATACGGCATAATTTTTTTATTTATGCGTTTCACTTTACAACGCATGATAAAATTTAGGATTGAAGTTTAACATTAAATTCATGCAAGTGCGAAAATCTGCAGAACTCTCTAGAATCTTTCTAACTCGGATTGAGAATTTGAATCTAATTCTAGCTTCGTAAACACAAAGCCTAACAATTATATGATTGTCAATTATTGTCAATGATCGTCAAAGATTTGATTCCTTGATTAAGGCCTTCACACACACATACACACACACTTTCCGTAAAAGCCAACAGTAGGGTTTCGACCAATCGCGTGGCTCGATTCGCTTACAGACGACAACGCCGTAAACGACTCGAGCCACGTGATTGAAACCATGATTGATTTCTTGATAAATAAAAAACTTTTCCTGAAAAAAGTATATGAGATCAAGATATGTTACAGTTGTGTTATGCAAAATATGGAATGAAACAACGAATTTGCTTCAACAAATCAGTAGTTAGAGGTTAGAGAGAGAGAAAGAGATAACTCTTCAGCCTCATTGAGACGCGAACTTCTGGTTGGCAGAAGTAAAAATTCATTTATTAACCCCGAATGTTTTTAACGCCATTCTATTCCAAATTAAACATGTTTATACGTTATAATTCGGAATAGCTTTTTATATTAGAAAATATATATTATTTTTTTATACTAGAAAATATATAAGCTCATTGGAAGCAGATTTGAATTCTATACACATATATGATTTATGTTCTTGATGCTCGGTTGGAACATTAAAAAATTAGAACGGGCGACGGGGGGGGGGAATAGATTTAGAATAACTGATTTAGAATAACCTATTAGAAAAGTCAGGACAAAAAGTGACAAATCGTGATTGTCCCAATTTAGGCCCGGTTTCACCAAACGTCGCTTAACTTTAATCTTGGTTTAATTCATGTTTGTCTCTTTCTAAAGTTGGGAAGTGACAAAGAACGAAGTAAGCTAAGCTCAAAGCTAAAGGATGTACGTTGGTGAAACCGGGCCTTGGATGATCACCTGACGTCCAGAGGCCATTGTGCCAGTAGTGCCATTTGCTGGACACGTGTATACATGTTCAGCACTCAAATCCATCATTCGCTAGCACTGACGGGGTCAAAATTATAACGAAACAGTTTTTGATACGAATCAAGTTTCTTCGTCAGGCTGACGATTTAGTATATTATTTATCAGGCGCTAACATTGATAGTAAAAAATTAAAATTACGCTTACCTGATTAGTACGATTAGTACGAAATTGAGAACGAGATGCTGTTTTTGTCCCAAAATTTTTGTGATATTTACAATCGTATTTTCAAGTTCATCTTATGTACGATCTTAGGATGCTATATGGTTCCCAAGTAGAACATATTGGGGTTTTATACGTTTTCTAGGCTTTTACAAAGCCATACATTTATGAAACGTATAAACCACCGTATGCTACCTGGGTTATTCTATTAATCGGATTGGGTGGACAAACACCTGAAACGACCTTAAATATAAGCAGCGCCACTGTAATCGAGATAACCACTGAATTCTCATCCTAGTTCTCACCCACGAGTTCTAATATTTGTTTTCAAATTAATACCTTCCAAAGACACTTTAATTTATCATAAAAAAGTTGTGAAAAGTAGAAAGAGCTTTTAACAAAATTGCACTTGAAAATGCATTAAATATCCAGAAGTTGTCTCGAGATATGTAGTGCATTTCCAGTAATATTTGCGATATATCAGCATGATGGCCGCGTGCTCGCTTCTCCTAAAAATTTTCTGAGACAAATCTGACGATTCACTTTCAGCTTTCAGCACAATTATCGCTTACTAACTTGTTACATCATGTCCTTAAGCAGGTAATAAGGTTCTGAAATATTCAGGTAAAATGGAAGAGCTCAACAAGGAGCACAATCCAGGGAGTATAATAGAGAATACAACCAATTCTACCGTGGAGAATAACCACGTGGCTCAGGATCCGGAACCAGCGTTCAGTGACGAAGAAGAGGAGTCTCCTCTCAGGTTAACTATCTGTTGCAACTACTATAATGCACTATCTATTGCATGTACTAATCTTTTCGATGTAGAAGGATCATAGGCTGAAGCAAACTGCTTCGTCTTTCGATTCATCAATATATTCAAGAAGCCACAGCGGCAAAAGACTTAAGACTTAACTATAACTTCAACCGCGTCAACTGCGACTATAGTCGTTTTTCGAGCGTGACGAACCTGACAAATGATTGTCTTGTAATTGGCCATTATCACAGACGTAGGTTTAATTGTACGAATTCATCTGTTTTTTAGAATAGTGACGAAAGTGGAAGACGAGGAGGACGAGGAGGACGTACCGTTGTCTACGGTAAAATTGAAAAACGAGCAAAGGAACGCGAACTGCGTCGTGAAGAAGGAGGATATCACGTCGCACTTGCGTCTTATACTTGAGCCGGAGGAGCTGCGAACTAGCATAGAAACATTGCACACGGAGACCGACAATGAGTCGAGGTGCCAAGCGATGGAAAGGATAGTACAAATGGTCGTCGAGGACGAGATAGATGCGGAGACGATACCCCCGTTAGCGTCCTGCATATCAACTATCTTATCGCCGCAGATCACGGCGCAGATCTTTCCGTCGGATAATCTGAACGAGGAAGTGCTGGCTGATAGTATAAGCACGCCGTTGTTTGTTATGTTTCGAAATCAATTTCAATTGTGCAAGGAAGAGGATAACAGGCGGAAGCTCTTGGCCAGGGTGCTGGCGGAAATGCAGTCGGTTCAATCCAAGATAGGTTATCTCCTTCTTTATTTCCTAAAAGTCTGGGGCAGAGAAGAGGGAAAGAGAGAAGGCGAACCGAGGTTAGACGAAAAGTATTAAGTACTGAACAAATGTAGACGAGAGGCAAGAGGGGAAAAAATACTTTAATCTTTGATCCGTTCTATTTCAGCAATGTTCTGAACGATGTCAAAGCATCGGTATACAAGGATTTTTGCGGGCAGCGGGAAAAAAAATTGGACGCCTGTCTGGTATCAGATTTAAAGGTACAAATTTTATGTACACAGACATATAATAAATAAATTAAACCTCGTATGTGTATTCCAAGCGGTATTTAATGACGTAACGTTTGTAAGTAAATAATATTTTATGTGGCTCAAAATCCGACTGATTTCACTCTGCAATCGATAAAATCTAAGTTGCAATTGTCCTCTCTAAGACTTACAAAACTTGTAGATTATCTAATTCCTTGAAAAGAACCACAACCCGTATGGTCGAGACGTCGGAATCAAACAAATAAACCAACTGCCAGCCTAAAGTCGTGTAACAATTCTTTCTACCGTCAAAGCGGTACATTCTAATACGCTTAATTTGTTTCTGTTGCAGCTTTGCCACGAGGATAACATATTCATGCTGTGTTACCTCGTGCCCGACGTGTACACAGGATTTCAAAATGTCGCTCTGGGAAATGTTCAACTTTTACATCTGGTCGTGTCCACTGTAGACTCGTGTCAGTTACAGGATCTAGTTTGTCAGATAATGCAGGGCCATTTAAAAATGTTGAAGAAGGAGTCGTTCACCACGCTATTGACAGCCAGCTTAAATTGGGAGACATTCGAGCAGTACTGTTTCTGGCAGCTGATATTCGCACACGATTTCCCCATCGATTACGTGTTGCCGGTTTTGCCGAAATTACAGTTTCGTAATCACGCGGAGGCGCTTACTTCAATCTTGTTTATGCTTAAGCAAGAAAAGTGAGTAAAATAATTGCCAGTCATCGGTAAACCTATTGTAAAACGATTCGATGTACGATTTTGTATTCGATTAATGCGTTACAGGCCGACGTTGGATCTTCTACGACAACTACTCGCCCGGCAAAGCGTCGACGGCGATATGTTTGTCGTGACTACACTACGTTACTGGTGTCGCGAGTATGAAGAAAAACTCGGCGAACTGCTCGCGAATTTACTTAGCACCCGTTATCCCGCGACCAGCCCGAACAAACGGAAACGTTCTGGAGCCAAGCAAAATCAACAGTCCGGCCCACCTACCGGCGAACAGGTTCTCGGCCATTTGGACCAATTACGCCAAAACTGTATATCCTCCGCGGAACTACAGTTGTTTCATTCGGAAGGAATGCAAAGGGCATTACAGCAGGCGCAGGCGGCGGGTAGCGACTCGCTGAGGAAAAGCTATGGCGATCTCTTTGCGCTTGCGGAAGTCAATGAGGAGAATGAACCACCGCCGCCGAGTAGTTCCGCGAGGAAACATACTACTGCCTCCGGAGGAGGTGGCGGAGGCAGTGGTAAAGGCGGCCACAGGAAAACTGGTGCTAACACGAGAGAAAGATCCAATGTGAAGAGACCACTTCCGCGATATCATATTGATAGTTCTTCTAGTACCGAGGTAGGTTTTTCAAATCATATGTAATTGTACATGTTGTGTATTGTGTGTTATATAATATAATGGCTCAATATAATTATCATCGTCGTCATAACTGGCTCTACAGCCCCAAGTGGGCCCTGATCTTCACAACAAATTGCCTCCAGCCGAGGCTCATTGTGTGCATTTGCAATAGTGAATTTTTACGGTGAGGGGTGTTGGCCTCTCGCCCACCTCTTTTTTGGAAGACCATTTCTTCCTTCTTCGTTAACCCTAACCCAATCTTTCACTGGGGTTCTTACCGAAGAAAATCTTTACCTGGAGGACTATACCTCTAAAGAGATATGTGTGATACTCTCGGTGGTTGTCATTTTCCTCCGAGAAGTAGCGTCCGAAAAAACCAGCGGTCTCGTGGATTTGATCTAGGATCTTTTCGTTTATTTATTTACTAAGCAGCGCACATTTCTCTGCGCCACGCTCACCACACATTGTGTGTTATAATAGTATCGAAAAATTGACGAGGAACGATTTTTCTTGCCTCTTACAGGGAGAGGAAGTCGTGAGTACAAAGCAAGCGAAGAAAAGGAAAAAGATCAATCCAGTGGGCTCGGACAGCGACTGACCACCCAGTGTCTTCATACGTCACATGGACCACGTCACGTGTGTGCAGCAAGCTAAACTAGCCTTAAGAATAGTAAGATAATATGATGTGTATATATATATATAATTATAAAAAATATATATATATATATATATACATATATATATAGATTTATTTAGCGCAACTTTGTAAATATAATGTACGTTAAGGATGAATGCGGAAAGGTATACATAATATAGGAAAGTAAAACTAATGTTTCATATACATGTTGCTCAGAGCAACAGCAAAATTGCCAGACTCTGATCGTTATTGTTAAAATATTTTGTTAAAAATTGAAAATCGGCGTGTGAGGACTACTTAATCGTATTGCTAAATACGATCTCTTGTTTTAAACGCGTTTTTTACAGCGACGAGTACTATTTAGCGCAACTAGTTAATGCTTTTTCTGATAAACTTGCATGACAGATACAAGTGACCAAGCGGTATGTCAATTATTCTACTTTCCTGTACTCCATATTCTTCTTGATATGTATATCAGGCTACCGCTCATGTCTGTCAAATAGTTGTAAATCACAGGACTGTCGTGAAATTGTTAAAGACAGTTTCTTCACCAGTCATCAAATATGACGTCGAGAGTGAGAAATCATGAATTTTATCTGGTACATCAAAAGTAATTTTCTTGCGTTATATATATTTGATAGTATAAATTATATCGCATTTCCTTTTAATTTGTAAATTAACAAATGATGTAAATATTTACAAATCATATGAATGCTTGCAAATTGAATTGTAAATGTATATGTATTTATTGATGCAAGAAAATGGTAAAATATGTTTTCGATATTATTTGTAATGTATATTTTACATTTGGATGTATGTACTTGTATATATATGTGTGTATATATGAATTACATACATATATGAAGATATATGACAAAATTTAATTTTAACATATATGTACGTAAAAAATATGTAAACAAGTTCCAAACATATAAGACAAAAATTCACACTCCAGTTTCTTGCTTTTGACATTACAATTTGTATGGCTGTGAAGAAGAAATGGGAGCCTTAATACGATCATTTTCTTTAGAAGTATGGAAACAAAAACAGAATCTGGCAACATTGCAAGGGGTATAGCAACGTAATATATCCCTTTTGCACTTTACTTTTTTTTAAATAT
Source organism: Vollenhovia emeryi (assembly GCF_000949405.1). Classification (NCBI taxonomy): domain Eukaryota; kingdom Metazoa; phylum Arthropoda; class Insecta; order Hymenoptera; family Formicidae; genus Vollenhovia; species Vollenhovia emeryi. The sequence continues at coordinate 224,637 of NW_011967246.1, read as the reverse complement.
AATTATGACGGATTTTTATCTATTGTCTAAATGTGCAGTCGGTATATTGTTTTCTTTTCTTTATGAAACCTTTTGTCAAAGTAATTGCCGCGATTGGACATATTCGTTGCCGTAACTCCGAACGCAATTCGAGTGAATTGTTAGCTTTTTCTTTTCTAGAATTAAGGACCTTCTGCCGGAACGTCGAGACGTAATGCGTATACGCTGCGTTCCGGTGAGAAGCGTACAGTTTTACGACCAAATGTATTCAGTTCTCAATTGCGCTTAATGTGCACAATTTATTCTCGAGAGACGCAGGGATACTTTTTATAATGTTCTGCATGACGGAAGGTTGTTAACTTTAAAGTAATCAGAGCAATTCAGTGTTAGCTTGAAATAAATTTCTTTTTTTTTCGTTTCAAATTTTACTAGAATGATTTAATAATTTGTTGCGATTATGAGCTGCGACACTTGTATTTTACTTTTGTATATCTTTTTACAGCCTTATATTTGTAGATAAATAAGGTGAAATTGATTTGTGAGGATAATGATCGACTACAGGTACGGCAAGATGGTCTCATCATTGTACAAGTATTCTATTTGTTTTTAAGTATTTGGATAATTTTCTGTATTGAATCGTTTCATTATCATACTGCATACGAGACACATCTGTATCTCTGAATTGTTTAAAAATCTGAAATTACGGTACCTTCCAAGAGAGGAAAGAAGGAAGAAAAAGAGCGTCTTTGTAAACCTAAGTCTCGAAAACGAAGTGCGGAGAAAATCACCATTTACTTATTGTACATTTCCTGTAAATTTGATTAATCCAAAAGTTGATTGCATTATGCATCTTCTGATTTTGTGTGTATATATGTATTTATACACACATATGTGAGAAATATATATACATATATACACATGAAACATGATGAGAATATGTGTATGTATGTATGTATGCATGTATGAGATATTGTACGTGATGTGATCAGCGAACTTGCAAAATATTTACGCGATATATATATATATATCGCAGCACCCTTTGCGCCTCCACTCTCGATCTTGATTTTATCTCAAAAGTACGAGTGCGAGATCGTGTCGCTGGTCGAATAAAGAATAAGAGAAAAACCCAATGCGAATCTAAATTCATACGAACGATTTGTATAAAGGATGGATGCATATAATCTCTGGCGCGTAACGATAATGATGACACTAGAATTTTTCTACTTGTATATAAGCAATGGCGATACGACAGAGAATATTAAAAAAGAAGATAATCCAGCGAGAGAGAAAGAGAGGGAGAGAGAGCGCGCGCGCGCGGAATATGGGGCATGCGATAGAGTCTGCGAGAAAAAGAAAGAAGGTAAAAAGAGGAAAGCAAGCCTGTAAACATTAATGTTTTTAACGATCTTGTACACACGGAAGAACATGTAAATACATGGATAGATTATCATAACGCGAGTATAAACATTTAATGTTTTTAACGATCTTGTACACACGGATTACACGTAAAATGTAAATACATCGAAAATTATCGGAAGCAAACTTGTGATATCTTGTACTTACTTTCTCCTTCTCTCGATTCTCCTCCAGCCCTTAAGGTATATATGGCATCAATATTAACAATAAATTATCTCGCTGCAGTAGCGGTAGTACTGATACATACTTTCTCTCTTTGCCCCGTTTTTACGTTAACTGTAATCGCATTGCTATTTCGCGAGCTGTGACGCTTATTTTTATCAGGCTGATAAACGTGGCGACCTATGTTTGCCAATGAATAATATTTCATTCATGATGACCCTTAACTCCGGTATAATTGCTACTTGCGTTATATCCCATTGTGTGGAGCGACTGGATTCCTCATGCGAATTCCGACGGTACGTTCCAAGAAGGCGCGATAAAATTCACTGCGAAAACAATTTTATTTTCTTTTGTCGCACACCGAGAGCGAGAGAGAGAAAGAGAGAAAGAAAATTGGGAAAATCCAGCTTTGATGCGAGACAATAAAGGAAATCATAGTGTTAAAATTTGTCCCATATTATTATTGCTAAAAATGCGACGGGGGAAAAATGGAATAGATCCTTATTTATTTCCTCAAGAACTTTGCGGATACGTCATCATTAGTTACATGACGTATCTTTTTCCCTACATATAATGCATTAATGCAAACTCTCAATTCGTCATTGTATTCGCCAGCAAGACGAGAGCCGCGAGAATCACTTTCATCCCGACCAAGCTCAAATAAAGTAACCACCTGTTTCTTCTCAAAGTCTCATTCGGTTTTAATGCATGTCAAGAACACAATAGAAAGGGCCGCATGGTCTCACGAATTTATTCATCTCGGTAATGCAATTCGCGCTCGTCTGCCTGTCGAGAATTTCATTCGGCTAAGTTTTGGACGAAGATCAATCGAAAGCAGGAATTTTACGAAATTCGCTTTTTATTATATTTTACAATCGGACTAAACGTCTCAATTATCATAGACTAATCAGTTTCTCTTTGTTTTTAACATAAGGACATCGTGATTTCAATTCTGTGCAACGTCGAGTTTATTAAAGAATAATTAGTAGATATTTAACTAATATTAAACGTCACGACGAAACGCTGCTGCTCCGCTTCTATTGATCTCCGCGTGTCGAGTATTACCTAATTAAAGTAGAGAAATAGTTTTGTTTCGATTGTGCACGGGGGGGGCGGGGGAGGGGGATTGTACTTTACATAGGTATATTTAAAGAGTACAGGTGTACGTCGTACAGCGACGTACACCGTGCGTCTCGTTATAATCGTTAATCACAATCGTCGAATATGTACAAGGATTCTGTACAGGGATTCGTATTTGCCATTCGTCGCCACGCATACGCGCTATATCACGTAGAAATTCGATTATTACACGTAGGTATCGCACTATATTTACGATGCAAAAAAGGTATTCGTTCATAAACTAGTTTATGTCACGGGCTATTTCAAACAGTGACGGGCGTCGTGACATTGATACTGACACCGACAGGATCAGGAGACGGCTCGAAGTCCATCGTCTCGCACGGCAAATTACTACTCGATATAGCGTAATTTTTTTCCCTCGTCGAAATAAGAGATTACCGAACCGAGTCAAGAGTCCAACGATCCGCGCGATTATTCATAGCTTTAAGTCGAAATGGCGTTTATTTCGATAATAAAAGTCCGCGCCGATCACGCCTTTAAGAAAAAATGCCGTGGGAACGCACAGAAAACGTCCTACATTTGTTAAATGCCACTTAAACATCTCCTAGACTTCTCCGTATCTTTATACCGTTCAGGAGGGTAATAAGAAGGAAATACGATTCGTTTCATGATACAGCGGTTACAGAAATTCGAAATGATGCCTCGACGATCACATATCCGTTTACTAAAAAGCGTAATGCGATTTTTCGGTGAGTAGGCCAGGTCTACCGCAAGTTGATGCCTTACCACTTTATCGGCCGTCCACTTTAGGCGCGTTACAATCCTACATTTACGTAACTACAAGATCATATATAAGGTGAAACTTAATTGTTCGTTGATACTTTAGAGATCTAGGATCCAAAAAGGAAAAATAATGTTATACGAGTTAAAGAAAGTGAAGAGTGTGTTCGCCTTCCGCCACAACGCGTGCTGCAATATTTTTTAAAATCGCAATATGCGCAAAATCGTAATACGTAAACATCGAGTTGTATCAGAACGTAGCGTGTACGTGTATCACAGCGGGGAACGAGCGCTCGAAATACATTTTTATACATTGAAACTTATATTAAAAAAAAAAAGAATTATTACTCAAAAGAGATAAAAGCTAAATGAGTTGTGCTCGTACGGCGCATCTCTTCCTCGTTTCGAACTCTAAACTTGTTATCTGGAGCCGGTACCGGCGTGCAATCAAGAATCACCCTGTATATCTAACATCACCGTTTGCGAAGGCTCTTCTCGTTTACTTTAGTGCGTATGCGAATCGCTCCGGTTGGATGGAACGCCGTTCCATCGTCAACGCGTACGCTCGTTGTATACACGCGACAAATAGAAGTCCCGTCCGCGCGCAGGTACACGCGTACGTTATCGCGTAATCGGCGGAGAATCGGGAGTATCGGGGCTCGCACTCGTGAAATCGGGACGTGCGCGCGCGCGTGCACGTGATTACTATACATCGCTGATCCCGTTCATTCATAAACACGCGCGCGCGCACACACGCACACACACACACACACTTCGGTTTTTCATTCCTCTATTTGTAATTCCGTTACAATACAAGATTTCGCGTATATGTACACATTTATCAGTCGCACGGGCTCTAAAGGCCGCCGAGAGTTTCTCCCACTTGCGGCGGCTCTTCGCGCCTTCCTTCCTCGCGAAAGGATAGAATACACATTAACGAAGTTCATTATTTTAACATTATTAAAGGAGGAAAGGCAAGTCTCTTTCTTTAGGAATAGGCTTAGTAAATCACTTCGTATACTGTGGCCTTCTTGTCGCCGGATCCGGTCACAATGTACTTGTCGTCCGCGGAAATGTCGCAGCTCAGCACCGACGACGACTCCTTGGACTGCAAAGTTTAACAAAATATTGGCAACACAAAACTTACCGATACGAGAACGCTCCTCAGCTTACAAATTTATTCGCCGGTTTAAAAACGGGACGAGAGATCTCTCTGAGAATTCGTTTACTTTTAATTAAAGTAAATTCAACGAATCTAAAAAAAACTTCGAGAGAAGAAAAAAGTAGTTTAGCTCGAAATCAATCAATCAATCAATCAATCTCAATCACAAATCGTTTGAATACTCGCCTGAAATATTGAAGCACCGTACGGCGTACGCCACGCGTTCAGCAGATTGTCCTTGCCGGTCGAGACGAACCACTTGCCGCAGGAGGCGAAACGCAGCGAGAGCACGCAAGAGTCGTGCAGATGCAGCTGGTACTTGTCGGACTTGGTGGCGTGGAGTACCTCGACGTTCGAGTTCTCCATCCCGACGGCCAGCCACTCGCCGGTGGGGCAGTAACCGAGGGAGAATATCTGCGAGGTGAAGTCGTGCTGCTGCAGCTGCCTGCCCTCGCGAAGGTCCCAGGAGCGCACGGTGTTGTCGAGGCCGCCGGTCCACAGCTTCGACCCGTCGGCGGAGATGTCGATGCAGGACGCGCCGTCCGTGTGACCCTGGAACTGCCTGACCAACGTCTGATTCTGCAGGTCCCACACGGCGATATTGCCGTCGCTGCAGCAGCTGAAGCAGACCTTCGAGTCCGGCGAGATCGCCAGGGCGTAGCACGCGGGCGCCGACGAGGTCAACTCCGCTTTAATTCTGGGCGTGGGACTCGCCAGGTCCCAGATGCTCAGCTGGCTGGCCTCCCCGCCGACTATCAGGGTCCTTCCGTCCGGCAGAAGCTTCACGGACCTGGAAAGGTCGAACATGATTTCGCCCAATATTTAGTTAGCTTTACAATTAAGAAGTTTAATTTCTCAGCTAAGAAGCAATTTCTAACAACGGTTTCGTCCCTTTTTCCTTCAAACGAAATTTACTTCGATAGCTACACGGAGAGAATTCTTTTCTTAAAATTGTAGGACAACGTGACATTTCGAAGAACCGTGCGAGAGTTTTGAAATTTTACCATACATTCTACTAGTAAAATGTGTACTAATTGTATAATTACTCTCGTGCGGTTCAAAATGCCATGACCCACGATTACGATTTTCGGGGTAAATTTTATAAAAGAAAATTCTCTCCGCGTATCAAAAGAAACTCTAGCCGCTATCTATCTTATCAGACCAAACCGCGCGCGCGAGTCTCGTCGGGAGATTCGCGAGTGTCCAATCGGTCGTTTGGACGTAACAGCGGGGATAACGGATCACTCACCTAATGTAATTGTCACGCTGCAAACAGTCCAGCTGCGAAACTGGTTTCACGCTGGCGCTGCCGACACTTTGGCCGATGTCCCAAACCTTGACGCAACCCTTGCCGCCGGTGTAGACGTACTTGGTCGGATTCGAGATCGTAACGGCGCAGACCACCTCGCCATGCGTCAGGGTGTTAATTTGACGCGCGTGACGCGGGATGCCCGGCCCTACCAGAGCGTCCGTGGGGAATGGTACGGGCTGCAGCTGGCCCTCGCCGTTCATATGGTAGGAGTACGCCCTGCGCGAAACCAACGCAACGTGTTCAACGCGTTCTTATCGCGACTGCCCTGGGACTCGATTCTTGAATTCATTCGCAGGAGAAACGTATGCGAGGATTCTGCCTTTGCAGAAGAGTTGCGAGTTGATTGGCCATTCGTGTGATTTTTAGCCAACCAGTCGACTTTCAACCATTTCTGTGAGAGCAGACTTTTCGAATTCAAGAATCGAGCCCCTGGATAGTTGCTCACGCTAGTCCGCACTGAGGCTTGTTTGTAGTCAGTTCTTATATTTAAGGATCGTTTCAAATATCTCTTGAAGTAACAAGTATCAATTTGTTATTTTACGTATCCGCTTTGACAAACCATATCTTTTATCGCACTCGTTATATGTGATCGCGTCTCATTTTACATATTACTATTGTACATATAATTTTTTGTCCATCAATTTAGTTTGAATTTTTATTTTTTATTTTATTTGTATCTATGACAAGCGTGTAACTCCGATTATTGGTTTGTCCTCTTTAGAATTTGTGCTTGATAAGAACCTAAACCCTTGGTCGAAACGTCGCACTGTATATTTTTTACTTTTAACTTATTAAACACGTGCCAGTTAACGTCGACTAAACTTATCCATTGTTATTTATTACTGGCAACCTAAAGAGATTATCACATGTCTTGAAGTACTTTTCACCCAACAAAATGATCCGTACAGCATACGTGCGGATCATTTCTTTCGACTAAATAGTTTTTGAACGTGTATTTAAGATTATCATAAATATAAGAACTGGCTCCGAACAAGCCTTAGGACCTGAGCAGAATGGCTGTCTTGTACTCTTGAGACAATGTTTTATGTTTTAAAAAGATGGGAGACGGAATTAAAAACGTCAATTATCGACATTTTTAATCCCAAGTTCTACTCGGTCCGAAAAATTTATAGCCAATCAGTTTGCAACTTTTGCGAAAAAGCAGCAATTTTATTAGCTACACATTTTTAGCGAAAAAACCGTAACTAGATGCTTTTATAAAGTAACTTTCCCCGACCCTGATTTATTGTAGAATTCTTGAATCAAGCAAATATTGTCAAGTGTACCAAAAATTACTAAGATTTTGTTTTTTCGTTTTCTATATAAATTCGACCAGCATGGTCTAGATTTTGCTGAGTACTTCCGTAATTCCGTAAGAGTTTTGATAAAACAGAGACGGCTTTAGGATCCCCTTAAGGATACAAGACAGGCATTCTGCTCGGGCACCAGGACAAGCAACCGAATTCGCTACAAGACGACCTCGCATAGACTGTTAATTACGTACGGTTTGCCACCTGCGATGTTGTTCAGCCCGTTACTCGCGGGTATCCTCATGTGACCGTCGAAACCGATCTGCGGAAGAGACGGTTACACTCAGTATCGTGACGGCGTCGCGCGGGGACGAAGGGGGAAAAAAATTAAGGCGCGGTCGTTCAGTAGAAAAATGCGAAACAAACGGTCATCGTCGATTTCGATTACTCTTGCACGAATCTGACACCGAGATTGATCGCGCTTTCAACCCTAAGAGGACCTCCAGTTTGACCTTTCCGATCACTCGATATACGCCCCCTAAATTTAGATTTCACCCAGGGATTCGATCTAAGACGGGCTTACGGTATCCATGGAGGCGATCAAAGAGAACAACGTTGGCTCATAGAAGTCCTTCGAGGGTTGAAAAAGGAATGCGTAAGCGGTTGCGTCCAAAATCAATTCGTATTCGTTCGTTTCATTTCTTTTTCCCGTTCAGTCGCACATAAAACTATATGAGTTAATCAATGAAAGCGTGGTAACGTAAGGACGTAAGGTGTTACTGGGTCATGAATCACCATGGAGGGCCGCGCGTATGGCAAGTTGCTGTATGGCGAGGGCGACTGCGGTGGCTCATTGCCGCGGGATGGCAAGCCCTGATAACCCTGCGGTGGCGTTTGCTGCGACGATGGCGGATGATAGACCCGCGCCAAGGACCCAGGGATGCCGCCCATAGTTGGCGTACAACTGCGCGAGCCCCTCGCCGCCGCCACAGGTGTACCCGGCTTGTCGACCTGGCGAACGCACGGTGTTTTGCACCCACTTTTGCAGACGCTCGCTGTGTCGCAATCGTAGCTAAGCTCTCGCGACCGAGTACCGATTGCGAATTCGCTGGCCGTGTCCAGCCGAGTTGACTTGAATACGCGACGTCATTCCCGTTCGTTTCGCGCGCGGCGGCAGAGAGCCGCTGCCTCAAGAGATCGATCGAGCGAGTAAAAAAGAAAATGCGTTCCGCGTTATCGCCGGTGTCGCCGAGATGTTGCGATAACCGTCGTTAGGGCCGTCAGACGTAAAAGCCGCGAACCGAGGATGCTCTCGCGATTATCGCAAACGATCGCACAGTTTTGCCACCATTCGCCTCTTTTTTCCTCTCGATCGCTGCTCTACGCTTGAAACCAAATTCGAGCGAGGCGACAATTGGAGAGGAGGGAAAAGGGAACGTCTGACGAGCCTAAGTGCCACGCGGGTAAAGGAAAAAAAAGCTCGACCTGTGTAGAATTCGCGAGAGGGTGTGTTCGGTATGTATGGGCGACGGAGTGTCACGATTGGGCCGGGTCGCAGCGCCGAATAAGCTTACTCTCCGCGAGATCTTACATCTTTACTTTTCAGAGACGGTGTACTACGGGCGGAGGAGCTGCCGCTGCGCGACGGCGGCCTGTCCTTTACGGATGCCGAGCCCGCGCCGGATACCGGTCCGCCAACGTGGCCCGGTGCGCCCAGCTTCTCCAGGGTGCCGTTTTCACGTGGGTCCGAGTGCTCCCCGTTCGCGTGCGGCGACGACGCCTCCTTACGCGATACGCAAATATCAGGATATTTTCGTTAAGCGAGCACACGCAACATCGTACTTAAGTATATAGCATGCGAGACAGCTCGAGTCTTTCAAGATCTCGGCAATGTATCTTTAGTCTTTTTGTCTTCCTCTGGTTTCTCAGTACCAAAATCTTTTACTCTTTGCGAGGGCGGGTTGAAAAGTTTCGAGCCTCGACACGAAGCGCTTACTTGTCGTCGCCACTTCAGTACCGCGACTGTACATGCTTCGAAGGATACCTCCGAAAATTTCAGCCATTTTGGAGACTCTCAGTTGTCGTACGACAGTCGTTTGTGTCAGTGGATGTTAGTGTTTTCGTAAAAATGGGGGACTCTGCTCCATCATTTGCCACCGTGAAAAGATGGGCAGCTGAGACTTTTACGTGGTCGTACCAGGCTTGATCGGCCGGGAAGGCGATGGCGACTGTCTTTTGGGATAGTCGTGGCATTGTGTTCATCGACTATCTTGAAAAAGGTAAAACAATCACGGGAAACTACTACGCATCATTACTTGACTAGTTGAAGGCAGAAATTGCAAACAACGGCCGCATTTGAACAAGAAGCAAGTGTTGTTCCATCAAGACAGCGCACCGTCTCGCATTTCGGCGGTCGCCATGGCCAAAATTCACGAATTGCAGTTCGAACTGATTGACCAACCCCCGTATTTTCCAGATCTAGCCCCCAGTGACTCTTTTCTGTTTCCTAAACTCCAAGTTTGGCTCGGGGGACAGAAATTTTTATCAAACGAGGAGATCGTAGCCATCCGTAGATGCCTATTTTGCAGACCAACTATTATTTGGACGGGTTAAAGCGGCTGGAGGATCGCTGGACTAAGTGTATCGACTTAAAAGGAGACTATGTCGAAAGATAAAGGTGAGTTTGACCGAAAAAAAATCGTTCCTACGTTAGGCTCGAAACACTTTTCAACCCACCGTCGTAAAAGTGGAAGCTCGAATCAAACTTTATCTCGCGTTCTTTCTCCGGACAACGTTGATACATTGAGCGAGTGCGAGGTTGAAAACTTGCATGCAAAGTAATTACGACAGACAATTATGTAATTGCGCGTAGATACATTATATAAATGGATATACTTGTCTACAAATTAATGAGCAAGCCTTGTTAACGATAATCTCTTACCTCGTTCGCCACATCGACAACCAGATCCTGGTCGCTCTTCTCGGCGTCGCTCTCCTGAAAAGTTCGAAACGACATGTGAGCTGGCGATAACAAGACGCTGAGCAGTCGGGCAGTCTACCGAGCCGGGTGCATCAACGAGCTTTTGATGCACCATCCAAGTAGACGGGCAACTCGACCCATATTCTCGCGCGTCCCACTCCGGCGGACGCACCCACCGAGGGATGCATTATTAATCTTGGTGCGCCTCGCGCGATGCTCCGATTGTGCTCCAACAATAAATTAACGGCGCGAATCATAGAGGCAATAAAGCCCCGGCGCACGGTGTATCGACGTGAGCCCGTGAACGCGTAATCCGACTCGGGCCGCGCGCGCGGCCAAGACGATTCGCGTTCAATTAAGCGGGCGATTAAATGTTAAAATATTGAAGTGGAAAAAGAAAACCTGCGCGTTTATTCCCTTCGATTCCGCCCGTCACGTTCCCACGCGCTCCGCGCACCGGCTCCAATTTGACGGCGCGGCGGCGTGCGGGCAATTAGGAAAAAAGCTATCGCAATTACCTTGCGCATTTCATCGTACGCGAAACAATTTGCGGCTATCGCATTATGTACAACGTTTATCTTATGCCGGGCTATATCTATAACAAGCCCGTTTACCGTCCCCGCAATTTTGCGCCTCTGCTATATACGCGGCGCAGCGCGCCGTATATCGCGTATGGCTAATTTATGTGGCATTTATCTCGTAACACTACTTATCGGTTATCTTTCACTCGGCGCAGGAGCGAAGCGCCCCCGCGCCCCGCGCCACCCGCCGCCGCCGCCGCTCCGCTCTCTCAGAAACGTGGCGCGTAACGAGCTCAAAGCAGGGCACGCGATAGTAGCATTGCCCGCCTAATGATGTAATATTATCGCAGTGTATAACGCCCCATCGATGCAACCGCCCCGTGCAACCCCGTGCGTACACCCATGTGCGACGGGGCGCGCGAGATTGTGCGGGTGCGTCGCGTACGGACGCACGGAACCACCTGTGCGCGTCGCGAACGTTTTAAGTAATTCACCTCTGGCGGGTATTTAAAAAATTTCTACCGCCAACCACCGCCACCGGTCGCCGCCTAACGTGATCTTATCCGACAGTCCCAGCGCATGCATAAATTATATTCAACTGTCGCGCGGGGGGAAAATTGTCCGCGCGACTCGAGAGGAGAATTGAAATCGTCAATTAATATGGGGCTCGGCGCGATTCACGGTATCGTTCCTCTTCGCTCGAGCTAATCTCCGCATCTGTATTTGGAGATTCCTTCGCGGCGTGTACCTACATCTCGGTGAAAGAGAAACAAGACAAATGGACGTTTTAGACCATCGACGTAATCACTAAATATTTGAGGACTGTACCCAAGGCGTTCAGTCGTGTCTCCGATTTTATTTGGCGCACAAGAGAACCTCGCGCCGAAGAACGAGCCGCGCTCGATTCGATCACCCGCCAAGGACCGATAGGAGAGACAATGAGAGCGGACGTCCGAACGAGATAATCGGAAAGTACTTTTTGACAAAGATAGCCCGGCGGATTTCCGAGAAGAAACGCGTTAAATGGGCCGCGTGACATTAACCGGGGCCGGCCACTACGAAATCGCAATCTGGCCGCGCCAGATATCCTTGGCAGCTCGGAAGGGATGTTTCGAGCTGCTAGGGACACGCAATAAATTTGTGTACGGATGATGAGCTTGGGTAAATAGAGAAGGCAGTGTGGTGGTATTGATTTCAGTGGTATATTACTCGGAGTGGCGAGAGCGCGGGGGGAGGGGGCGGGAAAGGGGGTGCGAGGTAGCGTTCTGGGGTGGCGGCGGAGGAGCGCGGTTATGAGGGAGACCGAGGGGCGGAGGGTGACCAAGAGAGCGGGAGAGAAGACCGAAGGAGACGACGAGGAAGAAGGTGGCCGGCGGGTGGAGGTTGTCTTCCACCCCTTAACCCGCTCGTTCTAGCGTTAAATATGATACAAATGTTATCATCCCTTCTATTCCGTTCTCCTGTTTCCCACCC
>NW_011967246.1:206709-210247 GCF_000949405.1 Vollenhovia emeryi | reverse complement strand
GCTTCCGTACCACCGCCACCCACACTCCTGCCTCTCTCTCTCTTTCTCTCTCGAGCGCGCGGCGCTGCTTCTTCCGCCGACCTCTTCCCTCGTTTAACCCGGGGATAGCGCGGGGATGACGGTATTAAGGGCAGCTCTATTATTCGACCACCCAACCACTCGACTCTTCGCCTCGAGAATTCTCGAATCCTTTTTTTTTTTTGCCCCCTCATCCTCCTTCTTCTCCACCACTTTGGCTCGTTCCTTCCTCCGCGTCCTCCGCGCCTCGCTCTTCGCGCGTCTACCCTAGGTACTTTTCTGTTATGGTCCCTCCGCTCCCCGGATCTCTCTCCCCCGCCCTACTGCCGAGGTCCTGTACCCTCGTTCCGCGCCAGCCACCGTCTATCGAGGTCCTCTGTAAACAAACGCACGAGAGCGAAAGAAGAATCGAAGGCTTTCCGTGTCCCCTCGTCCCCGTCTACTGCTTCTTCTTCTTCTTCTTCGTCTTCCTCCTCCTCCACCTCCTCTTCCTAGTCTCGTCTCCCACTGCTGACTTTCGCGAAGTTAAGCGAGTGGCTACGATGGGAAAAGCGGCGTGTCCACTCTCGGACGGGAATGGGATTATCCGACCATAGGAGCGCTCGACTATTGCGTCGCATACGAAATCCGTCGCGTGCGCCAATTTGCAAATACGCGGGGATATCATTTGCACATCGACGTTTCATTCTCCCGCTGCGAGACGTAAACTCTCGTGAAATGTAAATTCAATTACTTTGTACAATTTGCAAAACTTCTATTTCGTGTCCTTTAACATAAAACAGCTGCAACGCGCAACACAGAAAATGTGCGAGCGCACTCATCGGTGGCGTTGCTCGAAAATCGATTTCCCCGGGATATCTTACTTGAATAAAGAAAAGACGAGACGTATGAAGATTTTAACGGAGAAGAATTGAGGCCCTCCGTTCAATAGGGATGTAAGTCGACTTACCATCCCCATTTCTTTTATCATAAAAAGAAGATAAGCGCATTCGCAACCTTACAGGTTTATGGGACAGCAAAACAGCTCGTTAAAAATGTTTCCCAAATTTCTTGTTTCTTTGTTCGGCCATTTACAGAGTTGGGCCATTGTAAACCGGAGCTAAGTAAAATAGCTTACGATACCTCTCCGAAATAAACCACCAGTTCTACGTGAGCTCGAAAAAGCCCATGAAGATGTTGACACGAGCACCAACGGGATTATATAGCATTTATGTTGCAATATTGGTTTTTCGTATTAAATTTTTATCTTAAAGTAACATAATATGTTATCTTAAAGTAACATAATGTAATAAAGAATAAAATTCATAAGGCTCTAATGTGCAAACACAAATACGGAGTAACAAAGGAGTAAGAGCCAAGACAGGATGTGTCTAAATAATTTTACTTTTAAATTTATTGCGAGAATAAAAACGTTTTTATTTTCTCTCCCAAACGGAGAGTACGGTTGTTGTGAAAGAGAAATGAAAGTGTCATGAAAGCAATGTGTTCTTTTCTCACACTGTTTGCAATATGTAAAAGTAACTATCTTATTTATTACAGGTTGGTAAAAGTTTCAAAGAACCAAAACCAACTCCCACAGTACGACCTTTTAGTAATTCGACAGTTATTGCTCTGAAAAAAATGGAGTTTTTCGACTTACATCCTTCTTACGTGGAAGCCCTCGATTTGTAGGTTTTCTGGCGTTAAAACGTGTCTCGACGGTACGAAGTACGTAGTAGAATAACTCTATGCATTCGATCTAAGGCGACGCCACGGTAAGCATTGTCTCATCTTTTGCGGAGATGACCGCTTTTATGTTTCGAAGCGAGGACGCAGTGGAAATGTATTAAAGCGATTATGTCGCGCGCGCTGGACGTACATGGAGGGACGAGAGGCGACATACGGAGGGTGAGCACGCTCGTTGACGGCAAAAATCGTCCGTCGCCCGTCATCGCCGAGAACAACGGTAGGTCAGAGGTCTGTCGCGGTGGAAAAAAAATAATAAAAAAATAATAGTAATATTGTACATTTCCTCTTTCGTGCTCCAAGCGCATGGAAACCTCCCGAGTGTGTCAAAGCTAGGAGATTGTGGGCGTCAAGGTTGCCGCGAGATGCGAAGATCACCGTGATTACGTTAACGTTGTACCTGGGTGCGAGGAAAACGCACGCGCGATTATCGATAATGACGAGTGCCGATAAATGACGAGGAAACTGACTTCGGAGAACTGGCTTAAAACTAACATCGAACTCCAAAGTACGTCTCTTCGGTGCAATAGTAATCTCGGCTTCGGACTTTAGAACTCGGAATCCGTTTCACAGATCGCTTCAGAACCCACGCCTTGCTGAATGCGCTCCTTAATGCGCCCTTAATGCGGGACTTGTACGCGCGACGCGGAAATTGACGCGTTGCGAGGCTGCGACCTGGAGGTGATATTTCTCTTGTTTTCCCTCTCGCCTTTTTTCTCTCCTCGCGCGGCGACGAGCGGCGAAAATGTATTAAAGCGTTTTTCCAGCGCGGAAAGGCGCGAGAGGATGGAAGGGTCATCGGGGAGTGGAAGGAAAAGAGACGAAGACGCAGACGAGGGCGAAGAAACGGAAGAAAAGGGTAGCAGTCGTTGACGGAGAACGAGAGGGAGGACGGAGGGGGATTTAGCTCTGGGAAAAATGGTCGTGGGGCGGAGGAGAAAATAAAGGGGAAACGGTTCGTATGAAAATGTAATTAGGGGAAGCGTGGAAAAGCTCAGCTCATTGCGGCCTCCACCCTTTTATTCCGCCACCTTTTCTCACTTCTTCCGCTTTCTCCGTCTCTCTCTCCCTTTCGCGCGCCTTTTATTCTCACCATCCTCGCTTCCACCTTCGCGCGATTCCCCGTTACCACCAATTATGATTCATTAATCGCGGCATGCGCGCCGATGGCAAAATTTATCAACTCGCGGATATTTTATACTCGCGATATATACAATTTTCCCGTCGACGCAAACCTTGCGTTAATTCTTGTCGGATGTAGCTCTTTAAATCTATTACGATTTTATTTCTTGGCAATTATCATCGAGCGGATAAGTAATACAGGCCAATGAAAAAATCAGATACGAAACAGGAAGATCGAGTGCCATTACTTAAGCAACTTATCAAATTTTTCCTCGTACGTAATATTTTTTCTTTGAATTAATATACATTATAGAATAAAGTGTTGTAATATAAAATACTTGTACTATTTAACGTACCGTAAAGTATTCGCCAACGAGATACTGCGACGAGACAATTGAATTTTCTATTAAGTACTTTTAAGTGCTCTCCTATCTCTAAAATAAGGAACGCAAGACCCGGTACCACTGTTCTAAGGCTCAGATATCGTTACCAGCGGCGGGCGTTCGATTACAGAATTTCGAGACGTTGGCGTCGCGACATGTCCCGACGTCTCGCCGTCGGCGTTCGATGTCTATCGTCGCATCGCGACATTTTACGTCCCTCAAAGATCGTTCGACGGTAACGTTCGCCATCTCTGGCTCGTCAGTTTTGCGGTCAGACGCATACGTCTCTA
>NW_011967246.1:153375-205056 GCF_000949405.1 Vollenhovia emeryi | reverse complement strand
CCCCCCCCCCCCCCCGGTTTCTGGCCAACTTTCTCCGTCTCTCTTTCGCCCCCGGTTTTTTTTAACCATAGTTTGCACTTCCCATCGGCGATCCTTTATGGCCCGTAAATGTTTTTCGGCATCGCCGCTGTGTGAGAAAATTAAATTCGAAAGTGGCCAATAGCCTCGCGCCGCGAGAGTAAAGGGTGGCGAGGGCGAGGGGAGGGGGGACACATCGGCGGCAGAAAGAGAAATAAAAAGGGGAAACAAGCGAGGGGGGGAAAAAAAGGAGAGAAACTGAGTTCGAAAGAGGGTAGGGAGGACCTTCTGCTCGGCGAGAGGATTTCAACAGGCTCGTGCATGTCGTTTTTCCACGGTGTGGAAATTTACGGGCTCCTTAAGCTCCTTCCGCGCCGAAAGCACATTTGCTTCTGACATCCACAACAGACCCCCCTCTGGGCTCCTGCCACCGTTCCCCTGGCCTACCCCCGGATTTCGTGCGCATGTATGGGGCGTTGGCGTTTTACTAAAAGCGCCGTGTCTTGCGATGAGAGTCGTTTCTCCGACATGACGCGCAGTCGGCGACAAGTACGTTGCACGCGCGTCCCCGTATTACTTCATAACTTGAAATATTTCCGCTGTCCGGATCGTCATATTTTATTCCCCGGCACGTAAATATTCGCATCGACGTTTTAACCCGCAACAATATCCCGGAATAAGAAATGACTTGTTGTCCGGGGCAAATTCAAGGCGAGAGGGACGATATCACCCGCACCCGACGTTCCCTTTCAGATCGCGCAGCGAACGCGGTCACTCCCGTTCCAAGACACCGATGCATTTGTCCGATAATTACTTCACGTGCGGCGCGTGAAAGGGGCGGCTCGCCCTCGTCATTCGATAAAAGCGAATTACAGTCGGTCCGTGCAGCAAAGCGCGGTGCAACGCGTCCGAGTGTGCTCGCGGCCGCGACCACCAACAACGAATATTCGCGCCTCCACCTGCGCGAGCGGAGTGGTAGTCGCGTCGTTATAAATCCACTTGTTGTTATGCCAAGCAGCGCGAACGCGGCGCCGGGCGCGCGATATTAAACCTCCTATTAAACGTTCAATCAGCGCGTCCTTATTGCCTCGCTTTGAACAGTATTCATAATTACCTCCGGCGAGCGAGAGACGGCGGGAGGAGAAGGAGGAGAAGAAAGCGGAGGAGAGTGCCAATGATAACTCGATCCTCATCGTCAAACGATTATACTACAAAGAGTCACAGCGGCGGCGGCGGCGGCGGCGGCGGTGGCGGCGACGATGACGACGACGACATTGTCGTTCTCTTCTCGTTCCCTTAGCGAGCCACCCTCGGCAAAGGGCCCGACCCTCGGGGTGGTCCGAGTATGTCACGAGCGTTATAAAGAGCGAAAGAAGCATTCTCGGAAGGTGCGAAACGCGCACACGTACGTACATATACATGTATACGCACGGGGAGGGCGGCAGCAGAGAGCGACGAGGCGAGAGAGCAAGTCGGAAAAAGGGACGCGCTCGCTCTCTCGATGCGCTGGAAAGAGGAGAAGGAGATGGAGGAGGAGGAGGAGGAGGACGAGGAGGAGGAGGAAGTGGGCCGGCAGGAGGCGTTAGCTCGGGATACGCGGACCCGTCATACAATAAATACGATATTTGCACTCCCGCTCCACCCTATCCCACCCCCACGGCTCAACCCCATCCATCCATCCATCCATCCATCCATCCATCCATCTATCCATCCATCGCGCGGTGCAGGGGTGACGGAGGAGAGTGAGAGACGGCGGTTGTACTCTCTCTCTCTCTCTCTCGGTGCAGAGCCAGGGTTCGGCTCCGTACGTAGGGCGCGGGTGATGGAAAGGGGATGGGAAACGGGAGACGAGGGTGAGTAGGTCGCGAGAGGAGCGGGAGAGAAGGTGCTCGGATGGGTGGTGAAAGCGTTGGTCGGTCGCGGCGAAGGGACGCGAAGCTCTGGCGCGAAGCGAAACGGCGTGGCGGTGTTGTGCGTGGTGTGGTGTGGCGTGGCGCGGTGTGCTGCCGTCGGTGGGCGGGCGGGGGGTTAGCGATGGTATAGATTTTTATGTCTGCGAGAAATACAAAATGATGGATATAAACCTCCTCGCCACGTCGCCGTGTTCCCTCCCTCTCTTTCTCTCTCCCTCTCTTTCACTCTTGTACTATCTATCTGTCTCCCGTCTCTCTTTTTCTCACTCCCTCGCTCACCCTCTCTCCCTCTCTCTCTCCCTCTCTCATCCTTCGCCCGTTCTCCACACACTCGCCGAGGGTAGTACACGAAGTAGTAACACTCGTGTACACAACCGCGCGCGACCATACGCGTCCGTGCGCGAGATACACACGTACACGCGCGTTTCACACGAACGACGCGAGCCGACCGTACAACCTCACCTCGCTTACAGAAGAGGAGGAGACAGAGGGTGAGGGTGAGGCTGGTGGATGGAGGTCTCTTTCCGCCCGGCGCTCACGTTTCCCCACACCCCCGCGCGGTCACCCCTGGCCCCCGAGAGCAGCCGCGAACCTAACCCAGCTCCCCTCCGCGTTTCGCCACCCTTTCTCCCCCGTGCCACCACCAACCCCTTCGGCTGTACATCGAGCGGCCCCCGCGCCCCGATCCCCTGCGGAAGCTCAGAGCGAATGTTTTGTCATCATACCACCCTGCACGCCGCCCCCAACTCCCCCGAGCAACCGCCCTGGCCTCCTAGCACCCTCTGCCTGCACTCCTTCCCCCTCTTTCCCCCCCCCCCTCCCCTCGCCGCCTCTCTGCCCCAAGGCGCCGCGGCAGATACACTCGCAACCACGTACACACCTCGAATTTCCGCTTTAGGTATCCCAAGTGCTTCTTGTGCACGTGTGTACGTATGCGTTTCATCGTTGACGTCGAGGGGGCCTCGTTTCCACGCGCGTACGTGCACGCCTGTGTACGCGCGCGCGATACAGAAAGGCGTCAAAGCGCACCGGTGCGTGCGCGGAGGCGCACGCTTGCGAGCGCGTGTCGATTCGTAAGCATTTCTTTGATTCGAGGCTCATTTTTTCCGCCGTTCCGGCCACGGCTCCGCGATATTATGGACCGAGCGCAATACGCGTTAACAAGTTTCAACAGCAAATTGACGCTCGCGCTATTTTCGTCGCGCGTCGCGGCGCGTGTGCGATGGATTGTTAAAACTATATACGTCCCGTTCTATTTTGGAAACGCATATCGTTACCGGTGTACAATAATCCTTTATGCCGATCTGAAAACACATGATTAAACGAAAGGAGAAATTATTTTTTTTAACCGCGTTAAAAGTTAAATTATTTTAGCGCCGCGAGTTTCAGACAATAAGTACGTTTTTTCGCACATTTTTTTACATTATATAAACAACGTTAATGAAAAACGTATCTCGCGACGATAAATGCATTGTTGAGAAAAAAAAAATTCTGCTCATCATTCTTAATATTATTCTACATTTCAGAATGCGCATTATAACGCAGAGTTTATAAAAGCCCTGCGAGAGCTTTCGCGTTGACCGCCTTTCTTTTCGTCGCCAAAGAGCGACGGCTGCGCTTTTTTCTCGGCGCATCTCTCTTCCCTAGCTGCACCGAAAAAGAAACGCATTTATGAAACGAGACACGGCCGCCGAGAACTCGACTACTTTTGACGCGTCCCCGACCGATTGATTGATTACTTAATTAATTCGTTACCTCGGCTAGACGCGTTGATCAGCTTCACGTCGCGCTCTCGGCAAGTTTTGCCATTTAATTATAACTAATATTAGTTCAATACCCGCGAAATCTCTTATTTCCCGGCAGTTCCAAGTGATTCGGACTTGGAGAAGTTTCGCCTGAGAAAAGATCAAGACTTGGAATTTCCGCAAGTTACATTATTAATATTTAAATTGTACATTTTTGTCCAAATTGCCTAGATATTCAGTTTGACGAGGCCGATTACTCTGTCGATCAGAATCGAAACGGGACGAGACGCGCGCGCGGGGTTTTCGCCGACGAAACACCGCGTCGTAAACTAGAGAAGCTTCGAAATTCGTAGTTACGCCACTGGGTTGGCCGCTACAACCGAGATCGTCGAGATCTTTATATTCCTGGCGAGGAGAGCTAGTGGAAGCGGCACCAAGGGATGCAGCAAGGAGAGGTGGCGGGCCAGGAGGAAGAGTAAGAGGAGGAGGAGGAGGAGGAGGAGGAGGAGAAGGAGGAGGAGGAGGTGAAGGAGGACGAGATGAGACGAAGCGGAGAATAAGGAAGAGACAGAGACGGGGTCGAGCGAGACGGAGAAAGACATCTCGGTATCCCACCTCGGCGAGAGGAAGACAGGTCCACCGACGTCTCTTACGAGCGATTGTGAGAGGTCGACAGAGCGTTTTGTAACAAGAACCCGCCCGGCGGAGATATCGACTGTTCCGAGCGCTCGCGTCTGAAAAAGTAATAAGGCGCAAAGACGGATATAAAATTTGTTACGCCGACCCGAATTGATGAACCCGGCGCTCCGGCACGCGGGAGCCCCTTGAGACCGGGAGCCCATCTTTTTGTAATCGATAACCGAGTTATTTACCACTTAGCGCACGGCTGAATGGCGATCGAGGGATTGACCGGTAAAAAGTGGCGTCTGCATCTCTCGCTCTCTGCTCCTCGTGGTCGTTTAAATACAGATCGAACGAGAGACCGAGGCTTCTCTTGTCGCGGAAACTTTCGCACGTCTTACCGAAACGTGGCGCAGCTACATAAAATGCCGCTGGCAAGTACCTGCGACGATCTTTCGTTAGGAACAAATTGATATCAATCGGACCAAAGAATTGGCGCGTGGGAAAATTCATCGTGGGTAGATGCGGACGACACACGCCTGTGAAACAATAAATTTTCAAACGCGCTGTCCCGCGCAAACTGACGCCGGTATAAGCACCGAAGAATTTTAAGTAGCCAATAGGGTAATGAGGTGCGAATTATCGAGCGCGAGGGATAGATCCGCGGGCGTACGCGGCGCGAATCGGAAATAGCGCGGAAGAATGATGGATGAGGGATTCTCGTGGACGCGGGGTTCTCATTAGTACCACCACGCGCAACTAGTTGGAAGTCCGGCGGCATGGCCGAGCGCGAACGATAATCGACCAAGAAGTGCGCAGCTGGCGTCGCGTAATACTCCCGGCGAACGTATTATTGTTATCTAATCGACGCCGTTAATGCGCGGAGGCGGATCGATAGTCGCGATTCAGAACGGCGCCCGCGGTCAGCGGAAAACTACGATCTTACGTCCGCCAGCCGCGAGATCGATTCTACCGCCCGAGGCAGCAGTACCGAGTCTCCCGACATCCGATGTTGATACCGTCAAGTCCTTGTATCGCACGTGTACAGCCTTCGGTCGTGGTATATTGTAAAGAGATTCTGCGGCAAAATAAAAGCGCCGTAAAAAGATCCGATAGACTTTTACAACTGCAAGAAGTGCTCGGCCGAAGAATGGGTCGCAAAATTTCACCCTAAACTTTTTTTCCCCGACGACCACCCCGTTTCTCATCTCGAGAAGGGAGTCAGTCCGGTGCCCTGACGCATAGTGCCAAGTTTCATCCGAATCTGACTGTTGGTAGTAACGATCGGCGCTGATTGCGAGGATCCTTGAGTTCCTGGGAGAAAACTTGGGATGCACCGTGGTAACCAACCGTCAGATTGGGACGAAACTTGGCACGCACTACGCTCAGGTGCCAGACTCTCATATCCGCATAAGAAACTGGGCGGTCGTTGGGAGAAAATGTTGGGGTGAAATTTTGCGACTCGTCCCTTCGAAGGTACGACGGTGCAACGCGATAAAATAATGAAGCTGAGGATACAGGAGCGTGACGTAAGACGGGAGACACGGGAGAGTTTCTTCCCGTCTGGTATTGCGAAGACATAAATGATGATTAGGGGGAAAGAAGAATAAAAAGGAAAAATATATCTGTTTCGCGAGAGTTATTGCGCGAGAGCTGAAGGGATACGTGTAGTTTCATCGTTCGTGTTCGACAAAGACAGTCGCGGAACGACGACAAATCACACCGAGGATCTTTTCAATTTCCAGCAGAAGGCGCAGCCCTCTCGGCGAGTTGACAGGTGGAACAGGTGAAGGGCGGAGCGTCGGCGCGCGGGAGTCGGATTGCACCGGGGAAAAACCATGCTCGCGAAGTAATCGAAAAATACAGGAGCGGATCCATCAGGAAGTCCCGAGTTTTTTTTTTTAATATTATATCGGCGTTGCTGTTCGCGTGGAGCGAACGAGTGGGTTATATTATATACGTATACAGTCACACGATAGAGAGCGACGGATAGAGCGAGGAAAAAAAGGGGGATAGAGGAAAAAAGAGACAGAGCGAAAAAAAAGGACGGTGATACGTATAAGAGCGAGGCGGGGGAGGGGGGGGGAGCGAACGGCGGGGTGGGCGGGGGTGCGGGACAGGGACGCGAATACAAAAACGAAAGAGAAAACGAAGCTGCGCTAGAAAAGAAGAAGAGCGAGACAGAGCACGGGAACAACGTACCGACTGACCAACGGGGTTGGACAGTGACGAGCGGGTAGGTAGGACCCACAAAATAAACTGAAACCAGCCCCCTTCTACCCCCCTCCCCCGTGCTATCCCTCGTGCTCTCATTCTAGCCGCGTCACCTCCGCCTCCGTGCCGCCTCACCTCTGCCGCCTCCACCTATTCTCCCGCGATATACCCCCCTCGTAGCCCTCGTACCGCCGACCCAACCCCCGCTCGCTTCGTCGACCACCTCCGCGGGTGCCTCTCTACCTCGGCCAAATAAATTACACCGCCTCGTGACGCGAAAAAATCCAACGAGTTGCCAGAGAGTGAGTGAGTGGACGAGGCGAGAGAAGGAAGACGAGAGATGGAAGGAGGACGCGCGGCGCCGGGACGTAGGGGGTGGACGACGGATTGCGCGACGTGCGGGCGGGAGCGAGACGGAAGAGGGCATATCCGAGAAAGAGAGCGCTCTCTCGCGTCCACGTGGAGGAGGGAGGGAGAAGGTGCAGAGAGAGGGTGGATAAAGGCCAGCACGCGGGGCGGAAATAAAGAGAGAACGAAAAAAGTGGAAGAGGTTGGAGGTGGAGGTTGGGTACCGTGGTCCGCTTTAATTGGTTCGACGTGGTCAGATGAAAAATTCAACCACCCACCCATCCCAACCCGTCCCAACTCTTCCTCCACCTCCTCCTCCTCCTCCTCCGCCGCGTCATGTGCCTTCCGCTGTCTTTCTCTCTTTCTCGTTGTTCCGTATCGTTCGCTCTTTCTCACCGCCTGAATTCCCACCAGATGAATCTACCGCACATCTACGCACATCTACGTCCTGATGTCTGCAAGTTTCTGCGGATCAGGGCGAGGAGACAAAGTTAAACCGGCCGGCCTCGACCGCCCCGTCTTCGTAAACACCCGGCATCGATTCCGCCACGGATTCAACTACTCCCATTCATTAGTGCATCTAATGCCGCGCGAATTTCGATTAATCCCGTGAAATCCGTCAACGATTGTACAACACATAGCGCAGTGTTACGGCAAACGAAGCCGATTTCTTTCCACACAAATAAATATAGTAAAATTCGAGTAACTCTTGCTCGTAGTAGAGTGTATCGAAATGAAGAAACTCGGATCTTGAGAAGTTTTTCCAAGGGACAGCGCGCGCTTCCAAAAAGGTCTCAAGCTATTCGGAATTATTGAGTGAAACGAATTTTAATTGTACGTTTAATTAGGTCCCTCCAACACCTAGCTGAAGTTACTTTCCATCGTGGAACGGTATCTCCCTCGCGCCGACGCAAAAATTTCGCCATTTAACACGTTTGAGATTTTCCGTCTTCAATTTCATTTCGACCGCTATGAAAAATGCACTTTGCCATCCGACACGCTTTTGAAACGTTATTTCACAACGAGCACTATGCTCCGTCGCATTACCGAGACCGCCGCGGGCGCGCGGTAGATCCCAGGATTTTATCGGGAATCTTTTTTGCCTCTCCACCCTTCGCAACGTAGTAGCATCAGTGACGGGATGACGATTACGAGAAAATGAGGTCACAGTCAGACATTCAGACACAATCCCTCCATTTACGAGATAGAAGTAATTATACCAAAATAAAGCAGCAACCGAGAACTGGATCACCGTCCTCGAAATGTTGTCGCAAATGTATCAAACCGATTCTCTCTCAGTCGTACGCATTGCGTACTTTTCATAGAACATTATATACGAGGTGCGATCGAAAAGTATCGAGAGTGATTGTATAATCGGCTGATTCAGTGGTAGCGATTCTCTTATTGTTAAACGGTGACTCTCTTACGCGAACGACAGAATCTTCGTTTCTGCCTGTTAAAGGGCGTTCAGACCACGTGTCGCTTTTAACGGAGGTGCAACTCCTCGAAATCCTTTAAACCACTCAAACACACGTACACGACTCGTGGATTCTCCACCGAAAGCATTATTCAACATATCCAAAGTAGTCTCTGTAGCAGTTTTTCCACGTTTTACACAACTAACCGATAAGAACTGTTGAATACGCGATTTTAAGTTTTCCCTCCCCCCCCTTTCCCAATTGGCGCGAAGTTAAAAAAAAAGTCGAAACAGACGCGTAGACAACATCTTTATACTGTTAAATATTATGATATGCCTCGGTGGTCGAATTGGTGAGACGCCCGTCTCGAGTGCAGGGAGGTTCAGGTTCAAACCCTGGCTGAGGTGATATTTTTCGCAATAAAATTTCTGTATTATTAAAAATGCCAGGCACGGCCAAGGGAGCGCTGGCGTTGTTTTACGCAACGTTGGATTAAAATCTGAAATAAATCGCCGCTCCTCGGCAAACTTAGGAAATTATCGTAATAATTATGGACATCGGGGGCAGCTTCGATCGGCGAGGCAGCGCTTCCGATCCGATTTGCGCGAGGGACGAAATAAACCCCCTTCCCGCGATACAGCGATTCCATGTGGGGAACCGGCAGCAGCTTTCGTCGCGACGGAAACAGGGCATACGGTTGCTCCTTTGATTAATGCTTCCTCGGGGATGAAGCGAAGGGGTTAGGGAGATAGCGGTGGTGGTGTGCTGAGCTACGACTAATCCTCTCTCGGCGTGCACATGTAGGTACGAAGCTCGACGGCAGTCCTAAGAACCTGAGCGTGGACACGAGCGAAAACTCATTTCCGGATGTGCCCCCCCCCTCCCCTCCTCCTCCTCTCCCGGCCCCTCCGACTCTCCTTCTCTTTTCTTCTTCGTCGGTCTCGTGAATTACGTACGACCGGATGCGACGTCGCGCATTCTCGATCAGGCGCATTCTGCACTCGGGACACGCGTCCGCGACAGCGGCAGATTTCTCCGTAAGTACGCAAAAATTGAGTACTTTAAGCGCGACAATTGCGAGGATTCTCTTCGATAAATTAAAAGGCGTCGAGAGTCAGCAAATGTAAGAAAACTGTCAAGCGCGACGAGAGTCGTTAAGGAAAGCACTCTCGCGTGAACGTGTATTTTATTTCAGCGCCTAAATTTTTCCGGCGTATCGATAAATATTTGTTTCGCGCAAGTGCACTCCATATTATAATTATAAAACAGCGGCATGTATGTACAATAGAATTTTGCGTATCCCGACAATTATACATAAAATGTTAATAACGTAATGTTATTACTTTTTCAACTGTCATTACATGTAATGACGATTTCGTTACGCCATTAAAATTGCTTTCCGTTTATCGCGACTTTATCTCGCGGCAGCGGGGAAATGCGGCTGATGACCGGATCTGTCCAGTGCCTCAACTTCAAACAAACTTCCCGGCACTCTTGGGGCCGAAGGGATTGCCCGTGTAAACGACGCATCGTTAGTACATCCAGAAAGAAGGAAGGATAATACGAAAGTGCGGGTCGGAAGGGGACGCGGAGAAAGCTGGAGGCAAGACGCTGGTCGCCAGCGACCTCCTTGATTTTCGCCAGTAGCTTGGCGGTGACAATTGGCCGCGACAACTACACGGTTGTTCGAGAAGCAATTTTAACAGCGGCGGTTTGAAGTCATCAGAACGCGGCGGAGAAACCGTTGGGAAATATGTTCTTCGATAGTTGAACGGACAAATGGACGTAGCAAATATGTCGCGCTTCGAACGATACGTCTCTAATAATCCCTTTTTATTCCAACGTTACATCTGAAGATGTTAAAGTTAAAGTAGGACTCTCGTTGAAACTAAACAACACACAAGAATGGCCAATGCGAGTCTAAGGCAAGCTGTAGATAGCATATACTTGTAATTTTATTAATATGATCTATGAAATCGCATTTTAATAAAATTACAAGTATGGGCTATCTACGTCTTGCCTTAGACTCGCATTGGCCATTCTTGTGTGTTGTTTAGATCATATCTAAAGATGTTACTTAATAAGATCATTTATTACGTGTTACCATTCGTATTTGTAGATAATTTGCTTTTTCCGCCGTCGTGTAGCGGGTGAGTCATGCAATGTCAGGACTTCATAAGAAATCAGGCATCATTAAATCGTTTAGTTTTTTCCCCCCCTGCCACTTTTTCCTATCATCAACCGTGAAGACGGTATAACCCGTTCAAATTGCGCGACTCATCCTGTATAATAGATAGCCATCACGTTTCTCAACGATTTTATGACGCCTTTTAAATAAATAATTAATGCAAATCAACGAACACGGTCGCGCGGGGGAAAGAGAAAAATGCCGTGGGTATAGTCGGCGTAGCCGGCTAATGAATTCGCGCGGAAACGCTCTAATCGGTACAAAAGAAAAAAGGCAAGACGCGAAGGGAGAAAGGGACGGAACCGGAAGGGGCGGAACAAGATAAAGAGAGACGAAGAGTGGGTAAGTGAAGCGCCCGAAGGAGGTAAGGGAGCAGCTGAGAAAAATAATCCAATTTAGTCGGTGCGCGCACGACGAGCCGGCTAACTGTTCGCCTGTTTTCACGGTTTTTAATTATACACCCGCCTCCTGCCTCGCCCACCCCCGCGTCCGCGTTGGTTCCTCTCGCGAGGAGCCGGCGCGCATTTTGTCGTCGTGATTCAGGGACAGAGAAACACACTTTCACGGGGACTTCGCTTCGAAGAGACGTTAAGCAAAATAGACGATCGCCCGACTTAACAGACGGAAGGACGGACCTCCCGCGGGTTATACGGTTCTTGACCGGCGGGTGAAGTCGGGGTCGGTCCTTTTTTTTCTCCGCCTTTGCGGCGAACGCGGGTAATCCGATTTCGATGGAAACTTCCGCGACGCATGATTGCATTTGGGACGCTCGCTGCCGCCGAAAAGGCCGACGTGGACGCGGCACGCGAGACCGCCGGGCATACTTTTCATCCTCTCTTTCTCTCTCTCTCCTCTTCCTCCCCCGCCTCTCTTTTTATCCACGGCGAATTCGACGGTTAAGTGGAAGTTAGCATCGGCGCTCGCCTATCCTTTATCGCGCGGCTCGAACTCGATTCTAACTCGGCCCTTTTATTACTCTTACGTTTACTTTCCAGCGATATAACGCGCGCGCGCGCGCGTCTCTTTATTCTGCCGCCCTTCGGCCTCTCCCTCGCTCCGATCGCCGAGAGTGTCGGCCGTTTTATCGGCTTTCGACGTCGCTGCAATTAGCATTTTAATTCTCAGCTAAACGCGCGCCCCCTCCCCCCCCCCGGCCGTAACGCGCAACTTTTTCGACGCCGAGTCTCCCTGTAGTTAAGCGTGCAGTGACCAACGAGCAATATTCAATGCAACAGCACGCACCTGCGTTGTTACCGATGCGTCGATTCTTCTCTCCCTCCGAGGGGGAAATGGTCTCAAACGAAGGGGACGACTTTTGTAAAATCACAGAGGGCGGTATTCATGAGTCGGACCCTGTATTTAAGATCGTCTTGAGATCATTTTCGGATACTCCGCCAACGAAATGTTCCATACAGCATCTTTCGACAAATTGGAGACGATCCTAAATAGAAGATCTGGACTACACGGAGAGTACTTTCTCCTAAAATTCACCCTGAAAATCATATAATTGTGGGCCAACGCGGCAACTCATAAAAAATTCTCCGAAATGCCCACGCTTTGTCCCACGCCTACACGATTTTCAGGGTAAATTTTAAGAGAAAATTCTCTTCTCATACACGAATACCAAAGCGTTTCCGCTTTCGCCCTTTGTCCGTCTAAATAAACCTCGGACCTGTATTTATATTGTATCTCGTACGCAATATTGAGTGCAAAATCCGATCGAGCGGCCGATCGATTCGGGGAAATCTCGGGGCGTCGCGAGAGAGCGGGCCGTGCGGCCGGACGGTGTCAATGCTGGTAATGGTACTCACGTGTCCTAGCTTCTCCTCCTTCCGCCTCTTGGAGTCGCTCTCGAGGTCGGGCGTGCGGCTGCGAAATTTCTCAGGCGGAGAGACCGAGCGGTGGCCGAGCCTCTCGTCCGGCAGGGCGATCGGCTTACGGTCCTCGGGCGTCTCCGCGGCCGCGCGATGCTGCTGTAGATCGGCAGGCTTCAGCAGCGCTTGCGCCTGTGCCTGGACCGCAGCCGCGGCCGCGGGATGCGGCGGCGGCGCCAAGTGCGGCGGCACACCCGCGGCTGCGGCCGCCGCGGCCGCACCTGCGAACAGCAGACCGCTCGGCGGAAGACCGCCGACCACCGCACCGTGGGGCAGTTGCTGCGCATGGATCTGTTGCTGCGATGTCAAGATAAAAAGCGTTTTGTAATGGTGGATCACTCTCGGCCCAAGCCCCGCCTCGCCCGCTTTCCTCGCACGCGTATTTAGTAATTTTTAGGGCCAGTTTCACAAACGTCGGTTAACTAGGGTTCAGTCGGCTCCCCTATCCTTCACCAGTATTATTTCTTATTATTTCAGAAGAGACGGAGAATCAATTAACCTTCGGTTAGCAGTTAACCGATGTTTGTGAAACTAGCCCTTAATCGCGCGTCAATTAACCACCCGCGACTGGCGCTACGTCAATCGATAGCATCCGATATTTCCGATAAAATCTAAGAAGTTGCGCGCTAGGAACAAATTAAACGCAACAAGTTCGAAACTCGCGTTTCGTTTATTATTACAATCTCCAGTTGGACGCTCGTGAAACTAATCGCGCGATTCGCGCGGCGGCGATCAACGCGCCGAGTTAATTTTCTTGTTTCAAGAACGCGCGACTTTTCGCGAATAAAATATCGAGCAAACCGTGCGAGGCAGTTTCGCAGAAAGTCTAAATTTACGCGTCGAACGTAGGGTAAAATACTCACCAATAACTGCTGGAGACCTTGCTGCTGTTGCTGCTGCAAGAATTAGGAAAAGACGCGTCAGGTCGCAACTCGAGTGACAATTATTCAATTATGAGATCAAGCTCGCCGGTCTAGCACGCGAGCTGTTCGATCGTAAAGAACTTTTTTCTGGAATACATTCTTATACGATCCGTCTCATCAAAGCCGATGACTTGGGAAGTTAATGGTGAGCGGCTACTTACCCCGATAATGGCGTTCAGTTCGGACATGGTGACTTGCTTCGCCCTCTCCACGGCGTTGGCCACCTGCTGCTGATGCTGCAATGCCATGCTATCATTATCGCGTCGTCGTCACACTCGATTGTGAGATCGCACGGCACGCGTGCCAAACAGAAAGTCAAAGACTCACCTCTTGCGCCAGGAACGGAAGCACTTGCCCGATTATCGCGTTCAGCCTTTTTGCGATTTCCGTCTGCGAACACACGACGGATGGTCGAGTCAAATGCGTTTTCGATTGACAGCTCAATATTCCGGCGATTTATCTTATTCGACGGTATAGGCGCGTTATGAAAATTAAAAGTACCGCGCGACTCACGGCAAGGCGTAAAGGGCGCTTTTATTAATTTCCTCCATTTTCACAGAGAATAATATCTACACGGCAGAGACGTAATTTCTTTTGACACGCGCGCTTTTACAAAACACTCCATCAGCTATCTCCATTTTCAAAAATTACGGCGCGGCACACGTCGTTTTCGAAATGACCGTTCCATTTGTAAAATTGCACGTGTAACACCGGAAACTCACTCGGAATTTAATGTCGCGTGCGTAGGTTTAACGTCACGCAGTTATGCTTTGAATAATTCGAGGCTTAATTGAGAAATCGAGGCCGACTGTATGGGGCGAAGGGGGGGGGGATGCGATACCGAATTGTGCGTGTATGTGTGTGTGTAACGCGTAGGACACGCGTGGCACGGCGTGCGGGGTTAACATCGTGGTAATCACATGTCGCACGACGAACGTACGAGCGCGGCTCGTTTCACCCTCGTACGGAGGGGTGGCTACTCATTAATGCGCGTCGATCGAATCGGATCACGATTAAGCTCACGATCGCCACGTGACTTTCGTAATCGTCGCGTCGAAAGAAATATTTGTACGCCGTCGCCCATTTATCCCCCGATCGTGCGATGGCGGTCTCAAATGGATTTCCGCCTTTTGCAGCAGCGGATTTAATAATTCGAAAATCACCGTGTAATTATATAATTTTAATCGACTCAATTATTCCGCTCGATCTCAATGATTCGCGACGGTAAATTGGCGGACGCAGAGCCGCGCGTAATTATTTAATAGCGCGTTCGCAATGACGCCGCGATATCTCGTCCCGGCGATATTTTCACGTCAGACGAGCCGGCCGCGTGGATCTAAAAAGTTGAGAGACCGAAAAAAATGTCATCGCCCCCGCGGGGAACAGAAAGATGGAAAACTGCCGCGTCCACGTCAGTTCGATTTCGCCCTGTTCGACAGTAGGTGGCAAGGGAGGGCGGAAGGGAGCGAGCCGGGATGGTTAGGTGGGTGTAGAAGAAGGGCGGGCGACGAAAAAAGGTTCGACGAAAAAATGGACAGAGGATGCGAGGGATAGTGTCGGGGATTGCGGGAGGTGGTCGGAGGCGGCGGCGGCGGTCGGGAGACGAGGAGAATTTGCAGGACGCGGGCGATGCGGAGCGAGTGTTGTCCGGCACGAAAAAATGGTTATTCCTTCTCGAATGTGCCCGATGCACATGCACGTTTTCCCGCAAAACGGATGGCCGAGGTGCGGGCTCGACGAGGGGGCGGGGGTGGCGGCAGAGAGGACGAAGTGAGTTGACGGGGCGGGACGGGGAAGGGGATGGAGATGACCAAACGGGAGGTAGAGGAGGACGTGGTGGATGTGGAGGTAGATCAGGAGGAGGAGGAGGAGGAGGAGGAGGAGGAGGAGGAGGAGGGGAGGGGGGGGTGGTGGAGGTGGAGGTAACATTGAGATTAGCAACGGGTAAAAAATCGATGTCATCGCCCCCAGCCCTCGCGCTCTCTCCGCTCTCGCTCGACTCAACCCTCTGCTACCTCCACAGGGCAAAATAAAAGAACTCGAATACACGACCCCTAGGAGGGTGTATGCGCGCGCGGCGTAGGTGTTCGTGCGAGCAAGCGCAAGCGAGTGCGAGCGCGATTGCGAGTGCGAGCGCGAGTGTGTACACGCGCGTTCGCCCTCCCTCTTCCTCCCTCTGTCCTCTCGCTCGCTCGCGCGTTCGCACGCTAACACGTGTGTACGAACGAGAGAACCCTGGAAAAGCGACCCCCGACCGCCGAAAGAGAACCTGCGGGAGACGGAGCGAGAGGGGGGTCGTGCATTGAACGAGAGACAGAGTAAGAGAATCCAAAAAAAAGGAAAAAGAACGAAGGAGAAAGGGAGAGAGGACCAGAGTGGGCAGAAGACAGAGAGCCCGGATAGATAGACGTATATATGCATGAAGGTAGGAAGAACTGGAAAGGCAGGGTGAGTTATACGCAATTGGTCAGCCTGCACATTTTTTATCGGACGCCGGGCAAACCCGCGATGGGGAAATGGTAGTTACTCTTATATTGACGAACAACGCCAACAACAACGCCGCGGCAATATTCCTCCAAAGGGATACGCGCTTTTTCGAAGAGAACGCTGTCTCCGATTCGACATTTCCGCACCAAGGGTTTCCACCTTAGAAACGATGTGACTTCGTAACAACTCCCGCGCGCGGCTTGATTCTCTCCCATGCAGGATAATGCAAAAGTTATTGCCACCCTTCGATCCTTCGTTCGGGAATAATTTTAATACAGAATACTTAACGCTTCTCTCGTCGTTTCGTTACGAGTTTTCGATTAAACGCGTCCGCGTGGCTTAACGCTGAGTAATGAGGCGATGAAGCATTTTTTATCTCATTTCCTTGGTATTTCCGTGGCCGTTTCTAATTCTCTCGGGCCCCCCCAAGACTCGGTAATGACCCATTTCGCGATCGCGTGTGCGTAACGCACCCGCGACATATTACCGTGGATCGCGGCTTAATCGAACGGGACAACGAGCAGGCGGCCGCCGCGCCGAAGGACGTCCCTTTCAATTAAGCGATAAGCGTTATCGGACAGATACGCCGGCAACCGAATGTACGTACGTACGTACGTACGTACGACTCGAATGGATGAATAGGGCGAGAACGTAACGCGCGACCAGCCGCGTCGCGATGAGTTTTTAGCTCTCCCGTCTCGTCCTCGTCGCCACTCTGATTCGCCCAGTTTATCCCACCCTTTCTCTTCCGCGCTTTTCTTTTGCGTAGTCGCGGGCGCTTTTTGCGAGCCGCCCATTTTTCTCTATTGCCGCGAATCTCGTTTTCCATGAGGCGCGCGCGATGAAATTCGACGGACTCGAGAATCCAACGGGACTGATAAAACGCTTTATCGCCGACATTAACGAACGATATCGCATTAACTCGTAGATTGAAAGCGGTACAATTTCGATCGGCTCTCCCCGACTTTTTCAGCGGCCGAAAGATCCTTCCAAGATTCTCCGTCGTTTAACGGTATTCACGCACAGATTCCCCAAAGTTTTACCCCCCGTTTACGGAACGCATGCCGGGAACTGTTTCCTACAAAATTTCCTCATAAATTTCTGGTCGATTTCTTTTTTTTGTTATTGTACAAAGCAAACCTAAGGAATTCAAAAAGAATGCTTCTTACCTAGAAGATTAACGTCTCAACCGTGTCCGTAGGATTTTCGTCCCTTTTGCCCATTGAAATTGTACAAAGAAATTATTTTTCCCAAACTTTCAAATTAACAGCCGAATACCGCGTTAACATTTTTTTGCTCCGAAAGACTTCGGCAACGCCTCTCTCCGGGCAAGTGGGGATAAAACTCGACGAATCACCCTGCACAGAGGGACGTCGAAGTGTTGAAAAACTTGATTTCTTCACCACGTGAATCGAGAGGCGAATATTGCACCGACCGATCGGTCGGTCGCAGTCTATATCGTGCAATTAAACCGAACGATCGAGCCAATGTTCGCGAGCAAGGGTGACCGAAGGGAGAAAACTCAAGACTGCTATTGGGGATGAGGAACGGATGGGGCGAGAGAAGTAATCGTACCTACAAGAACTGGGACATCGCCAACAAATTCGAGTTAGTCGAGTAGAGAGTGGTAAAGTGGTGGCTGCGGTGGGGTGGGTGAGAGGCAAATGTCGACTTCGGGCTGTGGCAGGAGATACGAGGGTCGCAGATGCGAGGGATGGCTAGCATTCTGGGAGCGGCGAGCGGGACGGAAATCAGGGGGAGAGAATGGGAGTGCGAGAGAGAGAGAGAGAGAGAGAGAGAGAAGAGGGGAGCGAGGGAGAGCGAAAAGGGTAAAAACGAAAGGGGTGGCGAAACGGGAAAAAGAGACGAGGCAGAGATACAGAAGGTTCTAACCTCGTAGGGGAAGATTGTTTTCATTCGGGGGCTCAAATTGAAAAGGAGCGAGAAAACCGCGACGCGAAAGCCCGCTAAGTGGCGGGGATTGACTAAAGGCAGCTTGATTTATTTATTTTTTTGCCGCGCGAGGGAGGATTTTGAGACTGACACGACGCGCGGCATCCCCGGGCGAAAGCAATAAGTACATTTTCGGGATGTCCATTATGTCGCCGATGGCGGAAGAAACGGGGAAAGGGACGCTCGATGAAAAAAATAAAGCGCACTTGTCCACTAGATTACTGCGTTATTTGCGGGACAAACGTTTAAAAAAAAATCTACCACCTTTTCTTCCAAGACGCATCGCGAAATCATCGTCTAATGCGCCTGGAAGACGGCAATTAATGCGAATAGCTGGCGAAAGAGATTTAATCGTGCGTTCACGAGCGCATGGCATCGGCCCGATATTATCACGGTTAATTAGAGAGCCGCCAAGAACCGATAACTTTTCATTTCTCTTCCAATTAGTGTCAGAGAAGCGAGTTCGCCGTGTTACATTATCTCCGCTGCAATTTGTGCAGTCGCGGTGTCCCGACTTGATTTCCCAGCGTTCCCGCGCGATCTTACTTTTCCGATTTTTATTAGTATCCGGTGTACATTATTATCCGACAAATTTGCAAATCACGAGCGCGAAACGACTCTTCCACCGGTTTTACCGCACACCCGTTAGCGAGAGAGAAAAAAATTATATATATATACATATATCGACGAACGTATTGTTAGACTCCGCGACAGGTCCAATTTAGCGCGTCGACATTAGTCCACGTGAAAGGAATTCAGGTTTTATTTTTAACTATTCGAATCATTATCTCGCCAGGATAAGCCATTCGATCAGGTAAGACCCTCAGCTAATTGAATTTCAGGTGACACGTATAGACGCCTCCGATTTCCATTGGTAATAAATCCAGTTCGACAACCTTACCCCCAAGTTTAAAAGGCGACGATCCCGCGGTCCGGGTCGCGAGACCGATTGGGCGCCACGCGTTTTCCGGGTTTTTAAAAAAAAGCCGCCCTGATTTTTCATGCATTATTCGCCGGAAACAATTCCGCGGTGATTCCGGCGCCGCGTTACGCCCTATAACTACCCGGGAGAACATAGCTCCCCCGCGCCTCGGCCCATTAAGCGCCGCCTCGAGGTACGAGGGTGAGAAATGATCGGCCGCTAATGCTAATGAATATCAGCTCGTTGTTCCACCGGGACGGCGGGAGGGCTGTTTGGAGTTCGGAGCCCCACTTTTGAGCATGACCGCGCGGCGACGAGGGGCCACCGTGGCCGCTTTTAAGAAAATTGCTGACAGAGGGGAAACTGCCACGCCGCCGTTTCCCCTGATTAGCCGAAATTACACGATTTCCCGGCCTAAACGCGCCCCCGCTCGCGCCCCCTCGTTTGCGGCCGCGGCCGATCCCGGCGATTCACTGACCCCGGGCTCAATTAGCGAAGGGCCACTCGGATACTTAGCGTCCGAGTTAAACGCGATCTTGATTAACTTCGCGCGACGCCCAGTTCCCAGCGTTACGTTGTCCGGCCGTGCGATCCAACTGTTGCCGATGTTTAACGGGCACAACCACGCGGAACACGTTCTAAGAATGTGTCCGAAGGGGGATAATCTGCATCCGATCTAAATATTTTAGCTATCGATTATCGATATCCATACAACGCTGGTTTGCCTAGTTTACTTAATCTTTAGTTACAAGATAGTAACACTGGACGGCCTTGTCTGAACGGCCGGATCGAGTCGCTGGATTAATCATTCGATAAGTAGGTGACAAGCTTACCTGTTTGTGCATTTCAACGTTGAGGCCGTACGACATCTCGTAATACTGTAACAAGAAAGACGTGGCTTTCAGTTTGCGTAAAAGTATCATTCAGGGATGGGTAAAGTGACATACGGTTAAACTATTAAACGGCACGCAGTTGTAAACACGAGAGAGAGAGCGAGAGAAAGAGAGAAAGAGAGAGATGTATCGGGAAATCGTTGCGTTTCAAAGTTCGCAAGCGTAAAACCATTCGCATACAAACTAGACTGACGACTGCTATGGTTCTTACGCACGCGAGCATAATCGCAAATTGGCTAGCTGCAATTCAAGTATCAAACGCTCGTGCGGAATCGCGTTATTCGCATGAGCCTTTTAAAGCCCGCGGTCTCGGGCTTCAAACATAAATAAAGAAAGCAAATGGCATTTGTAACGTCGTCTCAATCGTGCCTGGCGACATTTGTTCTCTACGCGATCCCGCCGTGGGAATACAATTTAACGCCGAGGGCCGGCGCGGTCGCGTTTCCTCCGAAATTAAAATAGAGCGTCGCGCACACCGAGGTGCGGAATTCTCGAGGCGTATCGAATCGCTGGGGCGCGATCGATGGATCAGACCGGCGCGATCTTCTCACGCCGTCGGCATTCTCGCGGACGAATTTCTGCGGGCGAGGGCGAGACCGAAGGGGGCCCGCAGTAGTAGTAGCCGTTCGATCCGGCGCGCGTACATGCGTCTCGATAAACTGCATCCGAGCGTAGGATGCAGGCCGGTGGATGCGCTTGCGCGATCGTAAATTGGCTAGTGGCTGTCGCTTAGCGCCGCGCGTGTCCGCCTTTAGCCGCTCTCGTTCGGAAACGAATGGCTTCGGGGGCGGCGGTTTGCCGAGAGAAAGATGGAGAGAGACGGAAAGAAGAACGGGAGGAAGAGAGAGAGAGAAAGAGGGGGGGGGGAGGCGGGAAAGTGCAATACACACGTCAGGCCAGGCTGGGAGATACTCGGGCTCGGAGATCGATAGCATCGGCCACGGAAATATACCGACTTAATAATGCAGTCGATAACTACGCCTGGCGAACTTGGGGCAAGGCACGCGCGGAGCCTTCCTCCTTTGCGCGACGATCCCGGCCGCGCTTTGTCCTACGGCGGTGCACGTTGATTCGGGCCCGGCGATCTTATCGCGCGACAAGCACGGGGAGCGCGAGGGAGGCTCGATAATACATTTCCTCGAAGCTCGCGCGGCCTACGAAAAAGTGCGCGCCGCGATTGCCGCCGCCACGGCCGGGGTAAAGAGCGATCATAATTTATCCGTCGGACTAAGCGCGTGCACAACGAGAGGGTCCCCTCGTATTGTT
Source organism: Vollenhovia emeryi (assembly GCF_000949405.1). Classification (NCBI taxonomy): domain Eukaryota; kingdom Metazoa; phylum Arthropoda; class Insecta; order Hymenoptera; family Formicidae; genus Vollenhovia; species Vollenhovia emeryi. The sequence continues at coordinate 184,273 of NW_011967246.1, read as the reverse complement.
CGCTCCTCTGTTTTTCTCTATTCTTTATCACTTCCCCCGTGTGTCTTCCCGTTCTCTGTCCGCCTCGTTTTTTTTGCGCGCGCGCGCGCACGCGACCATACGTGAAGTAAGAAAGCTTTGCGAATCCGTCGGACGATTTGTCGGCGTTTGGCTCGCGTCGCGGACGCTCCGCGCGCATTGTGTGCGGTTCGACTTGGATGGTCGCAAGCAAGATATCGACGAAAGTCGGTAATCAAATAACAAGAGAACTCTCTTTCTCTCTCGACGATGGCAAAGAGAGAGAGAGAGAGAGATTCGTGGATATCGATCTCATCCGCCGTCTCTCATTTTCTATTTTCACGTGCCTGGGAGAACCCAATAATAAGAGTTGTACCGATAATTTCGCCCCCTCCGATTACTCGATATGGATCTTTTAGTAGCGAGCCTTTGATAGGATGATTGGACGACCTCGTTTGTCGCTCTCTCGACATTTTCTCTCGTTTCGTCCCCTTTCCCCTCCCTCCTCCCTCTTTACGCTCTCCTTTCTTGCAGTTGCACGGCACTTCTATTCAGTCTATCGTTCCTCTCGCCTCCCTTTCCATTCCCATTTTCCTTTTTCGCTCGTATCCACTCTCTTGACTCACCTCGCGGAAATTTACACGTTGCGCCCGCGGATAATTAACGGATAATTAATAAGCCGACGCGAAATTTTTCTTTCTGCATTTCGTATCTTTGTAAAAGGAGCCGGTGAATTATCACGATAAAGAAGAAACGACTGTTCGCGCGCAATAAAGCTTCTCTTCAATTTTCGATCGCGATGTAATAAAAACACCCTTTACAATATAAATTTACGCAACTCTATCATTCGACGTCCGTAAAACGATTACAACTTACTCGAGAGTCAGTAAGTTGACGCTTGTCTAAAATACGGGGCGCAGAAGAAACTCGTAAATAATATTTCGACTAAAACCCGCGTAAAGATATTTTCCGCGCATAAAGGAGGTATCGCCGGCCGAACGCCCGTCACAGCCGAAGCGTGACGGGGCGAAATTTCGCTAGTGTTGATGGAAAAAAAATTTTTTTTGAGAGAAGGACAACGTAGCGCGCAGGAGGATAGAAATGCAATCTGCCAGGTATACCCGCGCGCGCGTACAGTCGAGGGGTGGAAAGCAAACGGCGAACCGTGGAAACAGGAGGAAAACAAAGAGTAATCGAGAAGCGTGCCCCAGGGATGTGGGTTACGTTTAATTTGTTGCAGCGCGAAAAAACGCGGCGGAGAAAAAACATAGATAATTGGAAAGTCTTCTCGTTCGCGGGCAGGTCGGAGATGCGCAACGACCTCGGGCCCGTTTTCGATAAGGTTTTTTTCGTTCTATCCCTCCTCTCCCCCCCCCCTGTTTTTTTGCTCCTCGTCCGTGCCATCGAATTTTCTTTCTCTTTTTTTCCTCGCTTGCGCTCGATCATTACATTCGTGTATCGGGAATCAAATTAATTTTCTGACGGCCCGGGGATTCGGGGCTTTCCGCTTATGCTCTGTTTTTGACGATACGTAACGACGCTAGCCTCTCGCCTCCGCCTCCCCCCCCCACCCCCCTCTTGCCGACGAAACGCGGGGGTGAGGGAGCGACGCCGTTCGTCGGGGGGGCAGTTTCGTTCGTAGCGGCATTCCGGAGAATTAATTCGCCGACGATGCACCGCAATCTGTGTCGCGATAAAAATATGAAACTCCTGCGAGCGATCGAACGGCGACGATTATCAATTCGCGGAATACGAATGAAGATTCGCGCATTCGTGATAATTGGAGCATGTCAGACGCTCGCGAGCGTTGGTTATTTTCATCGCGATCGAGGGGAAACTTTTTGCAATGACCGAAAAATTTTCTCGTTTCTTTTTGTTTTCAAATTTTTTACGGATAAATAAAGGGTAGGTTCCGTAGCGTATAAATTAACGGACAGGCGCATGATTAAAAAAATGAAGCGAGAAAATGGTTTCGCGAGAAAAAGCCAAGTGGATCAGTCTCCGTCGCGCACTTGTCAGGACGAAATGACGTTTTCCGAAAATACAGTCGTCCAACCTGCGGAGCAGCGGAAGCATGTAAACCGTGACCGGAGGAAGATCAAACGGCAAATATAGATGAAGATGTAATTTTTGTAAACTCACAGCGCGGTCTCAATTTACAAGTACTCCGTATGCTTCTCCTTTTAATAAAACTGTCACCGCGTAACTGAGAGCTACGAGAGCGAGGATCGCCCGCGGAAATTCCAACGCGCGCGTAAACCGCGAACCCGTACAACGCGATTGAAAAATGCACCCAGCATCCACAAAGAAATCGAGTACAAGTATCAATCACATCCGCGGAAGCGGACACGATTGGCGGTATCTCGGCGATAGAAGGGAAAGATATCGCGCAACGACATAGAAAGGCGATGATCCGTAAGACGAAGCGGACAAAAGAGTGAACGGAGGGAGGGGGGGGGGGGGGCAAAAATTGAAGCAGCGCGCGGATTTACGCGGCGCGTTACCCTAATGAAAATCGCGAAGGATGAAGTTGCGCGCGCGTGGCGGCGGCGGCGGTGGCGGCGGTGGCGACGGCGGGAAGAGATGGGTAGGAGAGGCGGTTGGAATACACGAGGGTGGAATTAGAATATCAGAGACACGGCTGGCGTGGTGTACGTACACCCGTGTGCCGGCGCACACCGACGCGGCGCGAGGCCGCGTCCGCGCGCGTCTCCGGCCTGCACGTATATAATACTTGTCAGTGGTTGACAAACCCTCGACATCAATTTCTCTCTCTGTCTCTGTAATTCGCCCCCTCTCTCTCTCTCTCTCTCTCTCTATCCGTCTCTCCCTCGCCCCCTTCTCTCCCTCGGCGAGCCTCGCTTCTCTCTTCGTCGCTACTTCTATCACTCTATGCCCCCTGCCCCCCCCCATCCCGCCCGCCCCTCCTCGCCAACTGCTCCTCCACCCCCCGTTGCCACCCCCTTCTCTATCTCTCTCTTCGTTTACTTTGGAGATATCGATTACCGGCTCAACTCCCAACCCCCATCAACCCCTCTGTCACCTCCGACCCCCCTTATCCACTCCCTCTAGCACCCCCGACTCCCTTCCACTCGGCCCAGCTTGCTGCTTGGTTGCTTGCACGGTGTCACATCGGTGTAGCAGTTTACAGAGACAGTATAGTTCGCGACAATTACGATCGGCCGTACAGCAGACAGTGGTGTAGGACCTCGGAATCCAAGGATGCCGGCGTTACGGTGAGGACATCGATCTGCCGAACGCGGTTGATTTTCCGGAGCGGTTCTTAAGTCGCGTGCTTTAACGGTGTAAATGGAGCTCGCGTAAAACGAGCGCAATTTTCGCATGCAAAACACCATCGGTCTTTCGCGTTCGCGCGAATTTGAATTTGCATTTCTTAGGAATGCATTAAGCGCGCAAATCCGAGCTACCTGTATTGAAGCACTCCGTTTGAACTTACCTCGAGAATTAACGGAATGGAACGTCTCAAAAATTACAGCCGTGTATTTCCGCAATTATTTAACGCCAGGATCAAAGCGAATTCAATATCCCGGGGATAATGGAACGGATGCGGAAAATATTAACTGAAAAATAGACGGGAGATCTCACGGTAAAATTCCTCAGTCCCTTTTCACGCGAGCCTGGACTCGCGTGTACTCGGCGTCTCTATTGTAACAATCGCGATAACGCGGACGAGCGTTAGACTCATTGAAATTATGTTGGTTTCAATTTCCCATCTCCGCAAACGGTCCTAGAATTCGAAAAAGCAGCCGAGTAAACATTCGGAATGTGCCTTTAGCTCCGCTGAAATTTGCGTCTATTGAACATAACGGGGTTATTGACCCACCAATCCGCGCTGTTCGCTTTCGTATCTCGAAAGCGGTTTGCAGAAACGCATAAGCCCGGTACTTGCGCGAGCGCATTCTCGTGCAACGCTGAATTTGTACCGGGACAAAAGATGCCCCATTTTTATTTTCATCCTCGTTGGACAAACGCTGGACCAGCCACCGTGTCTCTCGCGAGTTCGATTCGACGAGCGTGGCGGACGAAGGCGGCATTCGCGAATTTTCATACAATCCTTTCAAATGACGTCTACGACATCTTAACAATGAGGTGATAAAGCAGAGTTGCGCGTTAAAACTTATTTCGCCGTGCTTCGGGCCTCTTTTTGTACGCGAGTTTCTAAGAAAACCGCTTGATTGCGACTCAATGCGTGACTTTTTGCAGCGGCCATTCACGATGAAACGGGCGCACCAATATTTCACTCGGAGCATTCAATTTCCGGTATCAACGCGTCGGGTCCGGTATATCGTCTTTCAAACGAGAGGCCTGGGACCAAATTTCTCGATGCAGGCCAAAGTCCAGGTTGAATTATCGTCACGCAAAGTGTCAAACGGTAGACACGGCAGAATATCATTTCGGAGATAATATTTCTCGAGTACGAGCAAGATGCGGAGATACAAAGCGCATGATACCCGAACAAATTACAATTGTCCGAACTCTCGACGATTTCTCGCGTGTTACGCAACTTTACGGTCTCGTAAAGGAGAAGAAAATCTATCGTAGAGGGACAATGTAATAACACCGAGGTTGCCTCGGGGCGCGGAAGAAGAAGAAGAAGAAGGGAGCAACGAGAAATGAATACTCGCGGCGAATACTCTGGACCACGTTAGCACTGGCACTTTGATATAGCTAAGTCCAAGTAAGCTCCTTACCGATGACGATACGATTAGTACGGTTGGCTGGACTAATTGCCTTCGCGCTGATAGAACTAAATCAAAGTGGGGCGCCCGGCAATATGAGGCGAAAATAATATCAATCGTTTTTCCCAGCGAGCAAATGACCTGCACTGTTCTCTCATTTATGTAATGTCCCGGTCTTTCATGCTCGCGTTATCGATAAACACCGTCTGCCCGCCGCGTACGTTCTCGCGTGCCGATACGAACGCAAGTCGAGAGGGAGAGGCTCCTCCAAGAGTTGGCTCGCGGATGCACGCGAAACCGATAATCGAATTTCCTTTTTATTTTTAACGACCCCGTGCATTTTGCACAAGTTGTGGGAAACGTCGGATTAAATATTCGCCGAAACTCGGGGAAAAGCGGCGATACTCTTTCCCTTACTTTTGGTATAAAGTTTCTTACGATACTCCGGCGCGGAGCTTGTTTGCTTGTTGTTGCATTTCGCGCGTAAAAGGATTATCGAACACTGAGAAGCATAGCTGCGAGTATCGCCGACATTTTCACGATTAAGGAACTAAATTGTTGCCGGAGTTGTTCTCGGTTTGGACCGCTCTCGACTTGCGAGAACGAAAGAGGTAACGAGACTCGATCGAAGAGAGGAGAGACACAAAAAGAAACTTACAAAGTGCCTTACCATAACGTAGTGCCTCTGCATCTCGGTCTTCTCGCTGGCCAACTTCTCGCACTCGAGCTTCAGTCTGCAACATAATAAAGAAATCAGAAACGATTAGCTGGAATGGCGTTTCATTACAAATTCACCAAAGTAATGTACTAATGCTGCGGATAAGAGGGGAAAAAAATGCAGGACAAAATCCCGGCCTTCGAAGTAGGAACAAAATGCGTCGTAACATGCATCGAATAATGCGAATCGATCGACAATCGTCGAGAGTCGGCCGCGGGAGAACGGGGAAAAATGCGGAGGGAAACCCGTCGTCTTGAATAATCGTGAAAATTCGAGGAAACACGGCAAACAGAGACGAGAGCGAGGTGAAAAGGGGGAGTGGGAAAGACTAAAGGAAAATATAAACGGCCCGAGAAACGGGGGCGAATGGCGAGGTAGAAAAGGCCAAAAGGAAAATAAGCGGGGAAAGAAAGAGAGATACTCACGAATGGTACTGCTGCTGGATGAAATTGAATTCCTCTTTGATCCTCTCGCAAGTGTCCGCCACCGTGAATTTCAGCCCGCCAGCAGCCCCGCCGCTACCGCCGCCACCCTGCGAGGGAAAAAAAAGAAGAGGAATTGGAGAAACGAAGGGATTCAATTAGCTATGTATACGCGACAATGCGGACGCGCGCGCGTGGGCGTTGAAACCGCCGCGTCCGCGCGCGGTACGCACCCGCGGCGAATAAGCCGCATCCGCGACAAGCAGCCTGCCGTCACTTTGTGGCATTGTGTTTAATCTTTTTAGCTCCGGGCCCAGTCAAGCCGTCCACGTGCGGATCCCCGGCTATTAATACGAATAAATGAACCGACCGTAACAGACGTAGACACAGCTGACTCATTATCGGTGCGCGGGGCAACGTCGTTATCGAAAATCGCAACACACAGTCTCTAAAACGGGAAATAGTAGTTAACTCCGCACGCATTGTCTGCGCTTTTCGAAATTAACTCGAGGCTGCGCTGCGTGCCTTGCCTGGTGTTCCACACTGAAAGAAAATTTTTCGCCACTCGAACTAATCATGGTTTGTTAAAAATATTTTGCTGCCACAACTGTAAATTTCTTAAACCACAGCAAACAGTTTGCCGTCGCACCTAGTACGATAGGCGCAGTAACAAAATATTTAGCTATCGCGGCTAAATATTAGCTCGTGACTCAACTTTGTTATACTTTTTTACCGTTCAATTACGTATTGCAATGACTCGATTAATTTTTAAGGTAAGTGACTGGTCGAAGATTTAATTTCAAGTTTACGTAGCCACCTGACAAACCATATCTTTTATTGTACACGCGATATTTGATTGCGTCTCACTTTACACATTGCTTTGGTACAATTAGTTTTAATTTTTTATTGTAATTTTATTTGTATCTACGATAAGCGTGTAACGATTATTGGTTTGTTCCCTTTTAGAATTTGTGCTCGATAAGGAGCCAAACCCGTGGTCGAAACGCGTCGCACGTTATATTTTTAATTTATTAAACAAGCGCCAGTTAAGGTCGACTAAACTGATCCATTGTTAAATATCAGCTGTCCACATTTTACAACTGAAATTTAGTTGCCGCATGCAGTTTTTAGCTGGGGCAGCTAAATGTTTCTTTCCGTGCACATATTGGCAGAGGAAAGTTTGCTATTATGAGATTGGTTTCTAATGCGAGGTGAAATTCAATCGCCAATCCTTTTTTCGCAACGACCTAACGATGAATCTTCCATTAAACGGATTTCGCTCCAAGAGCAATAAATTCATTAATTTAACAGAAACGCTGTCTCGTATTAGAAGTTTGTCTCATAATAGGGAACCTTCCTCTAGATTACAAATAGTGTAACCATGCAATTTTTATCTGCTTGAATATGTATACATAAATACAGTAATTATGCAAAAAAAAAAAGGATTATTGTAAATTATAGTTAACAACGTACCCCAATATCTCTTTCGATTTCTTCAATTTTTAAGACTTTATCTGTTAGCATCGCAAAGTCTTAAATTCTGGCTACGACGTTATAGAATATCTGTGGTAGACCGTTGGCTAAGAGCACGCGAGAGTTTCTCGTTTCGCCGGATACCTTTGGAAACACATTAAGTCACGACGTGCTTAAAGTCGAAGATGACAAGGAACCAGCAGCGTCGGGTGGCCTTCGGGCACATAAGGCGCACGCAAACACACGGGACCAAGCCCAGAAATGCGAGCAAGGGGCAGCCAGGTATAAAAGACGAGCGTCTCGAAGCGGGGGCGAGAGAAGACGGGAAAGAGAGAGAGAGGCGGAGGGACGAAAGCGCGGGCCTGAAGAGCCAAGGATGAAGGGCTGTGAAGGCGTCCTTAATGAGACCCATTCCACCAGATACCACGAGGTTCGTTCGAGTCCACCACCACCGGGTTTCTCTTTAGCGGGAGAGAAAGGGCGAGAGAAAGAGAGGGAGAAAGGGAGAGAGAGAGAGAGAACGGGCCGGGTATATACACACACCACCAATGGCACTTGGCGCGCCGACTGAAATTACGGAGGAAAAGATCGGCGCTTTCCGATGACAGTAATGATTACGTTGCGGCGAAAGGGCGTCAATCGAATTTCGAAAGGATGCGCCTCGCGCACACCTTTTAAGAGCGAGCCGCCCGAATACTATTATTACGCCGCCGTGGCAGCGTGCATGTGTGGATTTTTACGAAAATAGAAATTGGCTACTGCAAAAATAAGCCATATAGAATTGCAATCTCCGCGTATAATGATACACCGCACGGGACACCCGCGTCTCGCGTCTCGCAGCCGCGCCGCGTCACCGCACCATCCCGAGGAGAGCTCTATCTCATTTTGATAGATCGGCCGATGACTGGCGCGAGCAGACGGCGCGCGCAAAAATTGCGATTTTTCGAGAGATCGCAGCCCCGCGCTGAATGATTTGGCCACTTGTTGAATGCGAAACGGGGAGTGGCTGTCGGTGGTAAAATGGTTCGGGAGAGCGCGGGAGAGAGCACGGCGGCGGCGGTGGGCCTCACTTGTTGCAATCATCAAACGGAAAAGTCATCGAACAGGTTGTTGCGTCGCGCGGCGCGACGCGTCGCGCTGCATCGCGGCCAAACGACAAATTCATTTTCATCCAAACGATCTCTCTCTCTGTCTCGCTCCCCCATAGCGGCGACGGCCGCCACGAGCCGTCGGCTGAAATTAACGTACCTACGCCTCCGATTTGGCGAACGTTCGCTCGCCGCGCTAATATTCCTGATCCCCGCTTGGACCGTCGCGTAAATGTGATGACCGCGACTCTTAAAGACGCTCTGCCTCCGACTCGTCTTCGCTGGCCGTCCGCCCCTCGTCGTGAGAAAAGAACGGACGAGCTTGCCAACTCTTTTTCCGCTCACCCCACTTCGGGTCTCTCTCGACGGACTCGTAAATGAGACGAATGCACGACAATTGCATAAAGAGATTCTAAAATAGCGAAGAAGATCGATCACCGCGCCGTACTGTGGCGCACACGCCTGACGTAAACGCCGATTTATAAATACTTGAACGGAGACTTAAATCGCGCGCTCTAAAATTAGAGGCCTGCCCCGTCCACCGGGTCATTATTCCCCGACGGTACTTATTTACGTTATCGAAATTGCCACTTTTAAACACTACCGTTCTAAAAGCGCGAGAGAAATGCTTCTCGCCGAGGTGGCGCGCCGCGCGGATCCCCGCTTCGATTTATATCCCGCTATAACGTATTATCGAAATATTATTTTTCGCACTTATGCGGCAACGTCGCGGATGAAATTAGCCGGGTATGAAATTTCGCAGAAACGACCCCCTCCCGCCGACGCGCCTCCGTCCCTAACGTATCCATAATTTGATAATATCGCGGAGTGGCGTGAGCAGCTTTCAGCAACGCCAGGGTCACCCCACGCGGCGTCTCTCCGTGTGGACGCGCGTGTTATTAAGAAACGAAGACAAAAGTCCTCCTCCGTTCTCCGGCGACGCGACGCGGCCACGACCGCAAAACTGCGCACACGACTGTGTGGTGCGTGTCTTTTGTGCTCGTTTCTCGTCCGCGAAAAGGGTTCCCCCCTTTTTCTTTCACACCGGCGGGTACACACACGCCGGATAGTATCGAAAAACCGGCTGGTTCACTTTGTTGCCAGGAGATAATGGCCGTGCGAATCGTAAATAAGGTAATAGGTCTTTGGAGAGCCCCGGGTACGGGGCCCAAAGCTCGGGTGACGTAAGCGGGAGCCTCTTAAGGTATCTTGCGCGCTGCCACGAGAAGCGGACACATCGGATATAAATCGTCCCTCTCTTTCTCTCTCTCCTCTCTTCGTCGGCGGTAAATACATCGAAAACAAGAACTCGTGATTCTTAAGCCTTTTTACATTCTGTTTTTACCGTACTGTTTACTGTAATGTCCGCAACATGTGTCTTATCGCGTCTGATTTGTTTCCTCTTTGAAATATCTCTTCGTGTACGCGATCGGTCTCTTCGATTATTCAAAAAATTCATTCCCATCGCACGGAGGTGTTTCCCTCTTCGTTCGACATTTCTACAGATTTACAATCAAATATGCCGTAATTGTTCGACAATCGCATCTTCCGGCGCACCGCGTGTTGTCGCGAACTACGAGCGCTCTTTGCACATAGATCAATACTGAGAATCTTTTCTTCGCCGGCGATCAGTTGAAATGAAACCGTAGTCTTCGGATTCCGACTGGCTGGCACTTGTCTGACTTTAGAATGTAATCAAGACGCTTTTCACCCGAAAAGGGCCGGGATCGAGGGGGAAACCGCTGACCAAGATCTTGTACAGCAATGCCCAGCGGACATTACTTTTTATCTTATTATCTCATTTTATCTCTATAATGCTCCAGCAAGGTCTAATGCCCAAAAATGCCCAGTAATGCCCAGTAATGTCGCAAATTTGTACATTACTCTCGGTAGAAACGTCGCGTAATTCCTTTATTAGTAAAGTACTGCCAGGTACGTCGAATAATTTTTTCCCACCACGTTTGTACATAGATCAAATCTACTTTTACGGCTGGTGAAAGTGACACGCCGGTCGACGCGAAGTCGACGCCTCCAAGTCGAACGCCGGCGTCGCTGATGCAGCTGCAGTTGAATAAACATCGGACGCGCCGGTGCCAAGCGTCGGACAACGCGCGCGTCTAAGCGTCAACGGGACTTGTGCGCGGGGACCGAGACGGAGCCGTACGCACTCGCACGCGCGGACGACGCATCCTGCGCAAACACAACGGGGCCGGGCGTTGTCACCGGGAACGCGCCGTCCGCGCCGAGGCCGAAGGTGGAGAGGAACGAGACGGGAGAAAGATGAGCGAGAAGTAAATCGCTCATTACGGCGCAAAAAGTGAATATCGCGGGCGGGAGGAGGGGAAAAAGAAACGCGGGGCGATACTTTGGCGAGGGCGAGACGAGGCGGCCGCCTCGTCTTAACGGCGGGCAAGTTTTTCGCGGCGAGATGGAGGACCGTTTGGCTCCGAGAGGCAGCGAAGCGGCGTGTAATTATTTCAAATATCTCCGCTGTCATAACGTGATTAAATCTCGATTGGTCACTTTGAGATTGCTCGAGAATGGTCGTCGGGGATGAAAACGTGTAATTATAAAACACTGGGAGAGATACGAGAGCAACGTTCGTAAACTCGATGAGGTCAATTTCGACTCGACTCAGACAAGCCTAGACCGAGGCAATCAGCTAGAAAAACACCGCTGGCTCTAATCTTACCTCGATAAATTAGATCCGAAATCTCTACGAAGCGCAGAGATCGCAGTTAATCGCGTTCGTCGTAAAATGGAGCGACTGAGAGCGCGTTCGATATTATTGCCAGCGGTGCTCATTTCGTTAATCGCCATTGTTAATTAATAGAATCATGATCCTCTTGCGAGCGATCCTGCGCGCGCTAACCGGATTATGCGCGACTCGCGACGGCGGTATAGACGCCTCAGAATACTCCGACGGTATTGATATTTAGGGGAGCAGGTGCGGAAATATTTTTAATATCGGTACACTCTTTAAAAGTCAAATCAGTGCATTATCACTGTGAATCGGTGGTTACTCACTGTTTTCACTGATAATCCGCCGATGGACTTTTAGAGAGTAGGTACTTTAGTCTCGTCGCGCATAGCTATTTAAAGACACGAACAAGGAAGCCGATAGGCTTCGATCGTTTCTGAGAAACAAACTTCTACAATACAATCATTGATTGTGACGATTAATCATGCTGCTCTGGCTTAAGAATTGATTGACTTCGAGCGTTGTTTATCTAGTATGATTTGTTCTCTTTTTAATTCTTTCTTTCTTCTCCTCTCTCATATTTATACATACCCGCACTCTCAGAAAGGATTTCTGTTACCGAGACAAAAATATTCCTGGCGCATTTATATTTCTCACAACCTCATTTAGTGTAAAAATACGGCAATATCAAAATGAAGTCAATAATTCTTATTCTCCTAGATCGAATTAAGAAAGATTGACTTGCTATATTGAGGCAAGAGTAACTTTATATATTGTAATATAATAGCATTGGACCCGGAAATTTTTTCTGTGGGGAGAGAATTTTCTTTTAAAATTTCTCCTGAAAATTATGTGATCATGGGACAACACGGCATGTCGAAGAATTTTATGAGTTTCGTTAATTTTTATACCATACATTTTACCATACATTTTACTAGTAAGATGTATGGTAAAATTTTAAAACAACTCTCATAAAGTTCTTGAAAATGCCGTGTTGTCCCACGATCACATAATTTTCAGGATAAATTTTAAGAGAAAATTCTCTCCGCGTATGCACTTTTGTTATTGCTTACTGCCACTCTTGTAAATATATTTTTGCGCATGGTAGCCAAGTTCGCGCCAAGCATTTCTTTTGCACATTTGTTGTTGCGCTATTCGCATTATGTATGTATAATGCACTCATTTATTTATATTTATCTTTTAAAATGTATACATATTGTTGCGCTTGAGGGCTTTTTTCTTCGAGCGCCTAATAAATAATGCTTAATAATAATTATTGTTATTCGCATTGTTACGCCCCTTAATATTCGCAAATTTACGATTGCAGAAATTTAATTCTTGACTATCGCCAATCGACAATACAATGTATATATGAAATAATTATAAAGTGGCGTCGATATTTGCGGAACAAGCGCGCACATCAGGTTTTCAGAACTCCATTCATATATTACTTTTATTTAAATTTAAACGCCCCAGATTCGGACAATGGCATCCGTTCAACGATCGAAGACCGTTCTATTCGAGTAACGATCAATTGACGAGATTGCCGCGTAACTCCGAGAAGTGTAGGCGATCTGCACGACTCGCGTAAAAATCCTTTTGGGACGGCGGAGATTTTGGAACGCGTTAAGGACGTACACGTGCTCGATCAACGTCGGCGCGCAGCGAGCGCGCTAACAAATGCCCTTCGTCCCAGAAAGGGGTGAGCACGCACCGTGGGGTGAACTAATAGAAGGCACATATGCGGGATCGCTGCCGAGGGCGCCGGGGAAGAGCACGTGGTGAAATTCTTGGCGCGCGCGGTAGCGTGCGCTTTGAATAAACGCAGCTCCTACGCCATCGCAATGGCTAGTCGAAGGAATGGGGAGGATACGTGATCGTGGGACAACATATGGCATTTTTCAGAACTTTATGAGAGTTTTTCAAATTTCACCATACGTTTCACTAGTAAAATTGTAGTATGGCAAAATTTCAAAAAAACTCGCATAAATTCTTCGAAATGCCGTGTTGTCCCATGATTACATAATTTTCAGGGGAGAAATTTTGTCTGTCCTATTAACATCGCCCCACGATATCTCGGCAACGCTCGACAACCGAACCCTCGTATCCATCGGATCGGTTATCAGCGTTGCAAAAAGAGATCTCGCTAATAGAATGTGATCTTAAATGCAAATAAAATCTGGCGCTTGGTGCGTTTTCACGCGAGAGACAAAAGGATTTTGCACAATGTATTTAACATTGCTCTTCTGTATTCGTTATTGCCGAATAAATTTAGGGTTGACATGTCGAAGCTTAATGTCGAAACAACCAACCCCGTCAAAATGACGAATTTCAAACTTTTTATTTTAAATTGCAGAAATTATTAAAGTGCTTTCGTTGGGATTTATGTTGATTTTCGTCGGGATAAAAATGGCGCTGTATGTAAACTTATTTTCCCTCAACCCCTCTAACTTCAAAGTTCTATATATGTATAAGAAGCCTAAGGCCCGGTTACACCAACGCCACGGAATTTTAACTCACTCTTCGTCTCTTTCTAACTGTTTCCTTTAGAAAGAGACAAAGAGTGAATTAAGCTAAGATTAAAGTTAAGCGACGTTGGTGCACCCGGGCCTAAGCCGTGTACCAAGATAACGCTCGTTGTTCTACCGGTGTTGAACAAAAAAAAAAGAGAAACATGGCGGATGAGATCTTCGTCGCGGGAAGATCGATTCGAGAACCGGACCGAACGGTCTTTCCGAGGGGGAAACCACTGAGGGCATTCTGGTGTACAGATTTGCGGCACTACTGGGCATTTTTTGGGCATTAGTTTGGGCATTGGGCCTTGCTGGAGCATTATAAAGTTAAAATAAGATAAAATAAGATAATAAGATAAAGTAATGTCCACTGGGCATCAGTGGTGTACAGATTTGCGGCACTACTGGGCATTTTTCTGGGCATTAGGCCTTGTTGGGGCATTATGAAGTTAAAACGAGATACAATAAGATAATGAGATAAAGTAATGCCCACTGGGCATCAGTGGTCATTGGTGTACAAGATTTTGGTCAGCGGTTTCCCCCTCGGGTCTTCGGCTTAATTTGCTTTGTAAAGGGCCCAATCGAGAGAAACATTCGACAGTTCTGGGACGCTCGCGTGCCGGCGCAACTCTCATCCCGCCGCGTAATCTCACGTCCGCGTCGCCGCGACGCGGCGGACCGGGTGCACGCGCGCGCCGAGTCGGGCATCGCGTCCCTCTGGCCCGCGTATATCGCTATGATTACATTATAGGCTAGGTGTACGTATCGCTATGATTATATTATAGGTTAGACGGCACACATAGCCGGAGCGGAATGGAGCGGAGGAGGAGAGGATCTCGAACAATCTCGTGCCTCAGACGCTCCGAGGCGCGTGATCCACGCTAGGGATGTGTCGTTTTCGGTGCCGACGTGTACGTGCACGCGTGCACAGGTGCGCATTTCGCGCGTATTTCAGATACACGTGCCATTGTGTGACACAATCGACGTTACCCCTGGGGGGTTTTTGCTCCTTTCCCCCCTCTGGACCTGCGCGCCCGCCGAACGAGACTACGTCCTCCGCGAGAGAGCACTTGTCAGCGCTTAAGTGGAGAGGACAAAGACGGAGATAGATAAATAGATACAGAGGGGGAGCGGTGGGGCGGAAAGGCGATATAACGGGGAGAAATTGGTGCCAAAAGTCGCGGCTTTCTCGGGGAATCCTCGGCGATCCCGAAGTTCCGCCGTCTTCTCGATGCTGAGAGCACGGGGAGGGGGCGGCGGTATATCGTCGGTTAAATAATTCATGAGGCACCGGGGCGCGATGAATTCCAACGGAATATTTGGTAACACAATGGGGAATATTTATAGAAACGTAATTTACCCAAAATCGACTCGAGCGTTGTCCGGAAGACAGAATTCTTGCCTGTTCATCGCGAGGTCGCGATCGATCTTCCGCGAGGCGGGTTCTCCACGGGGAGAGCGAAAAACGCTCCGGGCAATAAAATTGTCGCTTCATTCGCAGACTTTTAGCGAATAAAATGCGCGGGGCTGGGGACGGGGGTGGGCGCGGGGCGAAATTCCGCTGTAGGGGATGGCGAGATCGGCGGGATCCTCGGAGTGGCCATCTGACGGGGTGGTTAAAAACTCGCTTGTGCCAGCAGGAGCGACGGGAGAGAGAAATAGAGAGAGAGAAAGAGAGAGAGAGGAGGGGGGGGAGAAAGCGGCTTCGATCGTCTTCCACCACGTGGACGATATCGCCGCCTTTGGTAAATGCCTTCGTCACGCGAGGGGTGAACCGTTTATAGTCTACAAGGAAGTCGGCCTTTTTCTCATTCTCTTCGTCCGCGCGCGCATCCCCCGTACGGCCCTTCGTTCCTTCGAGGCCGCCACCGAGAGGGGGGTAGCTCGGCTCGCCCGCCAGCCAGCTCTCACGCATCGCAACCTTTCCTCTGCCCGGCCTTATACGCCGCCGTGAGAACGATAATCGTTTTATCCATGTGAGAGCAGCGAGACGTGTGTATCACCTGTTAGTTTTCTCAAAGCTTCGCTCGGAAATGATCGCTCGCTCCGCTAGCGTACGCGAAAAATTCAGCTCTGCGCGGGGTCGAGCAGATACCCCGAGTTTCCGTTTCACTGTCACCGACTTCCCCAAACGGAGCTCGCGACGGCGGGGAAACCGGTGGTGAGCGAAACATCGCCGTTTGATAGTCTACTGTCAGTTTAATTAGCAGAAAGAACGAATAATCTCGTCCCAGGTCTTTAGAGCACTCTGAAAGTTTTCATTATCGCGGAGAGAGAACGACTACTCAACTGGCACGAGCGAATCTTCCGTCTTGAAGTATGGATTCAAGCTTACACGTACACAACCCCCGAGACACACAAAAAATGGCACGTATACAAATCGATAATAAAGATACAGTCGTCTCCACGACGAAGAATGGAGGAACTGCGATCAGGCGGGGGCAGAAGGAATCTCCAAGGATTTCCGCTTATCGATCAAGGCGAGCGTTTCCCCGAGACACGCTCGTTACGAGAAACGAGAGCGATCTTTTTCCTCATAACGTTCAATCAACGTCATCGCGAAATTGATTAAACACGCAAATACGAGGTATTAATTTGTATCTGGCCGTTGAAACGATTTTTGGAATTAACTCGATTAATGCTGACAAATTCTTGAAAAAAGAAAACGTTCCTCTCCTTCAAAGCGACAAGTGCAGCAAGATTTGCGCGACGAAATCACGTCGCGCGCCACTTTCAATTACTCGCATCTCATTTCAGAGGTGCGATATAGCCATGTGTGCTGATAATGCTCGTCCGATATTACAATGTATAAAGTCAAAGTTTGCGATTCGAGCGGTTAATTACCGATTGACCGTTCACCCTACAGCAACTACCTGATCGAATAAGCAGCTAACGAAATTTCCGGCTAATTGAAACCGCTATGAGGCAGCCGCTAGCATTCCGATATACAGCGTTCGGTCGTTCTTTCGATCGATCGGCATGATTCGCGATATACGACGAATCGACGGCAGTGATAGTCATTCAGTGCGTCTATGTATCTCTGGTGCCCTTCGTCCCAGATGTCTCTCTCCCTCTCTCTCTCTCTCTCTCTCTCTCTCTCTGCTTCTCCTATCCCTCCTCCTCTCTCTCGCTCGCTCGTCCTTTAACGAGGCTGGCCGAGGGTCGATCCCCGTTCGACATGTAAATGTAAATGTAAATGTTGAACAAGATCCCGCCAGGGTTTCCCAACCTCGAGTAGGAGGCACGTCGGCAAACTAATGCTCCGACGTACGGGGAGAGAGAAAGAGAGAAGAGTAGTCTCTGAGAGCCACTCGTGCTGGGGACACTCGCTGACTCCCCTCCCTCCCGGTATGTGGCAAGAGTGTTGCGACCATCTCCGACACAGTTGGCAGTGGTGATCAATCTTGCTCTCTCTCTCTCTCTCTCGGAGACCAAAGACACATTCCAACCGCCCACCTCCTCTCCGCGCGGGGGAACAATGAAAGCCGAGCAATAAAAAATCCCGGCAACGATAACGCGGCCACCTTGGACGCGCCGGTCGCGTTACGATAACACACATTCGAGAGTTGATTCGCTATCGACCGCTGCTCCTTCCTATACACGTATCTTCCGAATCTTGGATTGTTCTAATGAATTCTCTCCGAAGTTCGGAGTCGAGTTTCCACGAGCTTCAATATTAACTTGTATACCTGAACGAGCGATTAAAAGAAAACGCCGCAACAAGCCGGAGTTTATTCCGACATAACGCACGACTTTTGGAGAAATAATATTTAAATCGCGCGAACATCCTGCCGCGACGTAACAGCTAAAACCGCGGGAATGAAGTGTCCCCACCGTGACGGAAAACGGTTTGACATGTCGCGCGTTAAACGCGAGGACGCGTCTGGCAGCGTCTAGCGGCATTGAATAATTTCCGGGAATGAGGATGAGAACCGCTTGGGATTTCAGTGGGCGGCGTTGGTCCCCTCATCAAATGCTTGTCATACCGTTCTTACCCTCAAACTCCGGAGCCTAACGGATCCCCAACAGCCGAGTAAAGCTCGTACCCCGCACCCCCGTATACACAACGAGAAAGAGGATTGTGCATGCGATGTCCGTGTGCATGTGATGGAAAGCGGACTCGACTACCCCAATGGACATCGTAGACCGACGCTTAAAAAGCCATAGGCCGGAGCGATACGCCCCTGTGGATGGATGGGAATTATGCCGCTAAAACTCACCAATTACGAAACCCGAACGGCTTGCCTCCTCTCTCTCTCTCACTCTATCTCTCTGTCTGTCTGCCTGTCTTTCGTCCGCGACCTCCCTTTAATCTTAAACGCACCAAGTATCTCCTCCAAATACGCGAAGGGAAGTGAGTAATTAGTTTCCGACGAGGTTTCCGAATTTGCAACTGTAAACCAGTAATGCGAATGCCACGTTGTAGTTAATTATTGCCGGATATATTTGGAGTCTTTACAGAGTATTGTGAGAAAAAATAATTAGAAAATTGTTAAAGGTCGAGGATTCCGCGTTAATAACGAAAACAAAAAACACAATGGAAGAAAGCTACGATAGAGGCGATTGACTCGAACTTATCGATCTACGATATACAACTGACGCGCGTGAAATAATACGTAACGACACGAGGAATCGCTTGTAAAGCGTAAAGTAGAAAACCGGCGCGCCAGATGGGTGAGATCGTGCAATTGTGTTCGAGACGCCCGGAGAAATAGTCACTATCCAGCCGGGGCGTCAGCGATGTAACGTGTATTTACGACGGGGGTCAAACAATGGGCGAGAGGACGAGATGAACAGAATCCCTTTCGATGTATCATAGTCCATCATCCGCCGTGGTGAAAAGGACCATTCGTCTGATTACGATTTCGCGAAATCCCGCGCGCACCCACGTGACGGATTAATCAGGGGAAACCGCGCATCATTTCTTGCTTTCCCCGCTATTAATTAATCTCCACGATTAATCACCCCCAGACACCTCTTGTCGGACAGTGAATTCTTACGCGCGGCAACCTAATCTAAACAAAAGAGAGTAAATAAGCGGATAAAAAGCAATCGACGCGTTAACGTTTCCAATTGATCGAAATGCTAATTATCGAACGGCTTTCTACGTGCGAGAGAAAAGCGTGATACACGAATGAATGTACTTACAAACGGCAAACGTGCCTCGCATAAATATATCATCGTCCAGAGAAGTTAACGAAGAAAATTAAACAGGGAATGTGTGCGCTTCATATCCGCGGGCTGCAAGTTAGTATTTTACGGTAGTTTCTGGAAACACTTAAAAATCGGCCAATGTCTTTTCTACACTTTGTTGCCGGCGCACGCGAGGACCGAGTTATGATCCCGGCGCCGTAAAGAGGAGAGAAGAATTTCGGTGCGTTCGCAGCGCGACGAGGAAGAGGCGAGAGCGGCCGTAAAAACTTTGGAGCGTTTCCATTATTCCGAGAGAGGAAGTAAAACGCGCCGAGAAAGACCGACCCGGGGGGGTTTTAAAGGGTTTTCAGCGTTGGCGAGCTTGTTACATAAATCGCGAAAGGTTGATACGAAAATGAGAATATACTTTTATAACGTTCTCCCTGTCCCGCGCATGTCCTCCTAAATTCTGCGAGACATGATTAAACACGCGCGTTTCAATATATGGGCGTTTACATCCTCGCACGTCAATTAACGTGAAATAATAGAAAGGAGAGGTGTAATTAAGCAAGTTTTCAAACGGAGTTGGTCCCGAAAGAGATATTCTAAACCAAGGGGGTAACCACTTGATGTAATCGTGGGACAATGTTTCCGAAATCACTGTGAAATCCTTACGAAATCCTCGTGTAATCGTTTTGTCTTCATTTTCAAGTTTCATCACTTGTTAAATAATCAACATTAAACTTGAACGTTTTCTCAGCTCGCTTTCATTTTCAAAAAAAAACTTACTTCTTTTAGTGAATATCCAAATATATATCATAGTTCCCGCCATAAACATAGTAAATAGACTGAGCGTCCCATTGACTAAGCTGAAGCTTGTGAAGAGAGAGAGACAGAGAAGATTTAAGAAGACTTTCTTTCTCTGTCTCGCCATCGTGACAAGGGAGAATCACGCCTGTGTGGAACTGCGCAGGCACGATTCTTTTCTTTTACGATTGTGTAAGACAAAGAAAGAAAGTCTTCTTAAATCCCCCCCCCCTCTCTCTCTCTTTACAAGCTTTAGCGTATTGAATGGAACGCTCAGTCTATATTTACTATGTCTATGGTTCACACCTATAAGCGCGTATTCTTTTCATAATAAGACTGAAGTAGTTGCAGTTAGAACAACAGCGAGCTGAAACGTTGATACACCTTTGCGCGCAAATTTGGAACAATAAACGGTACGTAGAAATACAAAATTACTTTTCATTAAGACCACGGTTAGACTAGTGGGAAAAGTGGGAGAGCGAGGAAACACGTTTTCTACCTAACCGAATACTACAATCTTAACTGAAATTACTTGGGCAAGCAAATACTTCTTAGTAAAATAAGAAAAATATATTTTGAGGAAATCTAACGGCTCTTTGAGGTTCAACAACGTCACACATGTTTAAATGTGCGTATAAGAGAACATTATTTGCAATTGGATGAGATTATTTGTAATCAGATGAAATCGAATGAAATGGTGTAATCGGTGGGACAACATTTTAGATAGTGGTTACCCCCTTGTTCTAAACGCATCGTGCGTTCGAGCCATCTCTCAACCGTCTCGTGTACCCCTTAATTAATCTTAACAAATTTTGCGCAACTACTTTGCAAAAGTACCGTCCTTACGTCCTGCCCTTGCTTTTTTTCCCACAACGACTGCCAATTTGTTGCTGCGAATGGTTCCGTCTAGCCCGACTTTCCTCTCTTTCAAAGCTCAGCGAAGCCTCCGGCGAACATTTTCAATTTTCACTCCTCGTACCAATTCGGACGAGCCATTCGGCGAACAATTAGTCGCCGAACGATTTGATTAGCGATTGTCATCGACAAATTTTTTTCCGTCCCCCTCCCCCCCCCTCCCCGCCCCGATACGCGGAAAAAGCTCACGACCGACCGACGGGCAGATCATTTTCATGCGGCAATCCCAATTTTTTATTCGGCCAATTACAACGTAATTCTTCAATCGCCACGCGAATGCAGAGTCCCTCCAAACAATATTCGGAGGCCACGTCGTATTCGAGTAATTTTTTCAGTTAATTCTTTCTCTTCCCGAATATTCCTCCTTCAATATTTTTCCGTTACAACAAGCATTCACAAAACCAATCTTGCAACCAATAAATCGTTCGTTCTATTGACCATTAAAAAATTCATCACTGCACGTGTGTTTCGCCCCGAATTCATGAGCAATTCTCACCAGCTCGAGTAAGATTCGATATGTATCTCGAGAAAATCGACTGCCATTTAATCCCTGTTTCTCTCAAAGGCGTGAATAAACGTTGAGCGCGTTTAATCTGCGCTGGTATCAACGGAGTCGTACAAAGATTACAGTTTCGCGTAGCGTGTAATGATCGTAAACCGCAAACGCATAATTTTACGAGCCGAAAACGGCGGTGTACCCGCCCGCCTTTCACGTGGGCGAGGCAATAAAGCAATAAACGGCGAGATTTTTGATATAAAATCCAGTGCGGGCGATCTCTCTATGAGAGGGCGGAGGCGCGGAGAAATCCGCGGAATCTAGAGCACGAAACGACACGGCGAACCGGCACGAAAGGGCGCGGGAAGGCAACGCGAGGGAACGGGTCGGCTGGAGGTGGATAGGGCCGAGAGAGGAGAGCGAGAGAAAGGAAAGAGAAGAAAGGGACGGCGAAACAAAGCGGCGTCCCTTTGTCCCGCTCTCGGTGTAGCTCGCATCGCTCTCGTGCTCGCGCGCGCTCAGCCAGGCGCATTTTGCAAAGAGCGCGTCGCGAGACTCTTGTTGTCCCCGCGATATTACTTCCTACATTTGCGCAAATTATATCGCCGCGGCAGAGACGCTGTCGCTGTCGTTGCCGCCGCTGCTGCTGCTACTGCTGCTGCTGCCTGCCTGCGAGCGCTCGTTCGCCGCACTTTTGTTCCCGCTTAACTTCTAATGCACGTCCGCGACACGAGAGATAACTATTAATCAAAGACGTGAGTACGGGAGAACCGAGAGAGGGCGAGGACGTTCACCTAGTTATGCCGTTGCTATTAACTATCGTCCGCCATCGCGAATCTTTTTTTGTTTTTCAGTCTCGACGGAAACAACGGTGACTAAGAGAGAGGCTCCGAATGCGAGTAAAACAGCTGATCGTGAGATGAATCGGTTAGAGCGGAAAGAGGCGATAAAGTCATATTTGAGGAAAAACAAGCAACCGTTTTGGAAGCATAATATGAATGTTTCAACAGGTTTTACGCTACTTTGACCCGAAAAGCGGAGTAAAGTCTTTCATTAAAAATTTGTTTTCAACATTGTGGTTTTACGCTAGAGCAAGCATCCATTGTTAACTCCAAAACGTCACGCGTCGCCTTTCTGTGTGCTCAAATGTAAAATGCGCTGCGAATTCTCTTTAATTCAAGAGCGTGCGCGAGAAGGGCTGCAGTTTGATCGGACTGTAAACGTCGGGAGATCATTCTTTGCGCGAGGAGGCGACTTTCTGCAACATTGCGATTTCTTCTCGCACCCACAGAAAAAATTTCCTGATCCAATGCTATTACACTTCAATGTATCAGCAAATAGGATCGATATAGCGCCAATCGTATTTATCATAGGAAAGGAATATTTTAATCTTAAATGAAAAATTCTAAAATCTAGAATAAAATAACAGTATGTATAGTCTTTTGTCCAATTCGTGCGTTGTAAGATGGAGGGAAAATTTATTCTAAACGCAAGACTATATAAAGTTACTCTCGTCTCAATATAGCAAGTCAAACTTTTTTAATTCGATCGAGGAAAATAAGAGTTATTGATTTTATTTTGATGCTGTCTTATTTTTCTACTAAATAGGATTGTGAGAAGTACAAATGAGTCAAGAATATTTGTCTCGGTAACAGAAATCCTTTCTGAGGATGCGTACGAAATTGGACAACGAGAGAGTAGCGCGATCAGGCGTGCACGTGAAAGAATCACTTTTGTATTATCATAATTCGTCACACAATTGTTATCCCGAAACGTATAGATGAATAAATACTGCCGAGTGAGTAATTCCGCGCCTTTTCTCTAGCCACCGCGATAGGAAATTGCGGAAGCTGCTGCCCGATCTTATCTCCGACACTCTCCGATCTTTCTTGCCCGGCGCGTTCCCCGACTTTCTCGCGTTCCACGCTTTTCTAGACATCGGCGTCTTAAAACAACGGGCGACTCTCGCGAATAACTATTTCGCCTTTTATTATCCTCCTCGCGGAGGATCGAGTTACGGAATTACGAGCGTGACGCTCGCCAGCGTGCATTCGTTTATTTGGTTGGCAAGCAAGGAGAATGGCTCGTTCTCGTCCTAACATCCAGCCTTTCCGTTATACCGACGATCAGCCCGTCACGCGAAATACGTGACAGACTTGAAAATACGAAAACAAGTGGTAACCGTGCCGAACCGAAAAAATATACGGCGCAAATATTACCTATTGCTCTATTAAGCCCTTCAGTCGTCGCGCTATTTTTCGTAACGCGCGACGTTCATTTTGTGAGAAAGCCAAATGTGAAAAATCAATTTGTATCCTTTACCCCGGGAACTCGAGTTTCTTCGTTTAACCCGTGGGTTTTCGGGTTCGCGAGAAATGACTTCATTTCGGAAATTATTTTTATAAAAGCGCCGCGCGACGACCAAAGGGTTGAGGCGTTTCGTCGCATTTCCATCTCTTCCGGGGCAACTTTTCGCGATATACAAACATTCTTCCCACCGAAATGACATTGACCCTAAGGGCCAATTTCACAAACGTTGGTTAACGCGAGTTCAGTCAAGTCCCTATCTTTTTTTTATCTTATTATCTAAGAAGAGACGGAGAATCAATAAATCTTCGGTTAGTTGTTAACCGACGTTTGTTCAACTGGCCCTAAGGATCTTTGTGTCCGGACTATCTGCGGGCCGCGTCTTACCAATCGGAGAGAAGCACGTAAGTAACCGCTCAATGAGAGCCACGTGTGAAAAGGCGATCGCGTGCCGCGACGATTACGCTCGATTATGCGTCCGCTATTAACGGCGACTACGTTGCTCTGCTTTCTTCGCAACGTTGTTACGCTCGAAATCCCGTATCGCTGTTTAGCGGGGATTAATTTCCACTCGTCCCTGCTAAAGGATCGCTAATGATACTCCGGCAGAAAGACGTTCTACGAGCCGCGCCGACGACGGAAGCGGGAAATATATTATACTTGTCGTAACGCAAGACCGCTTGGATTTCTTTAGCGCAGCACGCAACGTCACCGACAGTTTTCCCGTTAAATAACGACGTTCGTACCTTCTCTTCGATCAATTACTCTTAATAGTTTCATAATAAATCGCGATAATTGCCGGTTGTCTCGCGTGGCAGGTCGTCCCGACGATACCCGTCAGCAAATCGTCGAAACAAAATTATATCCAAGCCTTTGCAATTCTCCTCCAATTACGTCGTTTCGTTAAGTTGGATCTACAGGATCCTCTTTGCGATTAGAAACACTCTATTTTGCATAAGCAAATCAACAGGCTTAAAAAATCGGTCGATAATGCACGATTGTACGAAGTACAATTTATCAACTTGCGCGAATCTTTTAAACGTGTTTTACTGGCTACAACGTACAATGTTTCTAGACGTCAAAGAACATATTGCAGATTAGGCCTCAATCGTCGCGCTAATCGCGAGCCGTTTTCAGGCGGTGACATTATTAAAAGAAAAAAAAAATGTCTCCGTCTTGAGAACGCGGAAAAAATTGCCGAGAGTCGCGGCGGCGCTTAACTTTTCTGATTCTCCTTCGAGCAATTACGTCGTCATATTATATTAGTCACCGCGGTAATTATCCGGCCGTTTCGCGCGGTATTAAGAGGAGTATTACGGCACTGTTATCGCCGTCGCTTCGTATGTCCGTCGTGCGCGTCGAGTATACTCGTCGAAGAAACGATCGAGCCACTTTGTGCCCCTTGAGCGAAGCGGCGCCACATCAGCGTCAATAAGCAAACGAGTGATGCCCACATATCGCCCATTGGCCGGTTCTATGAACGGCAATTGTTGTACGTTGACTTGCGGGCTCTATAAATAATCCTCGTAATTTCTAATGGTCGCCTCTGTCTCTTTCCCCCCCTCCTCTGTCTCTCTCTCTCTCTTTCTCTTTCTCTCTCTCTCTCTCTACGTTCGTGTGTCAGCAAATTCGCCGGTGGTCTCGTTTCATCGTAAGGGACTTTGAGCTTGTGCGGCGCGTGAAATTATGACGGTAAAAAGAGTGGCACGAGCGGAGGTTGACGGCGTAGGGACGCGCGCGGGGAACAATCAAACATTCTTCGAATTAGCAACGCGAAGTGCGAGAGCGGTCGACTTGACTCCCACGTGCTCTTTCGCTTCCCTTGCGCGGAGCGGTAATTACACTATATTACCCTTTGACGTTCGTTATAATGGATAACGCTAAGCAAAAATGTTGAGAATACCGGCGTAAAAGGCGAAGAAATACGGTAGCGCTGTGGGAAAGTTGCCGAACACTGAGTAGAAAATGTTCCGTGAATTTACTAACTTTGCTGGCCGCGCGTCAAACTGAAATTTCGCCCAATTAGAACTCGCTTTAAATTAAGCGGCAATAAGATTTCGGCGCCCATCCGCGCTGCCGTTTCTTTCATCGATATATTTAACCCTTTCGTGACTGAATTACTTTCCGGTGTTGAATTCTTCTCGATGTAATGTGTTTCCCCAGTAATAAAATGCGTTTCAAATCATTGAGTCTTTTTTTATGTACTTTTATTTCTCTCTTCTAGACTTTTAAGCACAGTGACTTCACGCCAGCGAACCTTCCTTTAGTTTTAAGCCGGCTTTTCATTTGTCGTACGACAAAATTTAAGCGTGTCGATTAGTTTCAATTTTGAACAGTTAGGCTGGAGTTTTATTCGTCGTACGACAAAATTTAGACCTGTCGATTGGTTTCAATTTTGAACAGTTAGGCTGGTGTTTCATTCGTCGTACGACAAAATTTAAGCGAGTCAATTGGCCGCTGGATAGAAAATTTCTTCAGTTTTAAACAGTTAAGTCGGATTTTCATTTGTCGTACGACAAAATTTAAGCGTGTCGATTAGCTTCGATTTTAAACAGTTAGGCTAGACTTTCAGTTGTCGATTAATTTCAATTTTAAACAGTTAGGCTGGAGAATTTTCTATCCTGCTTGAAAAATTTGTCGTCCGTTCCAAATGAAATAGCCTTATACGTGTCCCGGCCAGACGACTGCGCGTATTATGATTGAGACATTAGCGTCCCGAGGAGCCGAAGAGACCAAAAATGTGAGATTTATATTTCGCGGTGGTCACGGAAGGGTTAAATTTGTGCGCACAATTTTCGGCACCTGACGTCACGCTGACTATTTTTCCCTGGTTCTTTTTTTAAGCAAAATAAAGATGCAAGTACTTACGGGAGCGGCGGGATGTCTCGCCGGCGCGGGGTACATCTTAGACTTGGGCAGTTGCTTCTTAGAAATCGCTGCAGCGTCCGCGACACACTATGTACACGATCATTTCACCATTTCGTGGGCTCGAGCGCATCCTCGTGATTCGGAAGAGGCTCCATTCGACGACAGTCTCCCCAGGTTGATCCTCCTCCCGTGCACTGTTCACAGCACAACGCGATCCATCGCGGTTTACCTTATCGCGTGAACCGCGGGCACTTCTCTCATTTATTAATGGAACGCGGAAATGGAAACTGCGACTCCCGTTTAAGTTCGACGTTACGTTTCACGACACTTTCCTTCGTAATTTCTCGCGCGCCGTTGGAGCTTCGCACGTCGTGGAGCGCCTCCGTTGCCCCTGTTGAGGAAAAATTGATTTTTATTTCTCCGCTCGTACACGACATAGCAGGTATAATTTAACAGTTTCCTTATCTCGCGTTTCCCGCGCGAGAGACGTTCGCCCGGGCGGAAAGACACCTCGCTCATCGGCGCTATTTAAATTCCCCCTCAGCCGAGAAACGGCGGTAAAAGTTTTCTCTATTAACCGCCGCGGCGGTTTCCCGCAGGAACCATGCGTTTTCATTTCGCCGGCGTGGCGAAACGCGCGCGTGTGAGCGCGGCTTTACGATGCCGAGCGATCAATTTATCGCTTCGATTTGCTAGGCGCGTAAACTGCGCCGCCCGTCGCCGCTCCAGGAGCATTTATCCTAATCTCCGAGGCGTGTTTCGAACCGGGGACAAAGAGCGAGGGGGGGGAGAAAAAAAGAACGAGCGGAGATGCGGCGCGGCGCGAGAAGAACGGAGAGCGAAAAGAAAGCGCGCGTGTATGTATATCGGGCGCAAAGCCGCCGGCTGAGCGCAACGTCACGTTCCAGGATCTACGACGCATTGATTACGATGCAATTTTCAATGGACCACGGCGGTGGCCGCGCGCGCGGTGCATTTACGCGCGACCATTATCGCAAACATCGGCGCGACGCGACGTGTCGTGGCGCAAATTCCGCTGCGAAACGTCCGCGCGAAACGAGGTGAGGCGGCCGCGCGCGCCTCCCGCGAGTCGACGAACCGGAGGGCGACGATGGAAATTCAAAACTACTCGTTTTCAAGACACATTGATGCAAACCGTTTGTCGAGGGATTAATCTCGATGGTAGCGGCAAACGGCGGCTCATTCGAAGGCTAAATTTCTAAACTTCGTTTTCGCGGGTGCGCGACGCGCGACAGTCGATCACTCGAACGCAGCGATTTTCGAAATCAGTGAGCTGTACTATTCAATCAGGAGCACCGACTTCTTTTTCCTTAATAATATACGCCGAGAATTTTTTTAAATTTATCTAAAAATTATTTAATCGTGGGACAACATGGCATTTTGAAGAATTTTAAGTTTAAACAAATTTAAAATTTTAATCGACCTCAACTGGCCACATTTATTGAATACGCTTTCACAACGTTTCGACCTTTGGTTTAGGTCCTTTTCAAGTGAGATCTAGGAGTAAATGTTTTACATACAATTAACGTGAGAAGTGTAAACGAATTGTACAGTATCGCAGAAATATTGTCGGTCTACTTTGTTACGGAGTTTGTCAAGTGAAATTCGAGCCACAATTTGGCGAGCGGTGTTTAGAAATAAGAGCCACTTCACTAACGTCCGGAGTCGATGATCGAAAGACAAAGACTAATTCGTTATTGTCATATTCAGAAGTCGGTTAACAAATATACACATATAAGAAAAACACACCAAGACAGTCGGTTTTTAGACCAAGCTAATAATTTTGTCATATATCGGATTAAGATTGTCCGTGTCCGTTTTTAAATTGATAGTGGTTTTGGGGTTTTTTTATGAGAAATATGAAATGGCTCTTATTTTTGAACACCGCTCGCCAAATTGTGGCTGTAGTTTTACTTGACAAACTTCATAACAAGGTAGACCGACAATCTTTCTGTGATACTGAACAGTTCGTTTATATTTCTCACATTAATGTATGTAAAATATTTACCCTTACTTGTTAGATCTCACTTGAAAAGGACCTAAACCAAAGGTCGAAACGTTGTGGAAGCGTATTCAATAAATGTGGCCAGCTGAGATCGATTGAAGTTTTAAATTTGTTTATATCAATACTGGCAATCTGATGAACTATACCATTTACGAGTTTACTATAGTAAAATGTATAACATTAAAAAATTCATAACATTCTTCAAAATGCTATGTTGTCCCACGATTGCATCATTTTCAAGGTAAATTTTAAGAGAAATTTTGAAGAATTTTATGAGTTTACTATAATAAAATGTATAACACATTAAAAAGACTCTCATAAAATCCTTCAAAATGTCATATTGTCCCACGACTGCATGATTTTCAGGGTAAATTTTAAGAGAAATTTTGAAGAATTTCATGAGTTTACCATAGCAAAATGTGTAATAACATTTAAACAACTCTCATAAAATTCTTCAAAATGCCATATTGTCCCACGATTACATGATTTTCAGAGTCAATTTTAAGCGAAAATTCTCTTCGTGTAGAATATATTTTTAGGTGTGCCGCTGAATTTTAGTAATTAGTTTATTCATAGTCAGACCTTATATTCAGAACCTTAAGTTTATCTTGAGACGTTATATAAAACATTTAATTGGCTACGAAGTATCTAAAGATGATCTCGAGACGATCCTAAATCTGACTATGAATATCGGCCCATGTGTGCCGCTAGAGATGAGAAAGGTTGAAAATCGCTGCTCCATCGTCGACTCGCGGCTCGATCAATTCCTTCCGCGAATTGACGGCGCGCTCTCCGACTACGTCCGTTCGCGTCCGCTCGCGTCCGTCGTGCGGGGACATTTAAATAAGTCAGCGCAAATCGATCAGTGTACGTGTGTGCATTCCGCAGGCGTTTCGTCGCGGAACAGGCGAGGCGAAGGGGCGATAGGAAGCGCTTAAAAGCGGGCAAACACCCAGGACGGACCGGCGACGCGGCGACGCCGCGGTCTCTGGGTTAGTTTAGGCCGTAGCTTAATTTCCAAGTAGAGAATTGGCCATTCAACAACGGGGCGGGGGAGGGGAGCGGATAATTCGCCGCGCGCTCGTCCCCCTTCCGCGCGCGCGCGCGTCGCGCAACTCGTTCCCGCAGATTGGCCGTGCGCGATTTCAGCGCTGTTTATTTTAGCCGCATCGCGCCCTGCGGCGCGATGCGCGGATTACGGGAAACATTTTTGCGATTTGTTACGCCTCGCCAAAGAGGAGGGTGGCCCCGACCGACGTCCGGACGGCCGAAAACCAAACGTGCGCCGCGCGCGTGGCCGGGGCGGACAACGTTGCCTATTATTTTCACGCTTTTACCGTGCCGCACGATCGCATATACATGACGCGTCATTACGGGCTCTTTGTAACGCGGGATGATGTTTCGTGTAACGCGCAAAATGGAGTCATATAACCGCGTTAACAGTCCATTCTCCGCGGGATAATGTATTTCGCGATGCAATACACGTATAGGTGATGCCGTACGCTCTGCGCGCGGATAAATATATTTATGCGCGCGCGTGTATAATGCGCGCGCGAGCGTGAAAAACTCGCGTCCAAGCCCCCCCGAATTTGAGCCATCATTTCCATCAATTTGCAGCAAATGCGTTCGGCGGGACGATAAAAACTTTTCGGCTTGATACGCCCGTCGCGTATCACGTCGCGACGCGTTCCGTCGGCAAACGCCGCCGCCGCCGCCGCCGCCGTCGTCGCCGCGCGAAATTAAATCCGCCCTTTCCGCCCTCCTGCATTTACGCAAACGCTGAGAAAAGTTTCGCCGCGTTCCCATTGTCTCGCGAAGCAATATAGAGATGCGGCGCGAGACGACGACGACGACGACGACGACGATCGGGGGATCTGAACCGCGATAATTTGGGTGAAATGAGTTTAGATCTCGCCGGGATAAACCGAACGCAGCCGAGCCGCGTCGCGACTTGGCGTCAACTCGCGCACCAACGTGCGATTATTTGTCGTTTTAAGCCTTGCGGCCTGTTATACAATAAGTCGTGTGTCGCTGTCGGATGTCGGGGCGTAGCCGGTGGCCCGATGAGAAAATTTATTTTCAAAAAAGGGAACGTCCCGACAGCGGCGTACGACGTTACTGTGTAACAGGCCTGCGTCCGCGAATCCACTTGCAGCTTCGCCGGAAAAACTGCAAGTTGATCGGCTACGTGTTTCCCGGCTCGAGATCTCGGACCGATTTCTAGCAGTGGCTACGTTTAGGCCCGGTGTCAACAGCATTGTTCAACTTTAAGCTTATTGTTAGCTTAATTCGTTCTTTGTCTCTTTCCAACTGTTACTTCAGACATAGTAGAACTAGTAGGTCCACTCTCTGCCGGCCCTTTGATCTTTGCGGTCCCGGTCACGTGGTATTCTGTCATGCACTCAGGCAGGATCCAGCAACGTGTGTGTGAGTGTGTGTGTACACGTACTCGTCAAAGCTACACTACCACACGTACAACTTTTCTCTCATTGGTCTGCCCAGAGCATTGTCGGATGCGCAGAAGGGATCGACGGAGAATGAAACAAATGACGGAGTGGACCTACTAGTTATACCATGCTTTAGAAAGACACAAACGTGAATAAAACTATTAAAGTTAAACCGGGCCTTAGGCCCGGATTCTTCAACGTTGTTTAACTTTAAGCTTGTTAGCTTAACTCGATCTTTGTCTCTTTTCAACCGTTACTTTAGAAAGAGACAAACGTGAGTAAAACTA